>NW_028145742.1:2215000-2702500 GCF_977016875.1 Pavona decussata
TTTTTCAACTTTCAATCAGTTGACAGGGTTGGAAAATTGGTCAAATGTGTCCTTTAAATAAGAATTATGACGCGCATTCTCCCAAGGTATGGGCTCATGATAAAGTGCTTGACAATTTTTTGAATAATCCATATCGATTTGGAATTTGGAAATGTCGGTTTTTGAGGAGAGGGAAAAACCGAAGTACCCGGAGAAAAACCTCTCAGAGCAACAGCAAACTCAACCCACATTTGACGCCGAGTCCAGGAATCGAACCCGGGCCACAATGGCTGGAGGCGAGTGCTCTCACCACTGCACCGTCTCTGCCTTCTCTAGTTTATTTGTTTGTTTGAACACAGTGACTCAGCTCACCCTAAATCGATTTGGCACATCTTGCTGGTTGAGTGGATAAAGCCGAACAAACTTGAAACTTTCTGCCACGACATAGAAAGGTTTATTTACTGCCTTGGTCATCACAGCCATCTGGTAAGTACCAACCTGAAGAAAAACAAAACTGACAAGTTAGACAATTGTCTATTCACAAACATCGACCTCTTTAAGCTGAAATTTACTAGCCTGACGCTGTCCACCATGCAGTGTTGTCCACTTTGGAAGAGTTTTGTATTTCAAACGTGCAATTTAACATCAGCTTTGGATTTACTCTTTGAATGCTATGGGTGGAACACTGGTGGTGGCTCATCTATTGTCACACTACAAAGGGCCCAACATACACGTTGATCATTCTTGGTCATTGCATGGTTTACAGAAAAAAAAAAAACAACAACAACGATAATACTATGAACAGACTTGCTTACTTTGTTGATGATTCCACCACTTTCCACCACTCCCTCAGCACCAACCAGGACAAAGTCAACCTTCTCCATGACGTACCTGAAAACAAAGTATCATGTTTACGCCAGCATCACAACAAATGGGCGATTCTTCGTTTTTCCTTTCTTATTTAAATTTTGTAATCCCAGTGAGGTTTAGACAACAATATCCCTAATTTGCAAGAGAAAGCAACAAATTGAAGGACTCTAGTAGTTGTAGGAAAATGACTCGATCGTGAAAATGGCCTATTCTCGGTACTTTGGTTTTTACGTGTGTGCTAGCAATTAATACATCTGTGCTATAAGAGTGAATGGCTGTCTTTGCGAAAGAGTAGTAGCCTGGGGCGGAAGTGGGCACGCATTTAACCATGGGACTGTTAGAGGCACTCTAAACAAATTATGCATTCAGGGTTGTGCATGAAAGTTGTATCTTGACATTTGTGCAAAAATAGTTTTCTTGTGCTGTAATTACTGAGGTTTATGCAAATTATGAGATGTTTTTCTAGAGTTTTTACTTAATAAAATAAACCTATGAATTCTCCAGAGGGATGATAATAATATGGCTTATCCAATTTTTCCACCACAGACCTGGCTCTTTGGCCAGCGGTTGAATGCCAGGAGAGCCTCTGGGGTACTGGCATTTTATCACCGCAGGATCTCTGCGGTAAAACAATGCCATCATGGGGCAGCCAATCAATTTAAATATAATTTTTTCGATTTCCTCTCCTGGCAACCAACTGCTGGCCAAAGAGCCTGAGGACTCTGGGTACGAGATTGCATTAAGGTCAATAAAAACTATATCCTGACTAAGATAAAATGAGCCACATTGTATGTGGGTTCAAGGCAATGAATAAGATCCAGGGAGGTTGGGGGGACTCTCATATAAAAGTGATGGGGGTGATGTTCGGAAATTTTGAAAAGAACCCCTATAAGGTACCAGAGTCCTGTCTTGTGGGCATGGTCCAAACAATTTTTTACCCCTTAGAGGAACCAAATCAGTTGACTGACATTTATTTCCTTTCATATTTTTCGGCTCAATACCCTAAATGGTTCCACCTTACTTCTGGTGGAAGTCATTTTAGATTTTAGCACCCTAAGGGGTAACAAACCACATTATAACTCTAACAGGTAAAACGATCACCCCCATCGCTTTACATGGGACCGGGAGTCTCCCCTCCCCCAAAAATAGGATACGGAAATTACAGTAAAAATGACAAAAAAAGGAATTAATTTGAGCAATGGTAACTTCCAGTAAAATGTACATGTTTGTGGACCAGAAAGGAGAAAGACATGATTCAATCTCAGCATGACTTACCCCACTGCTGAGTCCAATATGACTGTGGATTGAATCCCAAACTGTTTTAACTGATCTCTCATTTTACATCTGAAAGAGAAGGGTTATTTATTCCTTTTTTCTAAACATCTCAGCAGGCCAGAATCCTCGTGCCATACGCAAGACTTCAGGCACAGTTTTCCCCACATGGATCACCCAGCCCGTGAATAAGATAAATATGTCACAAATGAACACATTAACACACTGATCTATGACAAATGAAAAGTCGCATTCTAGTAGGTGATCGTCCCTTACAGGAGAATGGAATAAATTGTAATAATTATGATTTATTCCATTCTCCTGTCATAAATGATTCAAAACTGATTCAGTGGAATTTCAATGAGAAATTTCAAATACACTGTTTCTCTGAGACCAATAATTTTTCAAACAGGATTTCATCATTATAGCAGGATTATAGCAGAGAGACTCAACTGAATTTTATTTACAACACTTTATTTATAGTGAAAAACATTCTTACATGTAGCTAAAAGCTACTGACTAGAAAAAATTTATCTGTATGGAAGTGAACAGTCATCAAAGAAACTGCCAGGCCTTACCCTGATTTGTCCGGACAAGATTCTGTGACATAAACATTCAGACGCTTCTTTTGCTCAGTGGCCATTTTAAGAATTTCCAACACAACTCTGGATCGTGAGTGAGTAAGTATTGTCTGAAAATAAATAATTATTGTTAACTTAGCAAATGCAAAACCTAACACATTATTATAATTATCTTTGCAAAAATACAAATTTGACCAAAAATGCTAGGCTACATTTCTCTCAGTTGAAGAGCTGGGTGTCCAGGTGGGGGTGTACTCAGGTATAATTATCACTGACGTGGAGGTTTGCATGAGGCCAAATTTTTCAACCCTGAAAAAGTCCCATTATGCTACTGTAAAAAAAAGACCAAAAAGAAACTAAAATACCTATACCTGTCCAGATTATTGAGTCTTCTGTTGCAGACAATGGCCTTGGGTATCATATGTTATGGATATTCTCCCCATCCCCCCACCCCCCGCCCCCCAACAACAACAAAAAAAAGTGCTAGTAGGACTGGTAACACAGGAACTCTCCCTAAAAAAGGTAACTAGGCCATGGATTTTTTACCATGCAAAAAACAGAGTTTTAGAGTTTTGAGGTAAACTGAAAAGACTGTACTGGATCACACATGTAAAATATTGAATAGCTCAAAAATTGTCATACTTTCTAAAGCTAAATCGTGAGACAGAACAGAACAATAAAATTTAATGTTAGCCAAATAAACGCAAATAGGAAAAACTATTCAACCCATCAGGAACATTGTATTGGCAGCTAAATTGCATATACACTAGACAAGTTTGGGGCACAACTTGTCAAATGATGAATGCCATTGAAAATTTGACAAAACTAGCTGATGTGACGTGCCTCTGTAAAGGTACAGAGGTCACATAAAACCAGAAACCACCTCAGACAAAAAAAAGTGGAAGAATCTTGCAACATTTTTAAAGCACTGATGGGAAGTTAAAAAAAAAACTAAACTTGTAACTCTTAATTTATAATGTGAAAAAAAAAACCAAGAAACCATTGAAGGAACAAAAATTCATTTTAACATAAATTATAACTTATAATCTTACCGCTCCATCTTTAATAAATGAATCACAAAGTTTAGCTATTTTTGTCCTGGCAGAAGCAGCTCTTTTTAGGTACAACTGGCCTGTTTGAAGAAAAAAAGAATCACTGGTTATAAAAAGAAACGTTTAGAAGAGCAAATCCATTATAAGAAAATCCCACCCTCCACCCAAACTAGGATTAAACATCATAATTAACTGTACCTCTTTACAGTGGAACCCACATATAACAGATTGCCATGGGGTGGGAAAAAATTCTTCTCTAGCTAGTACTAAGCAAACTAGTATAAGCAAGACCCTGTTGTGATGAATTTGTGGGAAAACAACCAGACTCGTTGTTATATTGGGGTTTGGCTAATAGTTAACTTGATAATTTTTGAGCCACTGATAGAAATGATAAGAAAACAGGAGGAATCTAATGGAAAAAGGTCATAAAGCAGCATAGAACAAATCATAATTTATTTCTCATTAATAATGCTTATGTTCGTCCTTCGCGAGCAAAGATGCCAAGACTTCATATCACGGGGGTATGGGGTGTGTGGGTAGATGGCTGATCAGGCCGATCTTCACCGGGAAAAGTCTGTTGCAGTAGGGACAGGGGATGTGTGGGGCTGAGCCAGGCTGGGAGGAGGAGTTCTCAGTGTCGTTCCTACTCTGCCGTTTCTTCTCTTTGTCCCTGATGCGTCTCTCCTCAAAGGCAGCCACGCCAGATTTTACAAGGAAACGCCAGGCAGGATGGTCCTCGGTGGACTCTTCCTAGGTGGCATAGGGAATGCTGCCTTAATACACATAAGAAAAACGCCATTATTTCTTACAAGATTTCACCTCCCCATTCTTTCTCACCAAACACCATTAAAAAAGTACTTAGTCTTTATGGATTTCCTTACCAGGAAAGTCACTAAAAGCCGGCTACCAATGGATTTCAGGGTCTCAAAGAGATCTTATCACCGGCTCAAATTTTAACAAAACAAATACTTGAGGTAATTTTTAAAGATGTACAGTCCAAAAGAGCTGGCTGGGTTTATTAATGAGGCTGCTGAGGTTTTTCTTAGCTATATCCCTGCCTAACATGTTTATTGTTTTTCTAATTGTCACCCCTCAGACTCCAGCCTTAACATTACCTCTTTCAACTAGCACTCTTTTGCATTCTTGAAAGTCCTACAAAACAGATTCCTGGTTAGGTTAAACAATCAGTGAGGAAGCTTTTAATTTTTTACCCACAGAGCTCTCATTTCAGCATACAACTTCTCGTCATATTTTGCTTTAGAGTATAGTTGAAGTTCTGAGAAGCTGTCAGGGCTTGAGACTAACAGTAGCCAACTAGCCACAGTCTGGTACAAATGCAGTTTTGGTTTTCATACTGGAACAACATGAAGATTTGATCATTCAAATACAAAATTCTGTCATATACACTTTAAGAAACAATACAAACTCGATTCAGGTGGGAACTGGACTGTACTTCAACTTTGTTAATATGATTAAATGATTTAATGATACATACTGGGTTGTCAAGCGAAGCAAGAGTTATAAATCTCAGGAACAGTTCACATCCCGATGATATCGAGGCCACTGAACCTTCCGTTTTTGTTAGCACGTCAATCACTGCTTTAAGATTGTCTCTTAGCTCTGAAAGAGTCTCAGCTGCAATAAAAACAAAATAACAATAAAGATAATCATAAACCTGTTGGTTCCCAACAAGAAGTTAAGTATTCAAAAGGTGAGGTTGTTTGAAATCTGTCAAATTTTCTATTTGATGGCTCTGTGGCGTGCGTCCGACAGAAGCTATGCACCTTGAACACCTGTGACACTCATAAAAGCTTGGTAGTGGCTTTGAATCAAGGGGAATATAGTTTGAGGCAAATGAAACCCTGCTTGAATCTATTTCTTTTTATTATTATTCTTTGTGTGAATGGACTTTCATAATTTTCTTGCCTGTTGGGATTTTTTAAAAAAAATTATGTTGAGTTTGTAAATGTTTCTTTGCATCATTTACAGTGTGTCCAATTAGCACCACTGGGCTAACACTAACACTCAAATAATATTATTTTCATTATTTGCTGAAATATAACTAGCGAGAGAGTGTACACGTTTAATTTATTCCGGTATCGCTTGGCGTCGGTACAGCGATATGACACAAATCAATAATGATTTCAAAGTATTTCTTTCTTTACTGAGGTATAAGCTTTATATAAGCTTAAGTCTCTTCTCTAAATGTTAGACTTGACTCACACTTATAAGCTTACCTGAGTTTTGATTCATGAATTCTAGAAGCGTTTGAATGGCTGCTACTGCGGTCGACATCCCTGGATCGTCTACCATACATTTGTTAAAGAACTCTACAGCTGCTGCGGGTCAAAAATCAACAAATAGTTATGAGAAGCTAATCGTTTTTTTCCCGAAAAGAAGCAGATTTTCACTCTAACCTACCTTCGTTGTCCATTTTGTCTTTCTGTGTTTGGAAAGTATACCACTGATACCTCGTGGGCTCACGTATGTTTCAAGGGGCGCGCGGTACGTGATCCGGGAGATTCCGAGAAGGAAGGAAACTTTTCAATAAGAGCGTCTGGTTCAATCCTTTTGACAATATTCCAAAAAATATAATCCGGCGAGGTTATTCACAATCTATAATGACCTATAATGCCACGGATTAGGTGTTTTTGTTATTTTTGACAGCCGCCTGAGGAAATAAGTGAAGGGGGGAGTGGGTGTATTTTAGAAAAAAAATTGTTTACTCAAAATGATTGTGAATAGCAGAAGAATTGCAAGAAATTTCATAGTAGGCCAAAAGGCGCTCTTGATATGCCAATCAGGTTCCTTCCTTCCCTCCCCTAAGCCCACCACTTTAATTTATGGACATAAGCTGCCTTTAATTTACTTATGCCCTTGGTAACCGAATATTTAGTTACGAGATTTCAAGGTCAGAGAGCATTTGCATGCTAATTAATATAGTCGGACATACAACAATTGAGTTGTGCCATCTTTTCGATTTTGCATCGTCCTACTCTTATCTGCTGCTGATCGCAAAACCCCGTCAAAACATGCAGAGTTTAAAGTCGGCGAAGAAATCGCACGAGTTTGATGACCTTTTATCCATGGTTGGCGGTTTTGGTCGGTATACCTTCCTTCTGTATGGATTTATGTGTGTAATGTCTCTACCCATCGGCTTGCAGCAACTTGTTCAAGTGTTCTACGGCGCTACTCCGAAGAATTTTACTTGTGTTCCCGCGTCGTCTCAAGGTAACAATACTTGTCAGACGCAAAAATGCTGTGTAAACTGCAGGGATTATGAATTTTCCGGCCGTCTAACCAGTGCAGTTACTGAGGTGAGTAATGCTCAGTTAACTTTGAACAATTGATTTGATAAGCTTACTTAATTCTGACGATAAACATTGCAATGGTTGTGATGTAAATTGTTTTCTCTATGTTGGGCACGGTAATGTAATCATGTAATCTGAACCTTAAATAAAACCCCTCTGATCTTTAGACATAGACGAGGTCGAGGAGACGCAGATGTTTGGAATAACCGGAATGGTGGAATATGGACCCGGAAGTGCATTAGTTGGAATATCCTAAATATTCAGAATGACTATATTATGAAAAAAATAATAATAATAATAATAATAATAGATAATAATAATAATAAGTAGTAGTAGTTGTAGTGTAATGCCGCAATGGAGTGATGATGGGAAGAGCCTTTACACAACAAATTTACAATCGTTCATAGCAAGCGTCCAGTTGCTAATATATTGAGTCATGGTGTCCAACACAAATCGCTCAATCTTGGTTGATCTTGATTGATCTGGACATTAGTCTTGATCCATGTGCCTTCTTTTTGCGGTTCTCCACTGACAGCGATTGAAATGCATTCCTAGTGTTTTGAGAGAAAATAGTCGGTTTCCAGGCCAGTGCCATTCTAATTTCAAATTTTATTATCATATTGATACCATTATTGAACTGATAACTGGCCTTGGTGATACAACATGTATTGAAAATTTCCAATCAGCTTCGGGCGTCCAGTTGTCCTTACTAGCTCATTGCATTTGTCTCTTGTTTTGTTCTTGTGTTACCAGTGGGACCTGATATGTGACAAAAAGCATTTAAAAGCAATGACCCAGGCTGTATACATGGCAGGACTGTTGGTCGGTTCAGTTGCCTTTAGCACTCTGTCTGACCACTTTGGACGCAAGATCGGCGTTTTTCTGAGCATATTTGTCATGGTGAGTATTGATGATGATGATGATGATGAACCTGATGGTGATGGTAATGGTGACGGTAACCGTGACCGGTGATGAAGGAAGTGATGGTAACGGTACTGGTGATGGTGATGGTGATGGTGATGGTGATGGTGAAAGTGATGATGATGATGATGATGATGACTTGGTGATGGTGGTAACGGTGGTGCTGCTGCTGATGGTGGTGGTGATGATGATGATGATAATCATGATGAAGGTGATGATGATGATGATGATGATGATGATGACTTGGCTCTGCTGCTGCTGCTGATGATGATGATGATCATGATGATGATGGTGATGACGATGATGATGATGGATGGTGGTGGTGTTGATGATGGTAATGGTAATTGGTATGGCGACTGCTAAGGCAATGGTGACGGCGACAGTTATGGTGATGACGGTGAGCATGAATATGGTGATGCTAACAGTGAAGAATACGATTCAGTGGTGATAATAAAACTCGCCACATGTGGGTTATGAAATAAATTAACTCACATACCCGGTAACGTTGAATAGATTTCAGAATTAACACCGAGAAATTTATGATTATTTGTCACGGTCTAACGGATAGCATATTTCGTTTTTTGTGTTTCAGGTCGTTGGAGGCACGGTATCTGCTGTAGCAGATTGCCTCTCGTTGTTTTCTTTGTTCCGTTTCATAGCCGGTGCCGCCACAGCCGGCTGCCTCCTTGTTCGTTTCGTCTACTGCATGGAGATAATCGAGATTGGCCATCGAACAGCAGGAGGGATAGTTAACAACATTTTCGTCAGTTTGGGCTTCACTTCACTGTCGCTCCTAGCTTACCTCATTCGTGATTGGAGGTACCTGATGTTGGCTGTATCTTTACCTGGTGCACCATTGCTGCTCTGTTGGTGGTAAGAAACTAAAAGAATTGGTTCATGCTTTTAGCTTGCGTATATCGAGTTTTGGATGCACTTGGGAAGCTTGGAGAGCACTCAAGAAACTAGAGTTGCTCTCGGCCACGCTCGAGCAACTCTCACGCTTCTTTGGTGCCCGTGCATCCATACATCGATATACGCACGCTAAGCATGAACCAATTTTTAACTTTTTTGCAGTTCATTCAAGAGGGACCTAGCCTCCTTCGCTCTTTTGGCTCGTCACGCAATCTAGCTTTCCTCCCTGACGAGCCAAAAGAGCTTCTACGAGGGAGGCTAGGGACGGCCCTGAAGGGAGATATCGAAGGGAGATATTGTAACATACATGCCATTTCCTCGCGAAAAGTTTGAAAAATCTTATTAGTCAACTCTAGTACTACCAAATCCTCTCCCCAGTAAAAAAGCTTTTGTGCGGTCCCAGTGATTTTAGCCCTTCAGAATCCGGCTTCCAGGGCTCGAAATAATTTCCGGAGAGTCTCCGGACATGATGACCGGCCAAATTCATTTTAGCTCGGTCATGTATCGTTTCTGTCCGGTCAAGTTTATAACATAAATAACTCTTAAAACAGGGGCCCATGAAGCAAATGTGGCGTTATATATTTCCAAAAAAGTCGTTGCTTAGAGCTTATAGCACTTTAAAGCACTCATTACATAGTCAACAATAAAAATAAATTACAGCAGCGAAATAAACTGAAAGAAGCTTATGTGTATTAAAATAAATTAACTAATAAATTAACTAGGGCAATAAAGGGAAAATATTTTTAATTTTGTGACTGGAAGTGCGTGAACCCCGATGTCTGTTTCAATGCGCGAATTGTAAACAACGGTTCTTGTGGCATTTCACCCAGGATTTCAGATCAAAGTTCGGCAATACACAGCGACTCACTTCATACTGATAACAACTGAAGCAACTGAACAGCGTGAAAATTTTAATTTATTTCATCATCAATACGATTGAATGCCACCGGTCAACATGACCGGCAAGACGAAAGGTTGACCGGTCAACTCCCCAATCATTCCGGACATTGTCCGTTGACCGGCCGTTATTTCGAGCCCTGGCTTCAGTCGAATGCCTAGGAAGGTGAATAGGAGTGTTGTGTTGATGACGTGTCATTTAGTTAACATGCTAATCTTCAGTATCACAAAAAAGACTATTGCCACGTTTAAACCCGAAAGCAGCTTGGTCTCAATTACTTGCCTTGTCCTTGTCAACTCACTAAGTGATATTTGTGTATGCTCATGTGTTTATCGCTAGGATCATTCCAGAATCTCCTCGTTGGTTGATCGCCAAGGACCGATTAGACGAAGCTCACGAGCTCCTTCTAAAGTATGCCAAGAACAATCGGGTGGCCGTCGACTCCACGCAACTCAAACACGCCATTCAAGAATTCAAAAAGGAGGAAGTAAGAAATCGAAATGAGAGCAGAAAAAGCTATGGTATACTGGACATGATCAGGACTCCGAAACTCAGGAAACGAACTATAGTTTGTGGTTTCAATTGGTGAGTACGGTAATAATTTATGATAATTAAGACCACATTTCCAAACCTCCTTCCCGGTAGTGATTTCCTTTGTTGCCTTTTCATGAGTTTGAGAAGATTTATCTAAAGCCTTCCCTTATAGGTTCGTAAACGCCTTGGTTTACTTTGGGATTAACTTGAACGTTGGAAACTTGGCAGGAGACATGTACCTGAATTTCTTCATCTTGTGTATTGTTGAAATTCCAGGTGCTTTGGCGCTGTGGTTTTTCATGTCAAGGTACTGTACTTACGTTCGTAACACTAACCTGCCAGGTGTTTGTTTTAACTCGATACCAACCGCTATGTTTTGTTACTGAACAATCTTGTGGTGGTTGAGACCTTGGGATATCTTCCGATGTTGGCAGCAGGCTGGCGCCTAATGTTTTCTCGCCTCCCAGAATAGTAGCCCACAGGCTTTATCGCACGTAGGTGTGCGGTCGGTTGTCCGCTCACGCGGGTGTCACTCAAAAAAGGATAACCTCTGGTACCCACGGCATGGTTAAAATGCCATTCGCCCAGAAAATGAGCGTTTAAGTGGTTAGAAACAGTACTGGTTTCTGTTTAATCGTTTGAAGAGTTTCTGTTCTTTCTGGCTCCGCAATGGAAATTTAAGTAAATGAGCACAACTTTCAATTTTATAATGCACTAAAATTCTCACCAGCCGTTGTATAAATCCAATGTCACTTTGATTGTGCCATGTTCGATTATTAAAAGAAATCATTTTAAGGAATAAATAATTAATGTCTGTTGGGTATAGACGGATTATCTATGGAATAGAGCATGCGTGAACGATATTCGTATAACTCTCTTGCCTTAATCCTCTCTTGTTGACGAAACCGTTCTGATCGGTTATTTTTCGTCTCTAGATTCGGTCGCCGTATCCCGTACGCTTCTTTTATGATCATTGGTGGGCTTGCAGGGATGTTGGTACTTGCTGTCCCTTCTGACGAAGGTTTGTGAGGACTTGATGCTACAGTATTTTAGGCGCCATACTTGCTAGTAACGGAGAGAGGAAAGGTGTCCCTGTGAGGTGGTTCTTCCTTGATATTTTGTAAGATGAAACAATCTTAAAAGTTCGACGAATTTATCAGGAAAATTTATCCTTCCTTTTTGTATTCCTTCAGACTAACACTGTATTGAATGGATCACTGTTACCCCTTTCTTTTTTTAACAGTCTGTAAGCCTGCACCAATCGACCTGTATTATAATAAACAGAGAGGAAAGTATTGCTTACTGGCTTGTAATAATAAACAACACCACAGAAAAGTCCTGCTATGTAATCTTCATTTGGACAGACATACTTTAGGATTTCAACTACAGATTCAAAAAAGTTAGGATCACTTAGACCAGCGTAAGGCTTGTAAGTCAGTGGACTGCGAGCAGTTTGAAGCGCGCGTTACTTTTTCCTCCCTTTCAGCCCAATCCCTCCTCGTTCCGGAGTTTTCCAATTTTCATAATTTTCCAGTCCCTTGTACGCGAGTGACCTGACGAATTTAGTACGATTGCTCTCAGTCTAGTAAACAGCACCAGTGAGGGAAGTTTTGCCAAGCTTCTTCATTTGTATGAACACACTTTAGGGGTTTGTCCACTGACTAATGTCCACTTTCAAGACTGTGTTTTTTCCGAAAGCGACACAATTATTATCATTTCATAGTATTATCATTTTTATTGTTGTTCAGGATATCGGTTCATTGTTACAATACTGGCCGTTATTGGTAAAGCTTGCATCTTGGCAACATTCCTGGGGATTTATGTGTTCACTGTTGAATTGTATCCGACAATAATCAGGTAAGAGTTAAAATTATAAACTTGAAAATATGGTCAGTTTTAAGCAGGTTGCTTGATTCATCCGTCCACGTTGTTAAAATGATATTTTTGTGACTGATTTTGGACACCATTAAGGCATCAAAGGCAAATGTGATCAATCTTTTAAAGTTTCCATAGCAGCGCTAGTACTCGGTAGATTTTCTTTAAATCAGTGATTGTACTTCCGCAGGTATTTTCCTCATACTCAAAGTTATTACCACAATCTGTCTCGAGGGATGACTGCAGACCCCGGTTCCTGGAACGTCTTTAAAGCAAATTCAAGTTGAAGAATTATCGTAGGATTGTGGCGTTTTCACCTTTGCCCAACTTCCATCAACCCAAGTTGAATCCAAATTTTCCTTTTAATTTTTATGGTGGCTACGCCCTCAAAGCTGCATCGAAATGCCTCTTTTTGGAAACTTTTATGTTAGACAACTTCTCTGTATTTACAGAGTCCATTTTTCTCCTCAAGTTTATGCGATACTCTTTTCAAAGTGTAAATTACTTATGTGTTTATTATCCTCCTTGTTTATCAAACATTCCGTCAACATATTTCTTTCGTTTCGTTGTAGGAACACTGGCATTGGCGTGTGCTCTATGATGGCTCGTTTTGGCAGCATTATAACACCGTACATCGTGTTATTGGTTTGTGTCTATCTTTATTTCATTACTGACATGTAGATAGCAGTAGTAGTACGATTTCATAAAACAAGTGGGCATGCTACAGATTATCACGTGTCATATGTGCTCTACTGCTCAACAACAGGGAGACATTCCACATTGGTAACCCTACACTCCGATCTTAGGTCTCTATTGAGAGTAGCAGGCATATCCAACAGCAAGTACGGACCTTAAGCAGTGATGATAGTTCGGCCACATTACACAAACTTAATGAGTAAAAATTATCGCGAATTTATTCAGAAAACGGGAATGTAATTTTTAAGTTCTGTTTTCGTTTGCATCGTCGGCGTCTCTACTTAAGGTCCATAAGTTTTATTTCCACCATTCATACATTTTCTCTTCTTCATGCCCAGGCTGACCTTCCAGGCATGAACGAAACACTACCGCTGGTCATTTTTGGTGTCATGGGAATTATCGCGGGCGTCATGGCACTCTGGCTTCCAGAGACGCTTTTCAGCCCCATGCCCCAAACCGTGGAACAGGCGGAGGCCTGGGAAGAAGACTACAAAATTTACTGCTGTAGACGTCGCGAGTCTCCAAGGGAAGAAGGGAACGTTAGTTTGATGGAAAAAGAAGAGGCAAACGCAGATGAAAGCCCAGCAGCAGACATGCCTGATCCGCTCGAAAAGAAATTGGACACAGTGGTTTAGATGACAAGGGTGAAAACATTTCCTCCTACCCTTGTTTTTGTTTCAGTTTGTTATGTTTTTGCTTTCTTTTTGTAAACGCTTTAGCAGACCCAGGAGATTTTCCTTTAAGTTCCTTTATTCCCTTCTTGCCTTGTAAATATTTTGCTAACAGTCAGAAAAAATAAGCAAACGAAAAAAAAAACTACCTTGCTGATTATTGAAAGAAGCATAGATTTAACTACCAGTTTATTCTACTTTAAGTGCTTCTATTGAACCGTGCAGATGATTTAATTAAGTCGACAATGCTTGGTGTTTCTTTATAAATTGTTATTCCTGTAAATAGACATTACTTCTATCGAGATTCGCTAGCAGTTTTATAAGCGCGATATTATAATCGTTGGTGTTCCTGTGCAGCTGTTTTACAGTTGTAAAGGAGTTGACATGGTCTGATCATCCGGTTCTGCGGATCTGGGAAAAATTGTGAGCTGTCAATTATTAAACTGATAAATTGAGCATTAGGAAAGCCTCTTTGATTTGTGTTCATCTAGAGGCTAATTTCCAAGGAAACTGGTTATTATAACAATCACTATTGAAGCTTATTGGGACGCACTTCCCTCTCATGTGAGCTAACGCCCCACTCGAGAGTAAAACAAAAATGAAGAAATAACTTAGCTTTAGGTGCCACAGTATTTTTATTGGCCATTAGAGATTTCTAAACACTGTGGTTCAGTTTCGTTCTTAAGTAAAATCTTTGCAGGCTTATGAAATATGCTTTGTTTTATTGGACAAAGGTTTAAGATTTCGTCTTTGAGGCACGACTTTGTGTTACAACAATACTATTTTAAACAGTATGCATGTATTGTATGTATCAGTTTAATCGAGATCGAATTAACTGATCCGAGAATAAAAGAAAAACATTGATGTTATGCTCTTATTGCCACTCAGCCTTAAAGGCAAATTTTTAAAAACATTACCTTCCGCAGGGGAGTGGGCAGGGTCGAGGTTTCTCCATCCACACCACACCGTGAAATTCTTTGTCCTTACTGACCTCCTCCACAGTCTGGAAGGTTTGGCAAAACAGAGTCTCGGGAAGAAACAGTGATACTAGGCCAGCGGCTACTGTCAGCGAGCCAAATATCACCATGGGAAAAGTCGGACTCACTCCGGGCAACTGTGCCTACATGAGAAAGAAAAATAATTTATCGTACCGGGAAACTTGCTCGATTCCGCATGTATTAATTACGGCATATTTCATGGCATTTTATTTCCACAGTCGCAAGAGTTTGTCAATTCTTTTCTTCCCTCAAGTCACTCTATAGAGCGGGTGTTGCAGGGGTCAATCCAGAAGTGCGTCAGGAAATAAACGTGTAAAGCAGGTCATGACGGACCTGATGCAAACTAAAAAGCTTCTAGAGAAGGGGCTACCCATGTAAGGAGTTAAGGAGACATTACGTTTTCTGGATCTGCTACGGGTTCGATATCCGGAGGAGTGTTCGGGATAAAGTTCTTCAGTTTATTGACCTAACAAAAAATATATATCTTAGCTAATAGGAAGAAGATAGGGCATTCCATTTTCGAAGTCCGATTAGAGGGAAGGGAGCCCCCCATACCCTCCCCATCTCTTTCCCTAGATCGCGCGCGTTTTCATGTTATTAATCTAGTAAGCACTTTAGACTAGTCTAGAAAGTAATTTACCAGCATGACTATATAAGGAGCGATGATGGAGCCAATACGAGCACTGGTTGAACAAACACCGATTCCCTGGTTCCTGGCGAAAAAAGTAACTAGGTCATCATCTTAAAATAATTCAGTATCAATCTAAGGTAAACAGACAAAAATGATTACAACGTAACTTTATTGTATGGTACTGAGAAGAAACACGAAGCCCTCCTACGTATCGTTCTTAACAATAGGCCTCTGTTTTCGAAACAGCAGACTATTGTTAAGAAACAGGATATATCTTAGCCTAGGGATACTTTGTGAATCCAGCCCGTGGACTTAAGTAACATTTCATTGGACATTTTAACAACACCCCCCCCCCCCTCCTCCCCCTTATATTGGGCCGGCACTGCTCTCGAAACAAGGTGAAAATCGTTTTTGTTTTTTGCTAAACACTTCAGCCTCGTGCATGAGAGAGTCCTTACAATACGTTACAACGCCGCAAGAAATCCCAAAGGATTTGCTTTGGGGAACGTACAGACTGCAAGCAAGACAGTCTAAAGGCTGGTTCACACAATCAACGCAAACGGAAACGTAAATGCAAGCGCAAGCAAACACAAGT
This sequence comes from Pavona decussata, assembly GCF_977016875.1. Classification (NCBI taxonomy): domain Eukaryota; kingdom Metazoa; phylum Cnidaria; class Anthozoa; order Scleractinia; family Agariciidae; genus Pavona; species Pavona decussata. Next base: position 2,230,797 of record NW_028145742.1, read on the forward strand.
GTCAACTACCCAAAACGCAAATAAAAACGTAAGCTCCAACCTAAGAAATGGAAATTTTTTCATTTCCTTGCTCTTCCAATTGCTCTTGCGTTTGCATTCCACACTTGTAAACCGGGGCAACGCAAAGGCGCTTACGTTGGACGTGTGAACCTCGCTTGCGTTTGCGTTACGCGTGTAAACAAGCCTTAAGACAATGTGACTGGTTGGCTGCATGCTACCTGATCGTTGTGGGGTACAACTCCATGGAATACAGGTATATATTGCCAAACGATCCACTTGCCATAAAACGACCAATGAAAGCTAAGGCAGTTATAGCGCCCTTCTGATCTAAAAACAGAGGAAGAATTATGTTCCAATTAGCACGCATATATGGGAAAGGCATTTGATAAAAGACAAAGACAAAGTCTGTGCAATCATGCTGACATATCATTTTAGAAGGACAAAGAGAGTATTGATACCAGATACCAAAATTTACCTTTCCCAACAGCCAAGACCATCAAGCAAGTAAAACCACCGATCACCATTATGAGTGAGTGAGGAATGCGACGACCAAATCTGTTGAGTTGGATATAAAACAGCATGTTAGTTTTCGGCTTTAAGAGCACTCCATAATGCGTGCTGTATGTCCTTGAATAATATGAAATGTTAGGTCAGACGTTTCTCAGACAGTGACAGCCACCCATAGATGGTCGAATGTGTTCCTTTTGACGCATTCTGACTCCATCGCCTATATAATGGCGAGGCAAGGGACATCAAGCAAGAGTTGTGCTATCCTTGACGACATTTAAAGGCAAGCCAACGAGGGGAACTTTTTTAAGCTCTGGTAGCTCACTGTGTTTAATTTACGAAGGTCTGCGATGCCTAACCTCCTGATTGCTGTCCAAGAGTTGCCATAGACTGGCCGCTGACTGACTGACTGACTGACTGACTGACTGACTGACTGAATTGCTGGCTGGCTGACTGACTGTCTAACTTGACTGAATGGCTGGCTGACTAACTGTCTGTCTGACTGACTGCCTTTTTTTTTCAATGAATGGCTTTTTCAATGGCTGACTGGTTAACTAAGTCTGTCTAACTGAACAATTTGCTGAGCTTGACTGATTGATTTCTTACTGACGAGATATTACTACACTACTCACGACTGTTTGAATCAGTGATTGAGTCTGAATGGCTTACTGATTGCTAACCCTATGACTATGACTGTCTGTCTGACGGATGGATTGACTGACTCCGTGAATGTCTATGTCTAACTGACCACCGGAACAAAATTACCTGACTGACTGACCAACTTTTTGCTTGATGACATATATCGAATATGGACTGATGGGATGGTTAAAATAACAAGACACTACAGCACGTACTTTTGAAGGACAATCCAGCAGATGAGGTGCGTAGGTACGTCAGACAAGTACATGAGGAAGAGGTTCAAGTATGGGCTGCCAGACAAGCGACTGATGTACAGCAAAAAGCCATAGTACACCATACTAATCACCAGCCTGTGTGAGTAAGAAAAATTTAAAAGGTAAAAGTCGCACTATACAAACCGAAGTGGCCCACACACCCGGAACTTAACTCGGAGTATTGCCACGCTTCCCTGGATGGGATGTTAGTCCATCACAGGGTTACTCCCAGAATGTCACCGGTACCCATTTATACACCTGGACGAACAGACAATGTGGAGCAAAGTTTCCTGTCTAAGGAAACAACAGAAACAACACAGTAATGAAGACCAATGGCCCTCCGATCTTCCGGCCGTCAGATCAAATTCATAGTACGGCGAACACTACAGTTACCGCGCCTCCACAAAAAAGATATACAAACGAACAGTCAACTCCGTATTTCAGTAGCCACAAAGGTTGTAATTATAAATGAATATTTTCTAAATAATTAATGCTGATTTCATTAACTTTTCGTTATAAATGAGTACGGGTGAACTAGTTAGGGAAGAACACCTGATTACCATCGCTGGAGGATCTCACCGGAGGACAACATATTCATGAGTATTATTTCTTGTTGTTCCACTTACCAGTTCAGACAAAGAATGATGGTTCGTTTGCGCAGGCGTGGAGTGCGAATCAGATCCAAAAACAGAGTCTTCCTACTCGAGCTACTGGATTTCGATTCCACTTCGTTGTGATAATACTCAGCTAAATCCTTACTCAAAGAATCTGAATCCACGGACAACGAACTCCTTTTAGCGTATGTTGTCAAAACAGCATGCGCTTGAGTCAGGTGACCCTTAACAGCCAACCACCGAGCAGATTCTGGAAAGATTCTGACGTGAAAAAAAGTAATTATAGTTAGCCCACCGTTTGGGGAAACACGTTCGACAACGGTGGCACGGGGGGGGGTTATTCAATAAGATTTGAGTGGCATTACACAAAAATAATAAATCACAAATCAAAGCAGTTGAAATGTTCTACATCATATCGGGACTTACGAGTAGAGGATAAAAACGAAAATTGGCGGAAAACTGCATATTAATAACAGTGTCCTCCACGCAGGAATAAAGTGGCCAAGGAGAGCAATCAATCCCGCCCCTATGCACCAAAACAGACTCTGGATTTTGTCAGCCGGGGTCCGGTAGGTGGGGCCAACCAGTTCAAGAGCAAACACGTAGTGAGCCACGAACAAACCAACGGCGAACGCGGCTGCGCAGAAACGTAGAAAGGCGAAGAAAGACAAGCAGTCCACAAGCGCTGATCCAAGACTGAAACAGGCCTGGTAATATAAAAATGGGAGATACTTGAGACCTAATAAATTCCTATAATAGAAATTGGATTTTTTTCCAACAACGCACCATACCTCTTTAAACCTTTCAGTCACAATAACCGCTTTCTAATTATCATGTATGTATTAATTTTATGACGTTTGTTCTAAAAATTCTGGAGTTTTAAGCCAAAATTTTCTATTTAACTAGTTGAAATGAAAATGTACGCGCCGACCTTATTCGTTGTTTTTCTATTGCAGTCCTTCAAGGAATTCTTTCATTTTATTATTTTTGATTGATTGATTGATTGATTGATTGATTGATTGGTTGATTGATTGATTGATTGATTGATTGATTGATTGATTGGTTGGTTGGTTGATTGACTGATCGATCGATTGATTGATTGATTGATTGATTGATTGATTGATTGATTGGTTGGTTGATTGACTGATCGATCGATCGATTGATTGATTGATTGATTGATTGATTGATTGATTGATTGATTGAACACTGTATGCCCTCAAACGTTAAGAAAAATGAAAGAAAATGATGCTTAAACTTATAATCACGTGAGTAAAGCAACAGAAAAGGGCCTATTTGCATCTTTAAGCAATATAATTTATTGATATTGATTGACGATGTTGTGACGACACTAACCAGCAATACAGCACATACGTAGATGCAGAATCTTCGTCCGAACATATCCGAAGTTGCTCCGAACACAAGAGATCCGACCAGCATTCCCCCTGAATATGCCGCCTGCACATTGGCTCCAGCATAAGCTCGGTCACAAATTAGGTTCCACTGTCAAAATAGATAACAAGAAAAATGTTCTGAAAAACTAACCTAAAATATCATATTGAGGTTTTTATCTTTTAATGATTGACTTTATATAAAATTGTCATAAAATTGCATGAATTTCCTATGAAATAATCTAACATTATCGTCATCATTATCAACAAGGCGTCGTTGCATCGGCACTTTCATTATCACTACCATATCATGTGCCACGTTGACTGACGTGGACAGTCAGCCGGAAAAAGAATGTGAAAGATCAAATTGAAATAATTTGAATAAAACTGTTTAAATAAAATACTTGAATAAAATTTGAATAAAACTGTTAAGAGATGCGAACATTTTAATTAGTGTCGGCCACTAAGAGAGCCTGAAGTAAGCAGGACCAAGTAAATTTTCTTTAAGGCATGGCCTATAATCCCGGGGGGGGGGTACTCTTATAAATTTGGGATAGGTGTGTGCCGATTAGGTTGTTAAACCCTGACCCTATTTAAGGATGAGACAAACGAAAATTGATACCCTATATGAGGGCCAAACCCGAACAATGACACCCTATTTAAGGGAAAAACAAAAACTAAGAATTTAATATCATGAACGGCTTTTTTTCGTTCCTGTAACATCGGCAGTTAAGCATCAAGCATAGAATACTAGAGTAAGTCTAGTTTAATAATATGTCGTCATAACCATGGAAGATCTTTCAGAGAAGTTTGTTCACAACTGTGACAGTGTTATGCTAATACAACTTAGGTAATCTATCTAAGGGTCAGACCGGGAACACAATGTTAACACGTGCAAAAATGATACTTTATTTAAGGATCGAGACCCTCCAAAACCATACCCTATCGGGCGGCAAATACTTATCTAACCCATATATGGGAGTATCTCCCCCCCCCCCCCCCCCCGGGCCTATAATCTGATGCAATACTACTCAGAAGTCCATGTCGCTTAGAACGGCGGTTCATTGAAAAAAAAAAGAAGAAGACGTTACGCTAGCGTGACGTTGGCTTACCTCACTAACGCTGCTTGTAAATGGACCATCAAACACATACTCAGTACAATTTGCACAACATTTGCTGTCTTCGCATGTCACGTTTGGTGTCACGCAATGAAACCTTGGTGTTCCAGCAAAGAACAGGATGCCAACAACTTGTAGCGTGGCAGGAATTATCACCAGGGAGCATGTTGTCAGGTAAATGATTATCTGCCAGTATCCAAACGAGCTGATGGATGTCAAAATGTCGTCAAAAGTAACAATCTTTTTACCGTCTTGAGGCAAGGTGGCTTTTGATGTCTGCTATAACATAAAACGGAAAGTGAGGTAAATCTGTGTTCGAATTGCATGCGACGTGGCCCGTAGGCTGCCTGTCGCTGTTTCCCGGTCACTTTAGCTGTGCGCATGCGTATGCTTTCTCAAATGAGCCAAAACGTTTGAGAGATAACTCTTAAGATAACCGCCAAGTACCTTTCCCACCTGACCCCCCCCCCCTTCCCCGCCCCCTCGGGTTTGGCGAAGTTGACGAATACCCCATTCACACCAAGGCTTAAACACGTTTAAACGCTGATTAGTTAAACACAGTTTAAAATTATTATTTCCTTCATAAACACTGCTTCCAGATTTCCGTCGACTTCAGATTTAGCGCAAAAAAAAAGCATAAGTTAAAATTTACTTGAATCCTTTGTCAAAGCCAATATGGTTCAACTTTCTCTGACCAACTTTCATTTTGTTAAACCTGGTTTAATAAAACATGTTTGGCTGGTGTTAATGGGGCTGAAGTCTCCGTGCGTTTGAGAGACTTTGTCATGCGATTTCTCTAACGAAAACATCGGACTGCGGAAGTGAATGTATAATTCTCAGAGTAGAGTGCGATTAGTCCCTGATTTTTTTTGCGCTTCCGTGTTGCGCCCTCCGAGTATTACATCGAGGGTAAAGGCATTACACAAACGGGACGAAAGTAGTCGCAGTTGCTTCATTTGGCAGGCATTAAAGTCCAAGATCTCTACGAAGATTTGGTAGATCCTGGGCCATCCGCGTCGACGGATAATGTGTATTCGGTCTGTATTCGGAAGTTAAATGCTCATTTCCATACCGAGGACAATATCCCGAGCGAGAGACATGTTTTTAGGCACATGGCGCTGGAGGCGGGAGAAAAGGCGAGCAAGGTTTTGGTCCGTTTACGAAAGCAAGCTCGACATTGCAACTTTGGCGAATCATTGGAGGAAAATTTACGTGATCTGTTAAACGACAAATTGCCTGATATCGGGTGGAAGAAGAAATTGCTCAAAGTGAAGAATATTACTCTAAAGGATGCGATGGAAAAGGTTCGGCTGTGGGAGTCTGCATGTGAGCAAGCCTCTCACATGGTAAATCCAAGTCGAGAAACGAGTGTGAGCACCAATGCGGTCGGAACAAATCGAGGAAATAATGAAACGTGCTCTCAACTGTGGTAATGAGGGCCAGTTTGGTCGTGACAGGAGATGTCCAGCTAATGGCAGAAAATGTGGAAACTGGGCAGGTTTGGGCATTTTGCTCGTTGTTGCAAGGGAGAAAAAAAGTGGATTCAAGCCTTCAAAACCCAACAAGCAGCACAAACGGCAGCAGTATTATGATTGCAGGCAAAACTTTCGTGGACGACAGGCTAACTTTGTGGAAGGCGATATTGTGCAGCCGAGTGTGGATGACTCTTTTGCTTTTAGAATTGAAGATCAAACAGGTGCTCTGTCAACAGCCAGTGAGCCTCCTATTACTATGAAGATTGCCGGTGGAATCAGTAAGGAAGTGTTAATTGACCCTGGTTCAGCAAGTAATCTTATTAGCCAGGGTGACTTTACGAGCTTAAACAAAAAGGATTAAAGGTCGCATTGCAGCCAAGCAACAAAACGCCGTATGGCTTTGGAGGCTAGGGGCTCGCGTACTTACATATAGGGCTCTGCGGACTGATAACGGATCTAACTTGGTGTCCAAAAAGATGGAGGATTATCTGAGAGAATTGGGTATAGAGCATCAGTACACCGCCCCCCTTTGGCCAAGGTCTAATGGCGAAATGGTGAGGAAAGGCCATCAGAGCTGCCCATGCAGAAGGAAAGAATTGGAGGGAGGAGTTAAACAAGTTTCTACTGGCTAACAGGTCCACTCCTCATTCGACAACTAGGAAGAGCCCAGCTGAGTTGCTGTTTAGAAGAACACTCAAGACAAAGATGCCTGACCTGACCTGTGTGGATGAGGAAATAGAAGGGAGCAACCAAGCAGTCAGGGACCATGACGCTGAATGGAAGCAGGTTAACAAAGATTGCACCGACAAAAAAACATCGCGCTGCAGATCGTGACGTGCGAGAGGGAGATGCTGTTCTGCTGGAACAAAGAAGAGAAAATAAGCTGTCGCCTGTGTATGAGAAGGAGCCGTATGAAGTCCTTACCCGATATGGGGACCAAGTTGTCCTGAAATCGTTACAGGGAATGCAGTACAAATAGAATCTGCAGCACATCAAACCCTTTAATGTTCCAGAGAATCAAGTAACATTGCAGCAGACTGCCTGGATTTGCAACTGAAACGTCAATACCCTAGGTGAATCCGAAATCAGCTACACCAGCTGCAGATCATGGAGGAGCAAAACCTTCAGAGATACCATTTTCAGCGTCTACAGAACCACCACTTCCAGGCGCTCCTGTTCCCAGTGCTGAGGACGTCCGGAAGAATCCTAAGGGCCCACAAGCTTTGAACGATTATGTTTTGCAGTGAACTCATTTTCATTTACCTAGTCATTTGCATGCTTTTATGTGACCAGGGGCAATTGTTGCATTTAGTACAAGGACTTTGCTGAAGTAATATTTTTCAGTTTTGAAATCACTAACGTTAAAATCAAATATACTTGTATGTTACACATTTCATTTATTTTGTTATGTAAGAGTTTGTGCGAAGGAAGAGGGAGAATGTAGTGTTCAGCGGTTGTGCATGTGACACATCCGGGAACATTGAGTGAGCGGAGCGGGGAGTGTTCGAAATATCTTCGTGTGGAACGGTTTGACCAAAGTTCAAAGAGTGGTTTTAAGGCCTTTGTGGCGGTCACTTAACAAAAATATTTAATATAATATTATTGATATTTACAGTTATTTGCATGCGAAATAACGCAATCATGTTAAAAAATTACCACCCTAACTCCCTTCCAAATGGTTCGTAAACAATGAATTAAATTAAACAGGCTTGGGTCATAGCGCGCAAAGGCGAAAAAAGTATTTTTATTCATGGACATGTGCAGAACGGTGAATCCTTCCCTTTTTAAGTCTTGCAATTATTGTTAATCAGTTTATTATTCAAGGTCTAGGTCAGCTTACACAAAATATTTGTATGTAGTTTGTCTTCTAGACTGTTCACAGTCCCCCTATTTTTCCGTGGGATTCTCGAGACCGGTATGCTTCGATGGCGCTGCCGCCATCTTGGTTTGTAAAAGCGAGCGCGATCTGGGGAGAGTGTCTAAACTACCGAGGGGAGCGGGAGTGGGTGTTAGTATAGCGAGGGAGGGGAAGCGAAAAAATATTTTTTCCGCCGCCTCCCAACTCCGCTCCCCTCCCCTCGGTAGTTTCGACGCTATCCCCAGATCGCGCTCGCTTTTACAAACCAAGATAGCGGCAGCTCCATCGAAGCGTACCGGTCTCGAGATTCCCACGGAAAAATAGGGGGACTGTGAACAGTCTATTTGTCTTCTAGTTGAATGATTTTCTGGAATTTTACCACAATTGTTTCTAATCTCACAATCTGATTGTCTAATTTCCCTTTGTCGATAAGAGTCTAGACAACGCTGCTGGCATCAATCAGCGCGCAGAAATTATGACAGTTATTGTAAAAATTTTCTTTGACGTTTATATTGTGATAAAAAACAAAGCGAATGTGGTTTAGCGCGGTCTGCACTCTTATTGATAACGATATTCGTCATAACAGTGGTCAAAATCTGTTGTGGACTCACTCGGCGCACAACATTTTGACCACTGTGATGACGAATATCGTTGTGGATAAGAGTGCAGACAACGCTAAACTATATTCGATTTGTTAATCAGCTCGTGAAAATATTATGAATGAGCTTATTATTCAATTCAAGGTCTAGGTAATCTTAATTACAAAAATGTTTTGGGTGCAGTTTGCCTTCTAGTTGATTGATTTTCATTCTTTGTTCTTATAATAATAGCTCTCGAATTAGACACATGCTTAGCAATTCTTGCTGAACTTTGCTTGGACCATCCTGAATATTCAATTCTTAATTTGTACTCCTTAACTGTCGTTCTTTCCGAGTTTTTTTATTGGATACCTATTGGACACTCCAAGTACAGTTTGTGGACTCACTCGGCGCACAACATTTTGACCACTGTGATGTTGGACATCGTTGTCGATAAGAGTGCAGACAACGCTAAACCATATTCGATTTGTTAATCAGCTCGTGCAAATATTATGAATGAGCTTATTATTCAAGGTCCAGGTTATCGTACAAAAATGTTTTGCGTGCAGTTTGCTTTCTAGTCGATTGATTTTCATTCTTTGTTCTTATAATAATAGCTCTCGAATTAGACACACGCTTAGCAATTCTTGCTGAACTTTGCTTGGACCATCCTGAATATTCAAGTTCTTAATTTGTTGTCCTTAACTGTCGTTCTTTCCAAGTTTTTTTTTATTGGATACCTATTGGACACTCCAAGTACAGTTTGCGCGATTCACTAGAGCAAATGTAACGAAAGAAAAATACAGAATAGATAAATGCGAACAGAAAAAGTTAACGTACAACAATCGAACAAGAAACAGGGGCACCCAAAGGAATATTTCGGTAAAATATCTGTTCGGATGGAAGGACCCCTAAAAAATTCGATTTTTTTCGCCTATCGATCCCCTAGACTTTTCGAGGTGTTTCGAAAAACCATCAAATTTCCCTAGAATTTTCGGAAATAATATATTCGCGTTTTAGAACTCCCATTATTTTTTGGATGGTGTTTTTGTCCGCTAAAATTAACGTCCACCGTAATTATTCTAAAAGCAGCCCTAAAAATTTCGTTGGGCAATTCAGATATCATTAGAAATGTACATGAACGATAATAGCGCTACTCCGCTAGTTAAGGGCACTAATGATATTGCAATTTTCCTAATTTATGGTTTCTAATACCTTTGTCCGTTTAGCAGGGGGCGTATTTACGCCTGACAAAGCGTATTATTTCATCCCTTAACGTTTTCGGATGGACAGGTAGTACTGCCAGTCTATAATATTCGGATGAGCATTTTTATTCCCTAAAATTTTCGCTAAAATTCCATAGTCACACGCATAGAGGAAAAACGTCCCCTAAAATGTTCGAATGAAAGTATGGCTACTACGTGTCCTCGAACTTTCGACAAGACTCATCAGGATAGCTAAAACTTTCAGATGAGGCAGAAAAGTCCCCTTAAACTTTCGGCACGACCAAAGTTCTCCTTACATATCCGAACAGATAAATATTTTTTTAGGGCAGCTCTAAATTAATCAAACAGGCTTCTAACGCATACAGAAATCCGTTTAAGGCACTTCTGACTTATTTAAGAAGATTGTTGCCCCGGTTGGGTGCCCCTGAAAAAATTAAACCAAAAATTCACAAGCGAAAATATAACTACTTACAAGCCTTCTGTACGGCAACTCCGGAAAAACAACAACTGCTTACAAGGGCGGAATAAAAAACTTTTATACTCATTTGAAACAAAAAGAATAGGCCTAACGTAGTTACGAGCTAACCAATTATTACATAACGATTATGTAACGCGACGCCAAGAAACTAACTTGTAAGAAAAGTGCGCATATTTACAGCGTTTACCAATAACCAGCAACCTATCGCCTTCAAAAGACTCCGATAAAGTTGCGTTTTGGTGGACGTCAATCATTGAAAAGCCGTTGAAATTGTTTTGAATTCTGAGAACATTTCAAGGCAACACAACGAAGAAATTGACAGTTTTATCCGCTGACGGATGGCTTTATGAAAGTTGATTTCCAAGATTGGTTATCTAAAAAATGCGCATTCGGTTTAGACGAAGCCGTAGCATTCGGTTTAGACAAAGTCAGGTCCCGTTTCTTAACAGAAAAATAATCGTTGGACCCTGACACAAAGTCTCAAACTTAGCTCGTGACTCGAACTTGACTCGGGCTCGAGCTTGACTCGTGCTACGAGTAAACTCAGACCAAGGAAACGGGGAATTGACAAGTCCCTTGTAGTAGCCTATTAATCTAGCAAGTTCCTACCTCTTTGTTATCTGACTGTGAAGTTGGACCGTTTGCGGCAGCAGAACTCATTTTCGTTTCGGAGTGAACACTTAGTTCGCACATGCGCTCTACGAATGGCATCAAGTTAATTATATTCTCGGTTAGTAAAAAGCAATTTAATATATTGGGCGTCTATGGCGCCATCACAGTGATAAGGAAAAACCTCATTCGCATTTACTTTCAACACACTTTTACACTCGCGACTACAAAACTAGTTTTGTCAGTAGACCTCGTCATTTGGTAGCCACAAACTGTGGCTACCAACTAACGAGGTCTACTGACGAAACTAGTTTTGTAGTCGCGAGTGTAAAAGTGTTTTGAAAGTAAATGCAAAATGAGGTTTTTCCTTATCACTATGATGTTGAGTAACACTTTCTTGGCTTCGACAAGCAAAATTTCATAAAGATGTCCATGGCAACCTTTCGATCTTTCGTTTTTTAACCAAAAGAATGTCGTCATTTAGGTAATGTATTCATGAATGAAATTGACATGTCGGGTCAAGAGAAACCGAAGGAGCGGATGAAGTCGAAAATTTGAAGATGATCACTTAAATTCTTCGCAAAATCGGCGAAAAAGCGTTGCTTTGGTGGAGTCATTGGTATTTACCGTTTCAAAATCGGGTAAAAGTGAAGAACAGCTCACCTCCACCGACTGTCCGCCGACAGTCGACCGACAGTTGGCCGACAGTAGGGCGAAAATATAACCACTTACAGACCCTTACAAGATCTGTAAAGCAACTCCGGATAAACAACAACTGCTTACAAGGGCGGAATACAAAACTTTTATACTCATTTTAGGCGAAAAGAATAGGCCTAACGTATGGCGTACGATCCCCGCCAAAATTCCTGGTTTAAATTTTAGGTTCAGCATTTAAATTTTCAACCTCAACAATTGAATTTTACAGCTGAATTTAAAATTTACACTCTTCTTTTAGATTTTGCATCATTGGAAAACGTTTTTACACTCGTCTTTTTGCTTTTTTAACTCAACTTTTGTATTTGACCTTGCTCGTTGTACATTTTCAACTCGACGCTATGAATTAAACTCAACACCGAACTAATTTGAATGCACTACACCCCGACAAAAGGCTTATTTTTGTCTAGACCAATGATCACTGAAGCGTAAACAAAAATTCAGAAGTCGAGTTGAAAACATACGAGGTCGAGTTTGAAATATTAGGCGGTGAGTGGCAAAATGCGCCGAGTGAGTATCAAATGAAAAGTTTGCATATCAGTCAAATGTAGGGTACTAGTTTAGTCATCAAAACTAATAAAAGTATAGTGCATTAAAATTAGTTCGCAGTTTAGTTTAATTCATAGCGTCGAGTTGAAAATGTACAGCGAGCAAGGTCAAATACAAAAGTTGAGTTAAAAAGCAAAAAGACGAGTGCAAAAACGTTTTCCAATTAATGATGTAAAATCTAGCCTGAGTATCAGGCCTCCCGAAAAGCCTGATAATCAGGCTATGTAAAATCTAAAAGAAGAGTGTAAATTTTAAATTCAGCTGTAAGATTTTTGATCATGAAAATTTTAAATGCTGAACCTAAAATTTTAAACCATGATTTTGGCGGGGATCGTACGCCATACATCTCAACCTGCGTGACGTCAAAGCAAATCATCATTTAGAAGGTTGTTTTCGTTCAATGGCGGCCACATATATGAATTTAAGACTCTGATCTGCCGTTTAGAGGAAGAAAGCAAACGTTTATCAAGCGGTAAATCGAAATAATAACTTCTAAGTAGTACTCGACAGTTTAAATGAAGGAAATTGAGAGAGTTCACAGCGAAGAAACTACGCTTTCATAAACAGATCGTATAATTCAAGGTGAAGGAAACCAGGCCAGCTCAAGTGGGGGTAATGACGTTATGGCATAATAATTTCCGGTATGATTCCCAGTAACACAACGATAAAATATCACGCAGTCTCTCTGAATAAAACCATTCAATTATTTCAATTGCGAAGGGAGGATAGTTTTTAAAAATCTGCGAAGCATACAATGGGGAATAGATAGGGCTAAATTAAGCATTCCGTGTAAATGCCATTAGGGGGGCATCTTGTTTATCCGGATATCTGCGCAATTTAATATTAGCAAGTTTTGACAGGGAAACTCTGATGGTTGTCATGGAGCCTAGACCTTTTTTTTTTTTTTTTTTTTTTTTCATTCTTGGAGGTAAATCTTTTCATTTTTCATTTCATTTTTTTTATTTGCCCCAATCAATATACAATCAATAGGTTTTCTACATTTTACACATATATTGTTGGCAGGAGATCCCAGCAAGTTTTTGCAAACTTTTCTTTAGGGGATCCCCTATTTCTTAATATTTTCTATTGTTATATAATTATAATTGTTATATACGTACCTAATTGATATTAAGATTAATATTAGGATTATAGTAGTAAAAGATTGTGATGGCGATGTCGGTAATTTAAACTTTATGTACTGATGTCTGAGCAATAGATCTGCTTCACTTTCCGCTTAAATGAAAAGAAGGATTTAGCATCTTTCACCTCATCAGGGAGATTATTCCATAATTTAGCACCTCTAGCTTTCAGAGAGAATTTTCCATAATTTGTTCTAGTATACCGAATATGTAACTTTGCTGAAGATCTTGTATTATACTGATGAAATTGTTTGTTTTGTACAAAATAGTTTTTAAAAGTATTTGGTAACATGTCTGCTCTTTGTGACTACATAAAAAGACTAGTTAGAAAAGTATTAAGCTGGAATATGTCTAGTATTTTTAGTTGTTTGAACAATGCAGTAGTTGAGTCTTGGTATCTTGAGAAAGTTATGAGACGAATAATTTTTTTCTGTACCTTGTGAAGACATTTTAGTGTGGATGAATAATTACTACCCCATACAATATTACAATAGGTAAAATATGGATATATCATTGTGAAGTAAACATTTTTTAAAGTAATTTTGTTTACATAGTGTCTTAATTTGGCTATAATACCAGACAATTTTGATGTCTTATTACTTATGTAGTTAATGTGATTTTTCCAAGTCATTTTATCATCTATTCTAACACCTAGGAATTTTGTCCATTTTACCTGCTCTATTTCTCGTTGATTGATTTTAACGCCTAAGTGCATATCTAATTTTTTCCCTTTTCAAGTCGCTACAATAGATCAAATTCTACCAATGCAAACTGGTATTATGTTTAATGAAGTAAGAAAACTATTCTCTAAATTGCGCTGTGAATTGAAAGAACAGTGAATTTTGGAATGAAATTGAAAGAACAATGAATGGAAATACAACAAGGGGAAAGTGGCCAGGATTGCTTGTGAAATGCATTGCTTGATTTGTGATGGCCGCCACAAGACAAGGCATGCTTTGAGAGGGTCTTCTGTAATTTGAAGAAAACAAAGCGTGAATATTCCAATGTTTTATCTTTTTTTTTTTTTAGCAAAATTGTCATTGTAGCCAGCTTGTTTTTTTTAGAAGACCTTAGAGACCTCTATTAATGCTTCTACAATTTCACAGAGGTCAGGTTTATATTGCTTTTGATGTGTCGCGATAATGGACTGTATTCTGAAATTACTGAAATTTAAAGGGACACAGTCATACGCATTAGATACCATTTCTTAGCTGATTTGCATATCACACTTCATCGCACGTCTCGCGCTGAGAAGCGCATCCTTTGAAAAATCTAAACAAATCTTGTCGAGTCGAAGTACGTATTTGGCAGTCAAACCTATTATAGTGATTATAGATCTAATGTCGTATTAGAACACTCATTTCTTTGATACCATGGAGAATTTACTGATGGACTTGTCCAGGGAAAGCCAAACGTCAACGAATACCTCTGAAGTCGAAGAATCATTTAATCGTTTATTTTGGTATCCGGTCGTGTGAAAAATTATCTTAGCTGTTTCTATGTTTCACAGTGTTTGCATGAGAAGCAAATTGAGTTCAAATATTACAGAATATGTCAATTTTAAAAGGTAGCGAATTGACTGAACTGCAGTATAACGAAACTACTTTGTAGCGAAATGACCGGTAAGCTTTATTTCTGCTTTCAATCAGGTTTTCCTTTTATTATTTCATTTCCACAGCTTCTCTACTATCTAAATTTAGGAACCAAACCCATGTCATTGCAAGATCGCTTGCTCGACCCGTAGAAAACAAGGCTCTACCAGAGGTTGTCCTTGTCGAGGAGATACCGACTGTGTACCGAAGCTTGTCTTCGTCTGATCTCCAAAACAAGCAGCCATGACGCGAAGTTCGAATCGTTTACGAAGATTCCCTCCGCACGAACCCTCCGCCAGGTTGAGAAAATGCGATTTTCCAAATATATATCATGGTGATTTGCTCTCCAGCCTAAATTACAGAATACAGGGCCACTTTAATATTTATATGATAATAGCATCTATTGTGTTTAATGTGTCGTTCTATTGTGTTATATAATTATGTGTCGTTTTTATGTGTGTGGACCAAAGTGGCCCTGTATTCTCTAATTGCTCCGTTCTCCAATGTTTTTGATTGATTTCTCTTGTTATTTTAGCCGACGCAGGCGATTTCTTTCACCGAGTGCCTTCACGTTTCCTACCTCTTCTTTTCATGTTCCGTTGGAGACGCAATCCATAGTGTTTTTAACCAAATATGGTAAAATAATGTCATAGGATGAGCAAAAGCATACTCAGAAACAGGTTTTCAGTAAAAGGTTGAAAATCCATTAAAACACTGGGAAGATTGACGCGGTTTTCTAGATGGATTCGACGCGTACGTTTGATTTCAGGTTGAGGTAGACGCTTTTCAAACTGACAAAACTAGTGTTTCAGGTCAGCGCGGTCACAAAGCGGGATTGAGACCGGGACTAACGGAGGCCAAGCCGTGGTGGACGACAAGTCTTCCTTTGTTGCTTTTTTATTTATCTGCCTTTTTTTCTTTACCTTTTAGTTTTTCTCCGTTTACCGTTCTCGTGTTTCAAACTTTTGGTTCTTGCAAATAGATTTGATTAAAATAAAGTGCAATTCGGCAGTTGACAAAGGTGTGGTTCATTCGACAATAGTGGGAATTGTATTCTAATTTAGTAATGTTGGTGTTGTGCAAGAAAGCCAGAGTACCCGGAGCAAAACCATCGGAACAAGGACGAAGACCAAACTGAGAGAGCCAGTCCACAGAAAAATGTTTTCAAAATTATCTTATTGTTTATCTTCTTTGACAGCTTGAGCAAACTAGGCATTGTCAGAGACTGATAAAATGGTAGACGAACCGCTAGAAGAACGCAGAGCAAGCGCCAGGAATTTGGCGCCAGAAGACGATGAAACGGTGAAAATGACACCCGAGGAACGAAAGAAGGAGTAAAGAAAGATCACAAAGAACGTGTTCATCATCAGCTTTGGCTTTCTCTTCCTCTTCACTGCGTTCCAGTCTCTTCAAAACCTGCAGAGCAGTTTGAACAAGGATGAAGGCCTGGGTCTAGCCTCTCTGAGTGTGATATATGGAGGCCTGATTTTGTCATGTATTTTGGTACTGCCGTTTGTGATTGGAAGACTCGGATGCAAATGGACCCTGGTACTGTCCATGATAGGCTATGTTCTGTACACTGTTTCCAATTACTACGCTCGGTGGGGAACACTTATTCCTGCGTCCATAATAATTGGTGAGCAGAAGGAAACGACTTGGATAGCGCAAACGAGAAAACTCGTCAGAAACATTTTTCCCAAAATGTTTTTGCGTAGACACTGCATTAGTTGTGGTAGCAAATTTTTTCTCAAATACTCGGGAATTGTCGAGAGTAGATTTTACAGTTCACAACAGTTCTTTCGTTGGACTGATAACGAGAAAGCCTTTTGAAAATATTTATCAACATGAATTTTAACGTAACAACTCGTCCTTTGTGGCTATTCGTCTCCCTGGTGTACTGAAATGAGGAGGCCAATTGTACCTACCTAGGAGTCAGGACGGAAAGTTGGACGGAAGTTTTGTTCCCTCCCCCCCCCCCCCTCCCCTCCTCCATTCTTTTCAGTTGATTGTAATTTTTCATTCTCTTATTTAAACTTGCATGTGGCGAATTCATTACAACTTAGGCTGCTGTTGACAAATCATCAAATTCGGCCAAGGGTTCCTTCGCCGAAAACAATCCTTTAACGAACCACAACAAGAAAAACCACAACTTGTTGAGTTGTAAACGAAATATGATTAAAATTCTTCAGAACAATGACACGCTACTGGTGCATTTTCTGGAGATAAGAGCACTGACTGGTTGCCAAGTAACAAACTCGTGTCCGCGGATAATTTTCAAAAATTTAAAAAGGATGGTTCTGGATAATAAGTGTTTCCCCTTTAGTTAGTGCAATGAGGTTTGCAAGTCGCTAGCTAAGAAATTTTTTTTTTTTTGCCCTCAGGTACATGTGCCGCTCCACTTTGGTCGTCCAAATGCGCCTACCTCACCACTACGGGAATCCGCTTCCATGCAGGTGAGGCACGAAACGCAAGACGCGGTCGTAACGCGTTACTTCGGCACATTCTTCTTGGTCTTTCAGAGCGGTCAAATCAGGGGGCAGCCTCATCTCCTCTCTTGCCCTCCAACAGGGCGTAGAAAGCACGTTCCGCGAGAACGCTGGTGACGTGTGTGGCGCACGCTTCTGTGCGAATCCACCAGCACTGAGTAACTCCGCAGGAGAGTACAACCGGGACTTGGTAATCAGGTTGTTAAGTATCTACGTAGGGATTGGCGTTTTCGCGGTGCTTTTTGTTATCGTAATGCTCGATCGCCTGACTGGGGACCTGGATAGGAGAAAGGCACAGGAATCTAGCGTGAGCCTGCTGATCGCCACTGTAAAACACTTACGCCACAAGCGCATGCTTCTTGTGTTGCCGATCACCATGTTCAGTGGACTGGAACAAGCCTTTACTTTTGGAGATTTCACTCAGGTATAACATTTTAAATATTTTTTGGGCAATGTCACAATCCAAAATCCAAAAAAGTACGCAAACTCCATAGTTGGATAGAAACAATTTAAAAAATGGGAACGTTTTAAAATTGCTTCTAAATAAATATCAGTGGTCGGAAGAATAGCTCGTAGGTTTTACTGGCAAGAGAAGGTGACTTGAGATGATGTCACACTGGATTTTGACGCAGCATGATAAAATTGCTGTCATAATCATCATGCTGATCTGGAGGCCTGACTACCATATGATTAGGGTGTTTTACGTTGTAGCCGCTCTGCTGCAGCCTGCGTAGCTGGCGGTTTTTGTTGGTGTTCTCGCCGGAAAGCCGGGTACGAGGGCCGGTTCCTCGCGGCGAAGCCGCTCGTTGACGCGGCTTCGCCGCAACTGTCGCGTCTCCCGCCCTTTTCCCCCGCAGCTGCACCACTCGTTTTGGCACGGCTTTCCCGCCCACCAAAACCGCCAGCTACGCAGGCTACTCTGCTGGGGTACTGTGATGCAGTCTGGCAGACTCAGATCAATGGTAAGACCAATGCTGTTTCCAGAGTTACTCGTGACGACGAGAGTAGGCTATCTGGTAATAAACTCAACCCAGGCTTGAGTCCGAAAGACCACAGTGTTCATAATCAGAATTTCTTTATGGGATCGGTTTCAATGTTTTGTCTTGTGCTGTGTCAGGGATCCATTTAAACTAGCTCTGCTAAATTAGATGCCCCTGGATAAATATTGAATTAAATAAAAAAAATAAAAAAAGTTGTGATTTGTAGTCATCGGGGAGACAGCAAAAGAACATTTTCTACATATTCGAGGTAATTTGCATAAGATTTAGGATCTTTCAACAGATGAAGTAGTGACTAGTATACCTTTTATGACAGAATACGGCGGCAACCTTCGAGGTTATGGCCGCTCCTTTGTCAGGTTTTGTCAGAAATTAACTAAAGGCGCGGAAGAAGAATACCAACACACTAGGAGGCTTGAGACAACCGTTGCACATGATAAATCCTCTTATAAACAAATTCAAAGTTTCACTTATAATAATTATTGTCGCGAAAGCTCTATATCCATTAAAACTGAATCGCACAATTCCTGTCAAGAAAATTCTGTAATAAAGTCTCAACTTTCAACGCGAGAACCATGTAAAGTAAGTCGATATTATGTAAAGGTAAACCGCTAAAGGACGGTGCCTACTATTGTTACTGCGCATACGTTCTGCGCATCTCGAGATACTCGGGTTTCCTATGGATAGTGCCTACTAATACAGGGATATTTTTGCGCGGTTTAAAACTATGCGGAGAAAGCAGAACTTAGCAAGTGCTCTTGGTATCCAAAAAGAAAATTGGGGGTAACCATGCATTTTTGTGAGATAATCAAGCTTCTATTTAGAAAAAACTGACATACATTGCTTTATATTTTAGCGCTTTTTGGAAATATTGTTGCTTAATTATCTCTGAAAAATGCGTGGTTACCCCCATTTTTCTTTTTGGATTTCAATAGCCCTTGCTAAGATCTGCTTTTCCTGCATAGTCATAAACCGCACAAAAATACTTCGGTATTAGTAGGCACCGTCCTTAAAAAAGGAAATGTCCGTAATTCAACAAGAGAGCCTCATTACCCCTGGTAACGCGTCTGTCACTATGGAACACAGAGACAGACTCAACGAGTAAATTAGATCGTTTCATCATTTATACGTTGATTATGGTTTACAGGGTTCATTGCTACAACATCCAAAGATTATCGCTTATCGTAGTGACAACGGAATTCAAGACGATAACAAACGCGTGTTTGAATTGCGTGTGTTCTATTAAGGCTCGTTTTGGCAGCATTATAACACCGTACATTGTGTTATTGGTTTGTATATATCTATATTTCATTATTGACTTATAGATAGCAAGTAGTACGACTTCATAAAAGAAGTGTGCATGCTCCAGATTATTACGTGCCATATGTGCTCTACTGCTGAACAACAGGGAGACGTTCTGTATTGGTAACCCTACACTCCGATCTTAGGTCTCTATTGACAGTAGGAGGCATATGCAACAGTAAGTACGGACCTTAAAGGCCGAGTTTCACGGTCAAGCGCATGCGCGAGCAGACCGGCTCAAAAATAAATTGTACGGGTCGACACTAAATTCGATGCGAGCTTGTGGTGGAACAATCTGTTGAAATCGCGCCCGAATTTGGATCATCCGCTCTTCGTTCTTCACTTTTTATAATCTTTGTTTCCTGTTGTAAATATAAGTTCGATTTTTGTAAGGCTAAAAGTGTTTTAGCATCCGAAAACGACATTTTTGTTGATGGATCGGAAAGGAGACGTCGCGGCCGACCGGCGACGGGATGTTCTGTGGACTCTCTGGAAGCACAGAAGCTAAAGCGGACAGAGTGGAGTGGATGTAGAAATCCTGTGTGGTTAACAAGATACGTCCACCAAACGTGGAAAATTGGTAAAGAGATTAAAGTCTGTTTAAAATAGACAACGATTTCGCGGCACATCTGCTTTCGCCGAAAATGGCAAAGGTCACCAACTGGCTTTGGATGAACTTGCGATGATTTTCTAGATTTCAATCGTACTGTTTGTTCATATGGAAGTCAACTGTCAAAAACGGAGAAATCGACGGACAAACAGCATCAAACATGAGTGTTTTGCTTTGGATGGAAGAAATTGTACAACACTGAGACGCGAAGCGAATAAATATGAGATCAAATGTGCGAGTTAGCTGTTGTCGTCTATTAGCGGGCTCGAATAGCGGGCAGTAGAAAAAAAAATCCAAAAGATTTGCGGCAAACTACAAAATCTATTGTAAGGTATTCATTTATTTATAAAATTATGGTCATTGCGAATGGCAAACGCAGTTTTGATTTGCCACCATGGCAGAGTTTTCTCAAATGCATTCCAGCATCTCGGAAGGACGGTCAGTGTTGTCTTTACTAAACGGTCGCATCGCTTCTTGAAGCTTGCGGATTTCTCGTTCTTCGCCTTCTCGCTGGTCTAACAAAATCAGGCTATCGAGCGTACACACTATAGTAAGTTTATCACTGAATGCTGATGAAATACTGGATTTAAGAACGTAAGTTTGAGGGAGCTTCTCGGCTTTTCGAACCGCGCGTAATAAAGAAAGGTCGATGCCGCGAGATATCGACATTGTACTAAAATAAAACCGTATACGTTCGCAAAAGTTCTGGCATTTCTTGAATAGCATGGTTCATAAACGAAGCGGCGCTGCAAAAATCCCCATGTGTTTTACATGGACAGCCTTTTTGTTTCTTTCTGAAACGTGACCGAAACACTGGCCGGTCAGTTTTATTTTTATGCCAGCAAGTTGTAAGACTTGCCCGCCGTATCCCGCCGGTGTTGTGTACTCGCTTCTAATTGGTCCAAAAACAATTGGTTTGACAGCGCTTACGTTATCGCTCGCACATGCGCCGAACCGTGAAACTCTCCCTTTAAGCAGTTAGGATAGTTCGGTCACATTACACATACTTAATGAGTAAAATTATCGCGAATTTATTCAGAAAACGGGAATGTAATTTTTAAGTTCTGTTTTCGTTGGCACCGTCGGCGTCTCTACTTAAAGGCCCAGTATCACCCTCAATGCATCGCGCGCCCCGTCGATACACAAATGAATTTTTTTTTTCGTTTGCGTCGTCAACGTCTCTAATTAAGGTCCATAAGTTTTATTTCTACCATCCATACATTTTCTGTTCTTCAACTTGCCCAGGCTGACCTTCCAGGCATGAACGAAACACTACCGCTGGTCATTTTTGGTGTCATGGGAGTTATCGCGGGCGTCATGGCACTCTGACTTCCAGGGACGCTTTTCAGCCCCATCCCCCAAACCGTGGAACAGGCGGAGGCCTGGGAAGAAGACTACAAAATTTACTGCTGTAGACGTCGCGAGTCTCTAAGGGAAGAAGGGAACGTTGGTTTGACAGAAAAAGAAGAGGCAAACACAGATGAAAGCCAAGCAGCAGACATGCCTGATCCGCTCGAAAAGAAATTGGACACAGTGGTTTAGATGACAAGGGTGAAAACATTTCCTCCTACCCTTGTTTTTGTTTCAGTTTGTTATGTTTTTGCTTTCTTATTGTAAACGCTTCAGCAAAGACCCAGGGTATTTCCCTTTCAGCTCCTTTCTTCCCTTGTTTCCTTGTAAATATTTTGCTAACGGTCAGAAACAATAGGCAAACAAAAAAAAAAACCTACCTTGCTGATAATTGAGGGAAGCATAGATTTAACTCCCAGTTTAATCTACTTTAAGTACTTCTATTGAACCGTGCAGATGATTTAACTAAGTCGACAACGCTTGGTGCTTCTTTATAAATTTGTATCCCTGTAAATAGACATTACTTCTATTGAGATTGCTAGCAGTTGTATACGCGGTATATTATAATCGTTGGTGTTCCTGTGCAGCTGTTTTACAGTTGTTGCAAAGGAGTTGACATGGTCTGGTCATCAGGTTCTGCGGATCTGGAAAGAATAGTGAGCTGTCAATTATTGAACTGATAAATAGAGCATTAGGAAAGCTTCTTCGATTTGTGTTCATCTAGAGGGTAATTTCCAGGAAACTGGTTATTATAACAGTCACTATTGAAACTTATTGGGACGCACTTACCTCTCGTGTGGGCTAACGCCCCACTAGAGAGTACAAAAAAAAACCAACTTAGCCTTTGGTGCCACAGTATTTTTATAGGCTAATAGAGATTTCTAAACACTGTACTTTAGTTTCGCTCTTAAGGTGGCTCGATAGTCTAAAACTGGTCATTTTGACAATGTAATTCTCAACACTCTTTTATAACATAAAGTCAGTTCAACTATATCACTGTATTAAGCAGGTCTCACTGATTCATTTGCCATACATTTGGGGTGCATCTCCCACATTCCTGAGGAACCACACCCATTCTAATAACCACACCCATTTCCGAGGGTCTAGAAGTGGGTGTTCTCTTGAACACAATATCTCTACTCTGCTTTATGCTGGAGAGTTGAAATTTAGCAAACGTTTTTTATGTTGTCAGAGCTATGCAATGACCTACTATTATAAAAAAATTGTGTTTTGATTAGGAGTTAGGCCTTCACCTAGAACACTCAACAAAATGTGAAATATTGTCATAGAAAAAATGTTAATAAGTCATGATAAGGTGTCAGAAACCATATCAAAGTAGGTCATTGCACAGATCTATTTCTATCCAACAAAATGTGAAAATTTCATTGAGTTATCTTGAATAGTTTTTGAGATATTGTGTTTACGGTGGCTAAACATCTCTAAAATACGGAATCTGAGAAAAAAGCATTTAAAGTTAATTATGAGTAAGGTTCACTGGGTTCAGTCCTAGAAGGCTCCAGCCTCGTACTGAGGTCCTTCAATAGCCTCCAAATGGTCACTGTAGCCTTTCTTCCAGTTTCTGATTTGCTTTCTCCTCTCCTTGGACTGATCAGAGCTCTTTCTGCGGGCATGACGCAACCTATTATAGTCCAGCTTTTTGCAAGCTTCGCTACAGTGGAGTCCTGGAGTGATTCCTAGCTCTTTGAGGACAAGTTTGACAGAATCTGACCCATCATTGAAATGAGACACTGCAAGATAAGCAGCAAGTTCAACTGTGGGTAAGCCAGAGTGGGTCTCCTTTGTAGCGCGTTGCCAAATGAGTGCATTTATTGCCTCATTTCGGTTTTGTGTGCCACCATGGAGACAGCGCTGTAACAGAGTTTGGTCACTGAGGGCTTCAAAAGTCGAATGAACTGCATTGGCAACAGCAGAAGGCAGTGGATGTGTGTGCCTGTAATCTGTTGTTCCCTTTGCCAAGTCTCTCTGAAACCCACACCATGAGTTTTCTCCAGGGGGACACAAGTCATGGTCTGGGTTTTCATCGCTGGATCGAGTATGGTGCCATATGGCCATGACAGCATTCTCCATAGATTGGATGTCATGGGTGTTGTTTCGGATGGCCTTGCCATAATAGACCTGTAGCTGATCTATTTTGTTGTTTTTATAGGCTAATAGAGATTTCTAAACACTGTACTTTATCTTTATACGGGCTGATGAAATGTGCGTTGTTTTATTGTATTATATACACAAGGTTTTAGATTTCATCTTTGAGGCACGTCTTCGTGTTACAACAATAAATGTATTTTTAACAGTATGCATGGATTGTATGTATTAAATTCACATCGAATTAACTGATCCGAAAATAAAAAGCATTGATGTTATACCTTATTGCCACTCAGCCTTCAAGGCAATTTTTTAGGAACATTACCTTCCGCAGGGGAGTGGGCAGGGTCGAGGTTTCTCCATCCACACCACACCGTAAAATTCTTTGTCCTTACTGACCTCCTCCACTGTCTGGAAGGTTTGGCAAAACAGAGTCTCGGGAAGAAACAGTGATACTAGGCCAGCGGCTACTGTCAGCGAGCCGAATATCACCATGGGAACAGTCGGACTCACTCCTGGCAACTGTGCCTACATGAGAAAAAAACATAATCTATCGTACCGGGAAACTTGCTCGATTCCGCAAGTATCAGTTAAGGCGTATTTCATGGTATTTTATTTCCACAGCCGTAAGAGTTCATCAGTTCTTTTCTTTCATCAAGTCACTTGTTCAGAGTGGGTGTTGCACGGGTCAATCCAGAAGTGCGTTAGGAAATAAACGTGTAAAGCAGGTAATGACGGACTTGATGCAAACTGAAAAGCTTCTAGAGAAGGGGCTACCCGGAGTTAAGGAAAGATTACAGAAACGTTCCCTGGGTCTGCTACGGGTTCGATATCAGTAGAAGTGTTCGAGATAAGGTTCTTTTTATTGACCTGACAAAAAAAGATACATTGCTTGGGAGGAAGAGCGCGAATTCTAAGTGCGATTAGAGGCAAGAGAGCCCCCATCTCCCATCTTCTTCCCATCTCTTTCCCTCGATCGCACGCGTTTTCATGTTATTAATCTAGTAAGCACATTAGTCTAATCTAGAAAGTAATTTACCAGCATTACTATATAAGGCGCGATGATGGAGCCAATACGGGCACTGGTTGAACAAACACCGATTCCCTGGTTCCTGGCGAAAAAAATCACTAGGTCATGATTTAAAAATAATTCAGTATCAATCCAAGGTAACCAGACAAATTATTATAACGTAACGAACATGGATTACCTATATTGTATGGTACTGGGAAGAAACACGAAGCCCTCCTAAGTATTGTTCTTAACAATAGACCACTGTTTTCGAAACAGCAGACTATTGTTAAGAAACAGGATATATCTTAGCCTAGGAAAACTTAGTGAATCTAGCCCGTGGTCTTAAGTAACATTTCATTGGACATTTTAACAACACCCGCCTTATATTGGGATGTCACGGCTCTCGAAACGAGGAGAAAGTCGTTTTTGTTTTTTGCTAAACACTTCAGCCTCGTGCATGAGAGAGTCCCCACAATACGTTTCATCGTAAGAAATCCCAAAAGGATTTGCTTTGGGGAATGTACAGACTGCAAGCAAGACAGTCTAAAGGCTGGTTCACACGATCAATGCAAACGGAAACGTAAATGCAAGCGCAAGCAAACACACGTGTGAACTACCAAAATGCAAATGCAAACCGAAGCACAAGCACCAACGCAAGAAATGGAGAATTTTTCATTTCCTTGCTCTTCCATTGGCGCGTGCGTTTGCATTTCACACTTGTAAACCGGGGAAACGTAAAGGCGTTTACGTTGGACGTGTGAACGTCGCTTGAGCTTGCTTTTGCGTTTGCGTTACGCGTGTGAACCAGCCTTAGGACGATGCGACTGGTTCGCTGCATGCTACCTGATCGTTGTAGGGTACAACTCCATGGAATACAGGTATATATTGGAAAACGATCCACTTGCCATAAAACGACCAATGAAAGCTAAGGTAGTTATAGCGCCCTTCTGATCTAAAAACAGGGGAAGAGGTATGTTCCAATTAGCACACATATATGGGAAAGGCATTTGAAAGATAATCTTCTGTTGACTGATATAGACAAAGTCTGTACGCCCATGATGCAATATAGAAGGACAAAGAGATTATTCAGATACCAAAATTTACCTTTCCCAACAGCCAAGACCATCAAGCAAGTAAAACCACCGGTTACCATCATGAGCGAGTGAGGAATACGACGACCAAATCTGTTCAGTTGGATATAAAAACAGCACGTTAGTTTTCGGTCTAAGAGCACTCCATAATGCATAATGTAAGGTCTGCGATGCCTAATTTCTTGATTGCCGTCCAAGAATCGCCATAGACTGATCGCTGACTGACTGTTTAACTGACTGAATGGCTGGCTGGCTGACTGACTGCCTAACTGACTGCCTGGCTGGTTAACTGTGTAACTGACTGTCTGACTGACTGCCTTTGGATGAATGGCTAACTGGTTGACTAAGTCTGTCTGACTGACTAACTTGCTGAGATTGACAGATTGATTTCTTACTGACGACATATTAATATCACTACTCGACTGTTTGAATCAGTGATTGAGTCTGAATGGCTTACTGATTGCTAATCCTATGACCACTATGACTGTCTGTACGACGGACGGATTGACTGACTCCTTTATAAAATTGCCTGACTGACTGTTTGCTTGATGACATATATCGAATATGGACTGATGGGATGGTTAAAATAATGAGACACTAAAAGGCACTAAGACATTACAGCACCTACTTTTGAAGGACAATCCAGCAGATAAGGTGCGTAGGTACGTCAGACAAGTACATGAGAAAAAGGTTCAAGTATGGGCTGCCAGACAAGCGACTGATGTACAGCAAAAAGCCATAGTACACCATGCTGATAACCAGCCTATGTGAGTAAGAAAACATCTAAAAGTAAAATTCACACTACAAGCCTATTTGGCACACGCGGAGATAGCTTAACCCGGTTTCTGTAACATGAAGCAAAAAAGAGTGTTGATACTCCCCCCTGGATGGGATGCAAGAGTTACTCCGTTACTTTTGCGATTTTTGCGAAATTTGCGGTTTTCTCGTAGACCTACCTCACCATTTCCCTTCCTAAGTTTTGATTTTCTTTAAATTTGTCATTCTTGCTATTTTCGCCATATTTGTCACTCAGTCTTTTCACACAGCAAGAAAAAGTCTTGTTACTTTTGCGGTTTTTGCGAAATTTGCGGACTTCCCGAAGCCCTACTTGACCATTTCCCTTTCTAAGTTAAGATTTTTGTTAAATTTGTCAGTCTTGCTATTTTCGCCATATTTGTTACTCTGTCTTTTCACGTAGCAAGAGAAAGTCTTGTTACTTTTGCGATTTTTGCGAAATTTGCGGACTTCTCGAAGCCCTATTTGACCATTTTCCTTTCTAAGTTTTGATTTTCGTTAAATTTGTCATTCTTGCTATTTTCGCCACATTTGTTACTCAATCTTTTCACATGGCAAGAATATGTTTTGTTACTTTTGCGATTTTTGCTATTTCTTCCATACTTTTCTAATAGCCGTTTTCTTTGCGACAATTGCGGAAATAATTTGCTGGCAAATTCTTGCCAACAAGGTCGATCCTGGACATACGTGAAAGAGACCAGCATAGCCTCGAACCACCGACCCTCCGATCTTCCGACCATCCACCGCGCGCGCCTCCACGAAAAATCATACAAACGAACAAAGAACTCAGTATTTCAGTAGCCACAAAGGCTGTAATTAGAAGCGAAAATTTAATCAATAACTGATGCTGATGTCATAAACTTTTGCTTATAAATGAGTACAGGTGAATTATTAGGGAAACAAAACAAAAAACATAGCTTAAAAAGAACACCTGATTACCATCGCTGGAGGGTCTTCACCGGAGGACAACATATTCATGAGTATTATTTTCTTGTCGCTCCACTTACCAGTTCAGGCAAAGAATGATGGTTCGTTTGCGCAGGCGTGGAGTGCGAATCAGATCCAAAAACAGAGTCTTCCTACTCGAGCTACTGGATTTCAATTCCACTTCGTTGTGATAATAGTCTGCTAAATCCTTACTCAAAGAATCTGAATCCACGGACAACGAACTCCTTTTAGCGTATGTTGTCAAAACAGCATGCGCTTTAGTCAGATGACCCTTAACAGCCAACCACCGAGCAGATTCTGGAAAGATTCTGACGTAAAAAAAGTAATAATTGTTAGCCTACCATATTTAGGAAACACGTTCGACAAGGGTGGCACGGAGGGGGGGGGGGAGGGTTTAGTCAATAAGGTTTAAATGGCATTACACAAAAATAATAAATAAAAAATAAAAGCATTTGAAATGTTCTACATTATATCGTAACTTACGAGTAGATGACGAAAACGAAAATCGGCGGAAAACTGCATACTAATAACAGTGTTCTCCACGCAGGAATAAAGTGACCAAGCAGAGCAATCAATCCCGCCCCTATGCACCAAAACAGACTTTGGATTTTGTCAGCCAGGGTCCGGTAAGTGGGGCCAACCAGTTCAAGAACAAACACGTAGTGAGCCACGAACAAACCAACGGCGAATGCGGCTGCGCAGAAACGTAGAAAGGCGAAGAAAGACAAGCAGTCCACAAGCGCTGATCCAAGACTGAAACAGGCCTGGTGATATAGAAATAGGACATACTTAAGACCTAATAAATTTCAATAGTAAGTTATTGGATTTTTTGTAACAAGGCTTTTTCTTACAGTCACAATAACACTGCTTACTGATTATCATGTATTCAGTAATTTTATAATGTTTGTTCTGAAAATCTGGAGCTCTTTCCATTAAGCCAAAATTTTCTATTTAACTGGTTGAAATGAAAATGTACGCGCCGATCTTATTCGTTGCTTTCGTATTGTAGTCCTGCGAGGAATTCTTTAATTTCATTGTTTTAAGTGATTGATTGATTGATTGATCGATCGATCGATCGATCGATCGATCGATCGATTGATTGATTGATTGATTGATTGATTGATTGATTGATTGAACATTGTACGCCCTCAAACGTTAAGATAAATTAAAGAAAATGATACTCAAACGGATAATCAAGTGAGTAAGGCCACAGAAAAAGGTCTATTTGCATCTTTAAAAATAATATAAATTAATATAAATAATTGATAATTGATGATGTAGTGGCGACACTTACCAGCAATACAGCACATAAGTAGATGCAGGATCGCCGTCCGAAGAAATCCGAAGTTGCTCCGAACACAAGAGATCCGACGAGCATTCCCCCTGAATATGCCGCCTGTACATTGGCTCCAGCATAAGCTCGGTCACAAATCAGGTTCCACTGTCAAAATATATAACAAAATAATAGTTCTGGAAAACTAAATTAAAATATCATATCGGATTTTTATCTTTCAATGATTGACTTTACATAAAATTGTCATAAAATTGCATGAATTCTCCATGAAATAATCTAACATCATCGTCATCATTATCAACAATACCGTCGTCATCATCGTCACTTTCATTATCACTAACATATCATGGGTCACGTCAACTAACGTCGACAGTCAGCCAGAAAAGGAATGTGAAAGATCAAATTTGAATAATTTGAAAAAAATGTTGAATAAAATTTGAATAAAACTGTTACGAGATTCGAAAATTTTAATTACTGTCGGCCACTAAGAGAGCCTGAAGTAAGCAGGACCAAGTAAATTTCCTTCAAGGCATAGCCTTATTCCAAAATGGCTACCATTTTAATATTCTTTTGTTGGTATTCAAATTAGCCCGTCTTACCTCGTTCTTAACCTCAAATATCAAAAGAATATTTTATCTTGAACGAGGCAAGAAGGGCTAATTTGAATGCAAACAAAAGGATATTAAGGACGGTGCCTACTATTGTTACTGCGCATACGTTCTGCGCATCGCGAGATACTCGGGTTTCCTATGGGTGGTGCATACTAATACAGGAATATTTTTGCGCGGTTTAAAACTTTACGGAGAAGGCATAACTTAACAAATGCTTTTGGTATCTCAAAAGAAAATTGGGGGTAACCATGCATTTTTCAGAGATAATTAAGCTTCAATTTAGGAAAAACTCCCATACATTGCTTTATATTTTGGCGCTTTTTAGAGATATTACTGCTCAATTATCTCTGAAAAATGCATGGTTACCCCCAATTTTCTTTTCGGATTCCAAAAGCCCTTGCTTAGATCTGCTTTTCCCGCATAGTCATAAACCGCACAAAAATACTTCGGCCGGTATTAGTAGGCACCGTCCTTAAAAGGGAAGCCATTTTGGAATAAGGTGTATAATCTGCTGCAATACTACTCAGAAGTCCATGCCGTTTGGAATTTTCTTTAGATGTCACTTAAGAAATACCTCATTCACATTGAAAGAAACACCAGAAGATGTTGCGCTAGCGTGATTACGGCTTACCTCAGTAACGCTACTTGTAAATGGACCATCAAACACATACTCAGTACAATTTGCACAGCATTTGCTGTCTTCGCATGTCACGTTTGGTGTCACGCAATGGAACCTTGGTGTTCCAGCAAAGAACAAGATCCCAATAACTTGTAGCGTGGCAGGAATTATCACCAGGGAGCATGTTGTCAGGTAAATGATTATCTGCCAGCATCCAAACGAGCTGATGGATGTCAAAATGTCGTCAAAAGTTACAATCTTTTTACCGCCTTGAGGCGAGGTGGCTTTTGATGTCTGCTATAAAATAAAACGGAAAGTGAGGTAAGTCTGTGCTCGAATTGGATGCGACGTGGCCAGTAGGCTATCTGTGGCCGTTTCCCGGTCAGTTTAGCTGTGCACATGCGTATGTTTTCTCAAATGAGCCAAAATGTTTGAGAGATAACTCTTGAGATAACCGCAAAGTGCCTTCCCCACCTCACCACCCCCCCCCCCCCCCGCCCCTCCGCCTCCCCGGCCCCCTTGGGTTTGGCGAAGTTGACGAAGTCTCCGTGCGTTTGAGAGACTTTGTCATGTGATTTCTCTAACACCACGAAAACATCGGACTGCGCCGCACTTCCGGGAAGTGAATGTATAATTCTCAGAGTGGACATCAGTAGAGTGCGAGTAGTCGGTCCCTGGTTTTTCTTGCGCTCCCGTGTCGCGCCCGTCTTGTTATCCCCACGATAATAATAATAATAATAGGTTCCACCTAACAAGCTTACTTATTTCCTTCCTTTTTAGCAACCCTTAGAAAAAAGAGAGACTAAGTCTAGGTAGCCCTGGATTCCTCTTTTATATTGTATTAGTTTACACGACTCAAATTTCCTTTGGAAAACATGAGACTAAAATGGGTCATCCGTTTTCCAAACATCTCGAAGTTAGTTGAAAAAAATGAGGCAAACATCTCTAGAGACGATGAAAGCAATAGTTTTAACATATGTTATGAAGTAGAATTTCATTATTTCAGTCATAACTTAATGAGTTGAGTTATTTTAGTTGAGCTATTTTAATCAGCTTATGATTCTTGGTCCAGGTTATTCCTCGCGAAGCAAGGTGGATAAATTCGTCGGGCCGAGTCGGCCCGAGCTGAGCTGAGCTAAGCCGCGCGAATTCGAGTGAAAAATATATTTATATATATGTTTCGTTGAAGCTGTCCGCACTGTTGCCTAGCAACAGTGAAAAACAAAGTATGAATGACGTCGGACTGTCTGGCGTCGTCTTGAGCAAAATTTGCATACATCGTGAAAGTTTGCGTGCGGGATCAAATTTCAACTGCAATGTTTACATTTACATTTACATATTATTAGGTCGGTAAAATCATTAGATATCACACCATCAATATTCACTGGATACAGATCTCTCTCTCTCTCTCTCCAGAATCTTTTCCCCTTTTTCCAGAAATCTTTTTTGTGAAAGATTGCATTGAAGAAATTACACGTTTTGTGGCCGCGGTAAAATAATTTCGCGTGAGAAATAAATTCACCGAACACGACAGCGCTGCACGCCTGTTGTACATTTCGTCGCCTCAGAAATAGATTTTCAACCGCAAACTAGCCTGTGGAACTACGAAAAGACCATGCTCATCAAAATAGTTGCTATGTTCAGAAAACTTTTAATCTCCTCATTTGATACTACAATACCAGTAAAGAGGGCTTTCCGCCCAGCCCAAGCTTCGCGAGGTTTTGCGAGTCACGTATTTCTAGTTAAATAACACAAATGTTTTGCGTGCATTTTGTCTTCTAGTTGATTGATTTTCTTTCTTTGGTCTTTCAACAATAGTTCTCGGACCCTGACTCAAACTTAGCTCGTGCTACGAGTAAACTCCACTGGCCGTTTCGATTCCTTGTCCGTGATAGGAAAGCAAATTTGGGAATTGACAAGTCCCTTGTAGTAGCCTATAAATCTATCCAGTTCCTACCTCTTTGTAATCTGACTGTGAAGTTGGACTGTTTGCGGCAGCAGAACTCATTTTCGTTGCGAGAACAAGTTGAATCCCAGACCGTCTGACAAACAATGCGGCGTCGGCTTCAAGAGTTGACTCCTTGAAGTTGCAAGGGTTATTGGCCTGGAACGAGGGGATATGTGATATATTCCCCTCGTGGCGTGCCCGAGGGCGTAGCCCGAGGGCACACCACGAGGGGAATATATCACACATCCCCGAGGGACAGGTCAATAACATGCTTATTTTTTCGGTTGGTGAGGATTCCTTATAGAGACAAGGACCTTAAATAATTAAATTCTTATTTTATACCAGGTGGAAGTCAAAAACATAACATTTTTTAACGGCAGTAGTAGGCAGTGAGATTTCGGCCGTAAAGATGTTTTTCTGAACTTTTTTCTGAACTTTGGATTATTCACACAACAATTTGTATAAACAATTGCTTTTGTCTGCTGGTATGCATGGTAAACATGATTGTCACTCTTGCATAATCACTGCATTCAGTAAACTACACGTGGTTGAGCGGCTGCTGTTAAATTTTGGAAATAGTGTGCAGTCGGCTATCGTTCCGTGTGGAAACAACGATGTGCGATTATTAAGATGAAGTCTTTTTAACCGAAAACTTCCTACACTGTCTTTGCTGAACGGATTAGTGGTCGTATTGCTGCTACAAATGTAAAAAAAGCTACCAGTGGGACAGTACGAGTATGGAATGAGTGGTCGCCGATGAAAGAACCTCCCTTCCAACTAGTAGTCGACAAGAAGATGAGTTTGAGTTTGTTGTTGCGCCTGTTATTGAAGTACTAGTAGTAGTAGTAGTAGTAGTAGTAGTAGTAGTAGTAGTAGTAGTAGTAGTAGTAGTAGTAGTAGTAGTAATAGTAGTAGTAGGAGTAAAAGTTATGTTGTTCATTTTTTCTTTAATGATAAACGATTAAGAACTCGTTGAAATGTTTGAGATTACTGAATAAGGGGAATAAGTCGAGCGGTATATGGCGATGGGGGGGGAATATATATTCCCCCCCTCGTTATAATCCCCTCGTCCGTTGTTATCAGCTATTGTTTTCAGCCCCGCCCTCCCCTTTTACAACCAAAGCCGCACCCAGCTTTTCAGACAGTTATTAATTGATAGGGGCTATTGAATATATTCAACGGAAAAGAACAAAGGAAACCGAGCAAACTGAAAAATAAGCTTGGTTACGTGTCAGTTTTTGTTGATTGTATCGGGTGTCTTGATCAGTTCCCCCCCCCCCCCCTGCCTCCTAGGGGGTACTCCCCTTTATTAGCCGGATACACGGGTATGAGCGGCGCCAAAGGGTATGGTTTTATAACTCTAAATTTGGCAAGTCTAGGCAAGATTACGTCGAGAATACTTTGGGGCATACCGGATCTTGTACAAACCTGGATCAGAAAAATACTTGAGTTGAATTAATAGACGACAAGACTTATCCTTACGGCAGTAAAAAGGACGAACGAAGACAAAGGCGGCTGAATATATAAAAGAAAAAGACATGTATATATGGTTTTTAAGCCTTTTGGGTCTGAAATAGAGTATGGATTTTAATCATTTTGTTTTGAAATAGGGTACGACTGGTCTGGAATTGGGTAGGGTTCTTAGAAGTTGCTATCCTTTCACTGTTGTTCATCCTTTAAGAAGTTTAGTTTGATTAACATTGGGAATTTGAAACATTTCTCAAAACTTAAGTAAACCGAAGCAGTTCCTTGGATGCCAAGGGTCTGGTCTGAAATACGATATCGGTCCGTTTAAGATTGGTTCAGGAAAAACTATAGTCCGAGGCACTAGGGCACGATGGAGCGACGCGAGAAAAATTGCTATGTGGGCAAGGAGTGGAAAAAATCAACCCCCCTCTGGCCACTTTCTGAACGCCTGCTACAGGTTAGAAAAACAGATTGGTGGGGAAAATTGAACACTTTCTGACACAATTACAAAATTTTTTTTCGGAACATTTCACGGAATGTTTTGAAAAGTGTATTTGTTGTTACGTCCGCAGTCCGTAGTCGGTCTAGTCCAGTCCAATTATGGGCCAACTTCTCTTTATATTTACACTGAGGCTAATCATAACTTGGAGGCCTCATAAATTTTGGAATTGTAACTCAGCGTCAGGTCATTTTCATCCTTTCCTTGGTATGTTCAGTGTGTTTTGTTTCTATTCTTAAGCTAATCACATTTACAGAAAATATTGGCTCACGTCCACCGTTTCATGGAAATGATCACAACCTTCTGACCACAACCTTCCGCTTGTGCTCAAAAGATGTCATGCGTTGCAGATAGCTTTCTATTCTTTCCAGGGAACGTTCGTACACCTGTTAGACAAATTAAGGCTGACAGAGATTCAAAGAACGTAGCAAGTCGAGTTATCCCGCAAACTCCTTTTTGTTTGCATTAACTACAGACAGTCTCCTTCCATCAAGGCCAGTGATTTCACCAAACCTTTTGAATGACAACTTGAGGATTGAATTTTTTTATATAAGAACTTATTTATGGATGCCATTTGAAGCTGGCATGGCATTTTCCAACGTTAACCGTTTAAAAGAGAACTTCATATGCTACGTTGACTGTGTGTGTACAACAGAAATCTACAAGTGTTGGAATACTGGAACGCAGAGTCGAACTGAACAAATGAATGTAAACATGTCGTGACGGCTTCGTGACTACAGTAGTAGTAACTATACCTATTTCATCATGTATGTGTACGTGTAGGTTAGAAAAAAACAAAAATTCTTTGTGTTTTCGAGGGCTTTTGGTCTTGTTATTGTACTTGAGAAGAGAATTTAAGAAATACTGTATAGGCCTTCGGTTCAACTGAGACATCCCTTTGTTTTGTTCTATTTACACTACAAAGCGGAAATACGGCATTAACATACACATGCTATGAAAAGCACAAAAATGCTCGTTACTGTTTTAGAAGGCTTTTAATTTGGCCTTCGTCATTGTAGTTCAGAAGAGAAAGAAAGTCAAAGTTGATTATTCAAGAAATACTGTTTAGGCCTTTAGTTCCACTGAGACAGCGCTTTGTAGTTTGTTTAATTTGGTGAAGCTGTATCGTTTTATTTACACAGCATAGAGGAAATACGGCGCGACTATCCGTCATTTACAGAAATCGAATGACACTGGTTGCCCAAAGTCGAAATTTTTCATTAACTCAGGACATTTTTCAGTTGGGTGTAACCATCAACAAACCAAAATGCAAATAAAATAGGATTGAATTCTTATTAAGGATTATTTACATTAACCTTAGGAACAGGACGTCGGGTTTACACAGCTAGCTGGCTTTAATGTGACATTTGGTTTATATACCCCATATACACCTACGCTACGCCCATAAAGCATTTGTAATTTTCCTCTGTACGGCCGTCGATATTTCCCTGATATTTGGGTCGAGAGGCGGTCACTCCGTTATTTGAAGACAAGCGTTGCGTGACCACCCTATAGTTCATTCTGGGGCTTTTAATATTTATCTGGACGGTATATTTGCCGTTCATCTGTAACAACAGTTTTGACAGGCAAACTCTGATGGTTGTCATGGAGCCTAGACCTTTTCAAGTAGCTACAATATATCAAATTCTACCAATGCAAACTGGTATTTATATGTTTGACATGTTTAATGAAGGAAGACAACCATTCTCTAAATTGTGGTGTGAATTGAAAGAACAGTGAATTTTGGAATGAAATTGAAAGAACAATGAATGGAAATACAACAAAGGAAAAGTGGCCAGGATTGCTTGTGAAATGCCTCGCTTGATTTGTGATGGTCGCCACAAGACAAGGCATGCTTTGAGAGGGTCTTGTGTAATTTGAAGAAAACAAAGCGTGATTATTCCAATGTTTTTATTTTTTAGCAAATATGTAGCCTGCTTTTTCAGAAGATAGCAATATTTGCGCGTCTCTTTCTTGATGATCTTAGAGACCTCTATTAATACTTTTACAATTCCACAAAGGTCAGGTTTATATTGCTTTTGATGTGTCGCGATAATGGATATGTATTCTGAAATAACTGAAATTTAAGTAAAGCGTGGCTCGAGCCCGGGACTAATGGAGGCTAAGGATGGTGGACGACAGGTATTCCTTTGTTGTTTTTTTTTTTATTTTTTGTTTATCTGCCTTTTTTGTTTACCTTTTAGTTTTTCTCCGTTTACCGTTGTTGCGTTTCAAACTTTTGGTTCTTGCAAATAGATTTGATTAAAATATAGTGCAATTCGCAGTTGACAAAGGTGTGGCTCTTTCTACAAAAATGGAGATTGTATTGTAATTTGGTAATGTTGGTGTTGTGTTGCCAGTCCACAGAAAATTGTTTTCAAAGTTATCTTATTGTTTATCTTCTTTTACAGCTTGGGCAAAGTAGGCATCGTTAGAGACTATTTAAATGGCAGACGAACCGCTAGAAGAACGCAGAGCAAGCGCCAGGAATTTAGTGGCAGAAGACGATGAAACGGTGAAAATGTCACCCGAGGAACGAAAGAAGGAGAAACGAAAGATCACAAAGAACGTGTTCATCATCAGCTTTGGCTTTCTTTTCCTCTTCACTGCATTCCAGTCTCTTCAAAACCTGCAGAGCAGTTTGAACAAGGATGAAGGCCTGGGTCTAACCTCGCTGAGTGTGATATATGGAGCCCTGATTTTGTCATGTATTTTGGTACCCCCCCTTTGTGATTGGGAGACGGACTCTGGTGCTGTCCATGTTAGGCTATGTTCTGTACACTGTTTCCAATTACTACGCTCGGTGGGGAACACTTATTCCTGCGTCCATAATAATTGGTGAGTAAAAGGAAATGACCTAGATAGCGCAAACGAGAAAACTCGTCAGAAACATGTTTCCCAAAATGTTCTTGCGTACACACTGCGATAGTTATGGTAGCAAATTTTTTCTCAAATACTCGGCAATTCTCGAGAGTAAATTTTACACTCCACAACAGTTCTTTCGTTTGACTGATAACGAGGAAGCCTTTTTGCGGCGTCCTTTATGCGTCTCCCTCGTGTAGTGAAATGAGTACCTACCTTGGAGTCGGGACGTTAGGTGGGACGGAAGTTTTGTTATCTTCCCCTGCCATTTTCTTCAGTTGATTGTAATTTTTGATTCTCGTATTTAAATTTGTATGCGGCGAATTCATTACAACTTAGACTGCCATAGACAAATCATCAAATTCGGAGAAGGGTTCCCTCGCCGAAAACAATCCTTTAACGAGCCACAACAAGAAAAACCACAACTTGTTGAGTTGTAAACGAAATATGAATAAAATTCTTCACAACAATGACACGCTACTGGTGCATTTTCTGGAGATAAGAACACTGACTGCTTGCCAAGTAACAAACTCGTGTCCGATAATTTTCGAAATTTAAAAAGGATGGTTGTGGATAGTAAGTGTTTCCCCTTTAGTTCAATGAGGTTTGCAAGTAGCTAGCTAAGAAATATTTTTCTTTTTTTTTTCTCAGGTACATGTGCCGCTCCACTTTGGTCGTTCAAATGCGCCTACCTCACCACTACGGGAATCCGCTACTCGCAGCTAAGCCACGAAACGCAAGACGCGGTCGTAACGCGTTACTTCGGCACATTCTTCTTGATCTTTCAGAGCGGTCAAATCTGGGGCAACCTCATCTCCTCCCTGGTCCTCCAAGAGGGCGGAGAAGACACGTTCCGTGAGAATGCTGGTGACGTATGTGGCGCACGCTTCTGTACGAATCCACCAGCACTGAGTAACTCCACAGGAGAGTACAACCGGGACTTGGTAATCAGGTTGTTAAGTATCTACGTGGGGATTGGCGTTTTCGCGGTGCTTTTTGTTATCGTAATGCTCGATCGCCTGACTGGGGACCTGGATAGGAGAAAGGCACAGGAATCTAGCGTGAGCCTGCTGATCGCCACTGTAAAACACTTACGCAACAAGCGCATGCTTCTTGTGTTGCCGATTACCATGTTCAGTGGACTGGAACAAGCCTTTACTTTTGGAGATTTCACTCAGGTATAACATTTTAAATATTTTTTGGCAATGTATTGTCAGTCTAAATCCAAAAAAAGTACGCAAACTTCATAGTTGGATAGAAACAATCTAAAAAGTGGGAACGTTTTAAAATTGTTTCTAAACAAATATCAGAGGTTGGAAGAATGGCTCGTAGGTTTTACTGGCAAGAGAAGGTGACTTAAGATGATGTCACACTGGATTTTGACGCAACATGATAAAATTGCTGTCATAATCATCATGCTGATCTGGAGGCCTGACTACCATATGATATGGGTGTTTTACGTTGTAGCCGCTCTGCTGGGGTACTGTGATGCATGCAGTCTGGCAGACTCAGATCAATGGTAAGAACAATGCTCTTTCTATAGTTACTCGTGGCGACGAGAGTAGTAGGCTATCTGGTCATAAACTCAACCCAAGCATGATTTACATTTCGAGTCCAAAAGACCACAGTGTTCATAATCAGAATTTCTTAATGGAATCGGCTATCTACTGAGTTACGAGTTGAATTGAGTTAAGATTGAGTTTCCTTTTTTGACACGTTTTTATTGGAATTAGAAGTAGCAAGTTGGGATTTGTAGTCATCGGGGAGACAGCAAAAGAACATTTTCTACACACTCGAAGTAATTTGCATAAGATTCAGGAGCTTTCAACAGATCAAGTGGTGACTAGTATACCTTTTATGACAGAATATAGTCGAACCCCTGTTAAGCGGCCACCCTCGAGGAGATGGCAAGTGGCCGCTCCCTAGTCAGGTTTTCATTTGTCAGAAATTAACTAAAGGCCTGGAAGAAGAATACCAACACACTAGGGAGGCTTGAGACAACCGTTGCACATAATAAATCCTCTTATTCACAAATTCAAAGTTTCACTTAAAATAATTATTGTCGCGAAAATTCTATATCCAATAAAACTGAATCGCACAATTCCTGTCAAGAAAATTCTTTAATAAAGTCTCAACATACAACGAGAACCATGTAAAGTAAGTCGATATTATATAAAGGTAAACCGCTTAAAAAAGGAAATGTCCGTAATTCAACAAGAGAGCCTCATTACCCCTGCTAACGCGTCTGTCGCTATGGAACGCAGAGACTCAACGAGTAAATGAAATCGTTTCATCATTTATACGTTGATTATGGTTTAGACGGTTCATTGCTAATGACATCAAAAGATTATCACTTATCGTAGTGACAACGGAATTCAAGACGATAACAAACGCGTGTTTGAATGGCGTGTGTTCTATTATGGCTCGTTTTGGCAGCATTATAACACCGTAGATCGTGTTATTGGTTTGTAATACCCCGCCACTCCAAAAGTTATCCTGAAAAGAGTGGCTACGTGGGTACGCAGCTACGTGGCTACGCGGCTACGCAGCTACGCGTACGAACCGAAACAAACGCTGTACACATGAATATACCTCGTTCTTTAATCCACGAGCCGAAACAAGCGCTTTAATCCACGAGCTGAAACCACGTAGCTGCGTAGCCACGTACATGGCCCACACGCACAGTAACCGCGTAGCTGCGTAGCCACGAAGCTACGTGAGGGAGAGGGGGTGGTATTTACCACTGTTTCTGCGTAGCCGCGTATCCACTAGTTTCAGGGTCACTTTTGGAGTGCCGGGGTATTCCCTAGTTACTCCTATATATCTATATTTCATTACTGACTTATAGATAGCAAGAAGTACGACTTCATAAAACAAGTGTGCATGCTCCAGATTGTTACGTGCCATATGTACTCTACTGCTGAACAACAGGGAGACGTTCCACATTGGTAACCCTACACTCCGATCTTAGGTCTCTATTGATAGTAGCAGGCATATGCAACAGTTAACCTTAAGCAGTGAGAATGGTTCAGCCACATTACACAAACTTAACGAGTAAAATTATCGCGAATTTATTCAGAAAACGGGAATGTAATTTTAAAGTTCTGTTTTCGTTTGCGTCGTCGGCGTCTCTACTTAAGGTCCATAAGTTTATTTTCTACCATTCATACATTTTCTGTTCTTCAATTTGCCCAGGCTGACCTTCCAGGCATGAACAAAACATTACCGCTGGTCATTTTTGGTGTCATGGGAATTATCGCGGGCGTCATGCCACTCTGGCTTCCAGAGTCGCTTTTCAGCCCCATGCCCCAAACCGTGATACAGGCGGAGGCCTGGGAAGAAGACTACAAAATTTACTGCTGTAGACATCGGAAGTCTTTACGAAAAGAAGGGAACGTTGGTTTGATGGAAAAAGAAGATGTAAACGCAGATGAAAGCCCAGCAGCAGACATGCCTGATCCGCTCGAGAGGAAATTGGACACCGTGGTTTAGAGGACAAGAGTGAAAACATTTTCTCCCACCCTTGTTTTTGTTGCAGTTTGCTATGTTTTTGCTTTGTTTTTGTAAACGCTTCAGCTAAGACCTAGGGTATTTCCCTTTCAGTTCCTTTCTTCCCTTCTTTCCTTCTTTCCTTGCTAAAGGTTAGAAACAATAAGCAAACGAAAAAAAAAACCTACCTTGCTGATAATTGAGAGAAGCATAGATTTAACTCCCAGTTTAATCTACTTTAAGTACTTCTATTGAACCGTGCAGATGATTTAACTAAGTCGACAACGCTTGGCGTTTCTTTATAAATTTTTATCCCTGTAAATAGACATTACTTCTATTGAGATTGCTAGCAGTTGTATACGCGGTATATTATAATCGTTGGTGTTCCTGTGCAGCTGTTTTACAGTTGTTGCAAAGGAGTTGACATGGTCTGATCATCAGGTTCTGCGGATCTGGAAAGAATAGTGAGCTGTCAATTATTGAACTGACAAACAGAGCATTAGGAAAGCTTCTTCGATTTGTGTTCATCTAGAGGGTAATTTCCAGGAAACTGGTTATTATAACAGTCACTATTGAAGCTTATTGGGACGCTCTTCCCTCTCGTGTGAGCTAACGCCCCACTAGAGTGTACAAAAAAAACTAACTAAGCTTTTGGTGCCACAGTATTTTTATCGGCTAATAGAGATTTCTAAACACTGCAATTTAGTTTCGTTCTTAAATAAAATCTCTGCAGGCTTATGAAATATGCGTTGTTTTATTGTATTATATACACAAGGTTTTAGATTTCATCTTTGAGGCACGTCTTCGTGTTACAACAATAAATGTATTTTTAACAGTATGCATGGATTGTATGTATTAAATTCACATCGAATTAACTGATCCGAAAATAAAAAGCATTGATGTTATACCTTATTGCCACTCAGCCTTAAAGGCAATTTTTTAGGAACATTACCTTCCACAGGGGAGTGGGCAGGGTCGAGGTTTCTCCATCCACACCACACCGTAAAATTCTTTGTCCTTACTGACCTCCTCCACTGTCTGGAAGGTTTGGCAAAACAGAGTCTCGGGAAGAAACAGTGATACTAGGCCAGCGGCTACTGTCAGCGAGCCGAATATCACCATGGGAACAGTCGGACTCACTCCTGGCAACTGTGCCTACATTAGAAAGAAACATAATTTATCGTACCGGGAAACTCGCTCGATTCTGCAAGTATCAATTTAGGCGTATTTCATGGTATTTTATTTCCACAGCCGTAAGAGTTCATCAGTTCTTTTCTTTCATCAAGTCACTTGTTCAGAGTGGGTGTTGCACGGGTCAATCCAGAAGTGCGTCAGGAAATAAACGTGTAAAGCAGGTAATGACGGACTCGATGCAAACTGAAAAGCTTCTAGAGAAGGGGCTACCCGGAGTTAAGGAAAGATTACAGAAACATTTCCTGGGTCTGCTACGGGTTCGATATCAGTAGAAGTGTTCGAGATAAGGTTCTTTTTATTGACCTGACAAAAAAAAGATACATAGCTTGGGAGGAAGAGAGCGAATTCCAGCTTAAGGTGCGAATTCTAAGTGCGATTAGAGGCAAGAGAGCCCCCATCTCCCATCCCCTCCCCACCTCTTTCCCTCGATCGCGCGCGTTTCATTGTTATTAATCTAGTAAGCACGTTAGTCTAGAAAGTAATTTACCAGCATGACTATATAAGGCGCGATGATGGAGCCAATACGGGCACTGGTTGAACAGACACCGATTCCCTGGTTCCTGGCGAAAAAAAATCACTAGGTCATGATCTAAAAACAATTCAGTGTAAATCCAAGTTAACCAAATTAAACATAACATGACGAACATGGATTACCTATATCAGGTATGGTACTGGGCAGAATCACAAAGCCCTCCTAAGTATTGTAGGCCACTGTTTTCGATACAGTAGACTATTGTTAAGAAACAGGATACATCTTAACTCAGCAGGGCTTCGTAAATCTGGCCCCTGGTCTTTAGTAAAATTTCATTGGATCCTTTAACAACACCCGCCATATGTTGAGAGGTCACGGCTCTCGATACGAGGAGAAACTGTTCTTCAAGTATAGCTGCGAAAAAATACAGAATCCGGGAGAAATCTGAATTTTTCTTAGTATCCAATTTAGTCGTGATCATATCTTTTTCCGCGTTTAAACTAAATAAGAGGACTTCTTACCCCTCTAAAATAAGTAGGAGGATGTCTCAATTGAGTCTTGGCTTTGATACATTCAATGGAAAGGGATGATTGAGATAATTGCATATTAAGACAATAAAAAATGATTTATACTACGTATCACCTGATCGTTGTAGGGTACAACTCCATGGAATACAGGTATATGTTGGAAAATGATCCACTTGCCATAAAACGACCAATGAAAGCTAAGGCAGTTATAGCGCCCTTCTGATCTAAAAACAGAGGAAGAAGTATGTTCCAATTAGCACACATATATGGGAAAGGCATTTGAAAGAAAATCTTTTGTTGACTGATATAGACAAAATCTGTACGCCCAGGCTGACATGTCAGACATGAGCCATATTTATTAGAAGGACAAAGCGATTATTAGTAAAGTGTACCAGATACCAGAATTTACCTTTCCCAACAGCCAAGACCATCAGGCAAGTAAAACCACCGGTCACCATCATGAGTGAGTGAGGAATGCGACGACCAAATCTGTTCAGTTGTATATAAAAACAGCATGTTAGTTTTCTGTCTAAGAGCACTCCGTACGCGTAGTACATACTGTATGTCCTTGAACAATGTGAAATGTAAGGTTATACGTTTCTAAGACAGTGACGGCAACCCACAGAAGTTGAATGTGTTCCTTTTGACGCATTCTGACTCCATCGCCTATATAATGGCGAGGCAAGGGACATCAAGCAAGAGTTGTGCTGGCCTTGGCGACATCCAAAGGTAAGCCGGCGAGGGCAACGCGTTAAAGCGTACACGCTCTGGTAGCTCAGTGTCTTTGACTCACAAAGGTCTGCGATGCCTAACCTCCTGATTACCGTCCAAGAATCGCCATAGACTGATCGCTGACTGACTGACTGACTGACTGACTGACTGACTGACTGACTGACTGACTGAATGGCTAGCTGGCTGACTGTCTAACTGACTGAATGTCTGGCTGGCTGGCTGACTGACTGTCTAACTGACTGAACGGCTGGCTGGCTGACTGATTGTCTAATTGACTGAACGGCTGGCTGGCTGTCTAACTGTCTATCTGACTGAATGGCTATCTGGTTGACTGTCTAACTGACTGAACGGCAGGCTGGCTGACTGTCTGTCTAACAGACTGCCTGGCTGGTTAGCTGTGTAACTGACTGTCTGACTGACTGCCTTTGGATGAATGGCTAACTGGTTGACTAAGTCTGTCTGACTAACTTGCTGAGCTTGACTGATTGATTTCTTACTTAGTACATATTACTATTACTACTCGACTGTTTGACTCAATGATTGAGTCTGAATGGCTTACTGATTGCTAACCCTATGACTATGACTGTCTGTCTGACGGATGGATCGACTGACTCCATAATAAAATTGCCTGACTGACTGTTTGCTTGATGACATATATCCAATATGGACTGATGGATGGTTGAAATAACAAGACACTACAGCACGTACTTTTGCAGGACAATCCAGCAGATGAGGTGCGTAGGTACGTCAGACAAGTACATGAGGAAGAGGTTCAAGTATGGGCTGCCAGACAAGCGACTGATGTACAACAAAAAGCCATAGTACACCATGCTGATAACCAGCCTATGTGAGTAAGAAAACATCTAAAGGTAAAATTCTCACTACAAGCCTACACGCGGAGATAGCTTAACCCGGTTTCTGTAACATGAAGCAAAAAGGAGTGTTGATACCCCCCCCCCCCCTGGATGGGATGCAAGAGTTACTCCAGCAGTGTGTCGCCGATACCCATTTATACACCTGGGTGAAGAGAGACAATGTGGAGCAAAGTTTCTTGTCTAAGGAAACAACAAAGCCATAAAGAGACCAGCCTAGCCTCGAACCACCGACCCTCCGATCCTCCGACCATCCACCGCACCTCCACAAAAAATCATACAAACGAACAAAGAACTCAGTATTTCAGTAGCCACAAAGGTTGTAATTATAAGTGAATATTTTCTAAATAACTGATGTTGATGTCATGATAAACTTTTGCTTATAAATGAGTACAGGTGAATTATTAGGGAAACAAAACAAAAAGCATAGCTTAAAAAGAACACCTGATTTCCATCGCTGGAGGGTCTCACCGAAGTACAACATATTCATGAGTATTATTTTCTTGTCGCTCCACTTACCAGTTCAGGCAAAGAATGATGGTTCGTTTGCGCAGGCGTGGAGTGCGAATCAGATCCAAAAACGGA
Organism: Pavona decussata; assembly: GCF_977016875.1. NCBI lineage: Eukaryota > Metazoa > Cnidaria > Anthozoa > Scleractinia > Agariciidae > Pavona > Pavona decussata. The sequence goes on from NW_028145742.1 coordinate 2,275,401, forward strand.
GTCTTCCAACTTGAGCTACTGGATTTCAATTCCACTTCGTTGTGATAATAGTCTGCTAAATCCTTACTCAAAGAATCTGAATCCACGGACAACGAACTCCTTTTAGCGTATGTTGTCAAAACAGCATGCGCTTGAGTCAGGTGACCCTTAACAGCCAACCACCGAGCAGATTCTGGAAAGATTCTGACGTGAAAAAAGTAATAATTGTTAGCCTACCATTTTTAGGAAACACGTTCGACAAGGGTGGCACGGAGGGGGGTTTAGTCAATGAGGTTTAAATGGCATTACACAAAAATTATAAATCATAAATAAAAGCAGTTAAAATGTTCTACATTTTATCGTAACTTACGAGTAGATGACGAAAACGAAAATCGGCGGAAAACTGCATACTAATAACAGTGTTCTCCACGCAGGAATAAAGTGACCAAGGAGAGCAATCAATCCGGCCCCTATGCACCAAAACAGACTTTGGATTTTGTCAGCCAGGGTCCGGTAGTTGGGGCCAACCAGTTCAAGAACAAACACGTAGTGAGCCACGAACAAACCAACGGCGAATGCGGCTGCGCAGAAACGTAGGAAGGCGAAGAAAGACAAGCAGTCCACAAGCGCTGATCCAAGACTGAAACAGGCCTGGCGATATAAAAATGGGAGATACTTGAGACCTAATGAATTTCTATAGCAATAATAGGCCTTATCACGGTTTTCGACGTCATTTTGACGAGTAGGCAAACAGGCTTGAAATAACAGTGTTTGTATGGAAATCCGTTGTCAAACAATTTTCATAAAACATCGCTACTGAAAAATTCATGAATTGGAAACTTTTGGTACTAGGAAAAGAATTTTAGGAAAAGAATTGGAGGGATTTAGCTGTTCAAGAAAGCGTTCAGTCGTGTTTTGAACTTTCCATACATTTCCCTGTATTTTATCCCGCGAACTCTAGGTCACGGCTGGTTCGCTATAGAGATAAATGTATGAAAAGTTCAAAACACGACTGGACGTTTTCTGGCACAGCTACATCCCTCCAATTTTTTTCTTAAAATCCTTTTCCTAGTACCAAAAGTTTCCAATTCATGAATTTTTCAGAAGCGATGTTTTATGAAAATTATTTGACATCGGATTTTCATACAAACACTGTTATTTCAAGCCTGTTTGCCTACTCGTCAATATGACGTCGAAAACCGTGATAAGGCATATTGGATTTTTTTTCTTACAAGGCACGATACCTTCAGCCCTTCAGTAACAATAACACTGCTTACTGATTATCATGTATGTATTAATTTTATGATGTTTGTTCTGAAAATCTCGAACTCTTAGCATTAAGCCAAAGTTTTCTATTTAGCTGGTTGAAATGAAAATGTACGCGCCGATCTTACTCGAGTTAGAAAGTCAAAAGGAATCATTTTTATTAGAACGCTTTTTAGTAGTTTCAACTAAGGGTTTACGTTTAAAGGTATTTCTCGGTTAGAGTTTGTTCTTTGTTTAAGGTCATTCAAGTTTTATTCAAGTTTGAGCCTGTAGAGGCATTTCCTTAGTTTTTGAGTAGTTCTGTCTTCTGAAAGAGTTTGTCGAGTTTAGGTGTGGTATTTTTAAGTAGGCATGCTTGAGGATTTAAGCTGACCTTGGATTTTATTGGCCCTGTGATTCTTGTTTAGGTTTATTGTCTAACTTTGTACTTTTGTTATGGAGTTAACATTGGTGGTCCTCCACTTGTTATTGTCGAGCATGTAGGTATGTTTTCGCACATTGAGTTAAGCAGTTGAGTGTGAAACTAGAGCTCCCTTGGTCAGCAAACCCAAACATGTCTACAATTATAGTATAAAGTGAGGTTCGCAAATCACGTTAGTTGAAAGTCAAAGCTGTGCTAAGCTGCCACCAGAAGAATAAAGATTTGTTCAAAGAAGACTCCCGGTTCCTCCGTTGCAGTTCCAAGCGAGTTGCTATTTAACATTTGTTGTTTTCCTATTGCAGTCCAACAAGGAATTGATTGATTGATTGATTGATTGATTGATTGATTGATTGATTTGATTGATTGAACATTGTATGTCCTCAAACGTTAAGAAAAATTAAAGAAAATGATGGTCAAACGGATGATAACGTGAGTAAGGCCACAGAAAAACGTCTATTTGAATCTTTAAGCAATATAAATTATTGATAATTGATGATGTAGTGGCGACACTTACCAGCAATACAGCACATAAGTAAATGCAGGAACGCCGTCCGAAGAAATCCGAAGTTGCTCCAAAGACAAGAGATCCGACGAGCATTCCCCCTGAATATGCCGCCTGTACATTGGCTCCAGCATAAGCTCGGTCACAAATCAGGTTCCACTGTCAAGATATATAACAAGAAAAATGTTCTGAAAACTAAATTAAAATATCATATTGGAGTTTCTATCTTTCAATAGTTCCCTTTCTATAAAATTGTCATAAAATTGCATGAATTCTCCATGAAATAATCTAACATCATCGTCACTTTCATTATCACTACCATATCATGTGACATGTCGACTGACGTCAGCAGTCAGCCAGAAAAAGGAATGTGAACGGTCAAATTTAAATAATTTGAATAAAACTGTTAAAATAAAATATTTGAATAAAATTTGAATAAAACCGTTTAGAGATTCGAAAATTTTAATTACTGTCGGCCACTAAAAGAAGTAAGCAGGATCAAGTAAATTTCCTTTGAGACATGGCCTATAATCTGCTGCAATAATGCTCAGAAGTCCATGCCGTTTGGAATGTTCTTTAGATGTTACTTAAGAAATACCTCATTCACATTGAAAGAAACACCAGAAGATGTTGCGCTAGCGTGATTACGGCTTACCTCACTAACACTACTTGTAAATGGACCATCAAACACATACTCAGTACAATTTGCACAGCATTTGCTGTCTTCGCATGTCACGTTTGGTGTCACGCAATGAAACCTTGGTGTACCAGCAAAGAACAAGATCCCAATAACTTGTAGTGTGGCAGGAATTATCACCAGGGAGCATGTTATCAGGTAAATGATTATCTGCCAGTATCCAAACGAGCTGATAGATGTCAAAATGTCGTCAAAAGTAACAATCTTTTTACCGCTTTGAGGCGAGGTGGCTTTTGATGCCTGCTAAAGAATAAAACGGAAAGTGAGGTAAGTCTGTGTTCGAATTGGATGCAACGTGACCAGTAGGCTGTCTTTGGCTGTTTCCCGATCAGTTTAGCTGTGCGCATGCGTATGTTTTCTCAAATGAGCCAAAATGTTTGAGATAACTCTTGAGATAACCGCCAAGTGCCTTCCCTACCTCACCCCCCCCCCCCCCTCCGCCTCCCCCGCCCCCTTGGGTTTGGCGAAGTTGACGAAGTCTCCGTGCGTTTGAGAGACTTTGTCATGTGATTTCTCTAACACCACGAAAACATCGGACTGCGGAAGTGAATGTATAATTCTCAGAGTGGAGATCAGTAGAGTGCGAGTAGTCGGTCCCTGGTTTTTCTTGCGCTCCCGTGTCGCGCCCGTCTTGTTATCCCCGCGATAATAATAATAATAGGTTCCACCTAACAAGCTTACTTGTTTCCTTCCTTTTTAGCATCCCTTAGAAAAAAGAGAGACTAAGTCTAGGCAGCCCTGGATTCCTCTTTTATATTGTATCAGTTTACACGACTCAAATTTCCTTTGGAAAACATGAGACTAAAATGAGTCATCCGTTTTCCAAACATCTCGAAGTTGGTTGAAAAAAATGAGGCAAACATCTCTAGAGACGATGAAAGCAATAGTTTTAACATATGTTATGAAGTGGAGTTTCATTATTTCAGTCTTAACTTAATGAGTTGAGTTATTTTAGTTGAGTTATTTTAATCAGCTTATGATTCTTGGTCCAGGTTATTCCTCGCGAAGCGAAGTGAATAAATTTGTCGGACCGAGTCGGCCCGAGCTGAGCTAAGCCGCGCGAATTCGAGTGAAAAATATATTTATATATATGTTTCATTGGAGCTGTCCGCACTGTTGCCTAGCAACAGTGAAAAACAAAGTATGAATGACGTCGGACTGTCTGGCGTCGTCTGGAGCAAAATTTGCATACATCGTGGAAGTTTGCGTGAGGGATCAAATTTCGCGTGAGAAATAAATTCACCGAACACGACAGCGCTGCACGCCTGTTGAACATTTCGTCGCCTCAAAAATAGATTTTCAACCGCAAACTAGCCTGTGGAACTACGAAGAGACCATGCTCATCAAACTAGTTGCTATGTTCAGAAACCTTTTAATCTCCTCATTTGATGCTACAATACGAGTAAAGAGCGCTTCTCACCCAGCCCCAGCTGCGCGAGGTTTTGCGAATCACGTATTTCTAGTTAAATAACACAAATGTTTTGCGTGCATTTTGTCTTCTAGTTGATTGATTTTCTTTCTTTGGTCTTTTAACAATAGTTCTCGGACCCTGACTCAAACTTAGCTCGTGATTCGAACTTGACTCGGGCTCGAGCTTGACTCGTGCTACGAGTAAACTCAGACCAAGCAAACACTGGCCGTTTCGATTCCTTGTCCGTGATAGGAAAGCAAATTTGGGAATTGACAAGTCCCTTGTAGTAGCCTATTAATCTATGCAGTTCCTACCTCTTTGTTATCTGACTCTGAAGTTGGACTGTTTGCGGCAGCAGAACTCATTTTCGTTACGGGAACAAGTTGAATCCCAGACCGTCTGACAAACAACGCGGTGTCGGCTTCAAGAGTTGACTCCTTGAAGCTGCTCTGTTACGTGTCAGTTTTTGTTGATTGTATCGGGTGTCTTGATCAGTTTCCCCCCCCCCCCCCCCCTGCCTCCTAGGGGGTACTCCCCTTTATTAGCCGGATACACGGGTATGAGCGGCGCCAAAGGGTATGGTTTTATAACTCTAAATTTGGCAAGTCTAGGCAAGATTACGGCGAGAATACTTTGAGGCATACCGGATCTTGTACAAACCTAGGTCGGAAAAATACTTGAGTTGAAATAACAGACGACAAGACTAACCCTTACGGCAGTAAAAAGGACGAACAAAGACAAAGGCGGCTGAATATATAAAAGAAAAATACATGTATATATGGTTTTTAGGCCTTTTGGGCCTGAAATAGAGTATGGATTTTAATCATTTTGTTTTGAAATAGGGTACGACTGGTCTGGAATTGGGTAGGGTTCTTAGAAGTAGCTACCCTTTTACTGTTGCCCATGTCTTTGGAAGTGTAGTTTGATTAACATTGGGAATTTGAAACATTTCTCAAATGTTTACGTAAACCGAAACAGTTCCTTGGATACTAAGGGTCTCGTCTGAAATACGATATCGGTCCGTTTAAGATTGGTTCGGGAAAAACTATAGTCCGGGGCACTAGGACACGATGGAGCAACGCGAGGAAAATTGCTATGTGGGCAAGGAGTGGAAAAAATCGACCCCCACTGGCCACTTTCTGAACGCCTGCTACAGGTTAGGAAAACAAAATGGTGGGGAAAATTGAACACTTTCTGACACTATTACAAAATTCCCTATCCCTCTCACATAGCAAATTTTGTTTCGGAACATTTCACGGAATGTTTTGGAAAATGTATTTGTTGTTACGTCCGCAGTCCGTAGTCGGTCTAGTCCAGTCCAATTCTGGTCCAACTGCTCTTATTTACATTGAGGTTGGAGGCGCGCCGCCATTTTACCAAGAGTTCGGAATTGTAACTCGGCGTCAGGTCATTTTCATCCTTTCGTAGGTATGTTCGGTGTGTTTTGTTTCTATTCTTAAGCTAATCACATTGACAGAAAATATTGGCGCACGTCCACCGTTTCATGCAAATGATCACAACCCTCTGACCACAACCTTCCGCTTGTGCGCAAAAGATGTCATGCGTTGCAGATAGCTTTCTATTCTTTCCAGGGAACGTTCGTACACCTGTTAGACAAATTAAGGCGGACAAAGATTCAAAGAACGTAGCAAGTCGAGTTATCCCGCAAACTCCTTTTGGTTTGCATTAACTACAGACAGTCTCCTTCCATCAAGGCCAGTGATTTTACGAAACCTTTTGAGTGACAACTTGAGGATTGAATTTTTTATATATATTTATGGATGCCATTTGAAGCTGGCATGCCATTTTCCAACCTTAACCGTTTAAAAGAGAACTTCATATGCTACGTTGACTGTGTGTGTACAACAGAAATCTACAAGTGTTGGAGTACTGGTACGCAGAGTCGAACTGAACAAATGAATGTAAACATGTCGTGACGGATTCGTGACTACAGTAGTAGTAACTATACCTATTTCATCATGTATGTGTACGTGTAGGTTAGAAAAGAGCAAAAATTCTTTGTGTTTTCGAGGGCTTTTGGTCTTGTTATTGTACTTGAGAAGAGAATTTAAGAAATACTGTATAGGCCTTCGGTTCAACTGAGACATCCCTTTGTTTTGTTCTATTTACACTACAAAGCGGAAATACGGCATTAACATACACATGCTATGAAAAGCACAAAAATGCTCGTTACTGTTTTCGAAGGCTTTTAATTTGGCCTTCGTCATTGTAGTTCAGAAGAGAAAGAAAATCAAAGTTGATTATTCAAGAAATACTGTTTAGGCCTTTAGTTCCACTGAGACAGCGCTTTGTAGTTTGTTTAATTTGAAGCTGTATCGTTTTATTTACACAGCATAGAGGAAATACGGCGCGACTATTCGTCATTTACAGAAATCGAATGATACTGATTGCCCAAAGTCGAAATTTTTCTTATTAACTCAGGAAATTTTTCAGTTGGGTGTAACCTCAACAAACCAGAATGCAAATTTAAAAATAGGATTGAATTCTTATTAATGATTATTTACATTAACCTCAGGAACAAGTAGCCTGCGTAGCAGACGTTTCCGTTTCCTTCAAGCCAAGCGGGGTAAGCGCGCGAGGGCATTGGGGGAAAAGGAGCAAAAAAGTAGGAGCGGGGGGGAGGGGCGGGGAAGGAAAGGAAACGCCTGCCGCTGAGCCCAGACATTTTACCGAACGCCCCCAAATGGCTTCGCTCCCTTGGGGCCTACACTGTCACGTCAAATGTCACATGAGAACCAATCATTTTTTAATAATTTCTGGTAAATCTCAGCGAAAACCGTATGTTAAAAAATCTCAACACAATGTCTTTACTGGTCTTTAAGTCCCAACATATCTCCGAGGAGACCTCTCAGTATAAGCCCGGGGGTTTCTTGAGGTCTCCTCGCCACTTCTTACTTCTTTTACTATTTTTTTATTTACTCTAAACTTATGTACTTGTAATCCTAGTCTATTATTCATTGTAACTTTCTATGTTTGTATGTCGTGGTGAATAAATAAATAAAATAAAATAAATAATAAATAAGTTGCAGTATTTTAGAAGATTTTCTCGAACTTTACGTCGCTCGAACGAAGCGTAGATAAAGTTACCCAAGACAAATTTTACGTATGTTTTAGAATATCAACTCATTTGCTTGCAGCTGGAATTACAGACAAAATGAGCTTGTCCCACATGGCTAAAATACTTCCTCGCGTTTCCAGGATAAATTGGTATTTCGCCTAGCGTGAAATACAACGCCGTTCTAAATATTGAAAACTTCCTTTTCAGACCGTGGTTAGAACTGAAATTTTCCTGCAAAGTATTTACTTGAGGCCTCCTCAATCTATTTATGATTACAGAGTTTGAATAAAAAATTTCTTTGTTCCTACGCTTAGATCAGATCTAGGAAGATCGAAGAGAGTCTACTCACAGGGTATTCGTACGGGAAACAAGCTTTCAGACCAGCCAATGTTGCTTCCAGCTTTTTGTGTCTTTGATACCGCCGACAACCAGAACAAATTTTCTTAAATTTTTAAAAATTCCGGCGGGATTTCAAAAAACGAATGACACCACGTTCACCGGTTGAGACGATAATAGGCTACCAACAAACCAAAGCGCAATGAAAACTATATTTTGAGCGTGACCGAGAATTTTGATTTTGCTTGATGTTAATAGACATTCGCTCTTAAAGCAGTCCTTTGCTCCGGTTTCAACTGAATTAACGTATCTCCCTGCGAAAGTAGTTTAGTCGTTTCCAAAGCAAAGCAAACTCGAAATCGAAAGGACACTCGAGAGAGTTGTTTTCCGCCTCGGCCATAATAAACGGTTAACCGGATGTCGTTTTGGTCGATGAGTTTGATTGACAGACGATTGGCCAATGGTAATACATCATTGCCTCCCGTTCGCTGACAAACGGCGTTCGGTAAAATGTCTGGGCTCAGCGGCAGGCGTTTCCTTTCCTTCCCCGCGCCTCTCCCCCGCTCCTACTTTTTTGCTCTTTCTCCCCCAATGCCCTCGCGCGCTTACCCCGCTTGGCTTGAAGGAAACGGAAACGACTGCTACGCAGGCTAAGGAACAAGACGTTGGGTTTACAGAGCTAGCTGGCTTTCATGTGACATTTGGTTTACATACACCTACGCTACGCCCATAAAGCATTTGTAATTTTCCTCTATACGGCCGTCGATATTTCCCTGATATTTGGGTGGACAGGCGGTCACGCCTTTATTTCAAGACAAGCGTTGCGTGTTCATTCTAGGGCTTTTAATATTTATCTGGACGATATATCTGCCGCTCATCTGTAAGCAACAGATTTGACAGGCAAACTCTGATGGTTGTCATGGAGCCTAGACCTTTTCAAGTAGCTACAATAGATCAAATATTACCAATGCAAACTGGTATTTATATGTTTGACATGTTTAATGAAGGAAGAAAACCATTCTCTAAATTGTGGTGTGAATATTGAAAGAACAGTGAATTTTGGAATGAAATTGAAAGAACAATGAATGGAAATACAACAAAGGAAAAGTGGCCAGGATGCCTCGCTTGATTTGTGATGGCCGCCACAAGACAAGGCATCCTTTTTGAGGGTGTTGTGTAATTTGAAGAAAACAAAGCGTGATTATTCCAATGTTTTTATTTTTTAGCAAATCTGTAGCCTGCTTTTTCAGAAGACAGCAATATTTGCGCGTCTCTTGTCTGATGACCTTAGAGACCTCTATTAATGCTTTTAAAATTCCACAGAGGTCAGGTTTATATTGCTTTTGATGTGTCGCGATAACGGACTTACGAAATTTAAGTAGACGGTGGCTCGAGTCCGGGACTAATGGAGGCCAAGGATGGTGGACGACAAGTATTCTTTGGTGCTTTTTCATTTCTTTGTTCATCTGCCTTTTTTTGTTTTCCTTTTAGTTTTTTCTCCCTTTTATTGTTGTTGCGTTTCAAACTTTTGGTTCTTGCAAATAGATTTGATTAAAATATAGTGCAATTCGTAGTTGACAAAGGTGTGGCTCTTTCTACAAAAATGGAGATTGTATTGTAATTTGGTAATGTTGGTGTTGTGTTGCCAGTCCACAGAAAATTGTTTTCAAAGTTATCTTATTGTTTATCTTCTTTTACAGCTTGGGCAAAGTAGGCATCGTCAGAGACTATTTAAATGGCAGACGAACCGCTAGAAGAACGCAGAGCAAGCGCCAGGAATTTAGTGGCAGAAGACGATGAAACGGTGAAAATGTCACCCGAGGAACGAAAGAAGGAGAAACGAAAAATCACAAAGAACGTGTTCATCATCAGCTTTGGCTTTCTGTTCCTCTTCACTGCGTTCCAGTCTCTTCAAAACCTGCAGAGCAGTTTGAACAAGGATGAAGGCCTGGGTCTAGCCTCGCTGAGTGTGATATATGGAGCCCTGATTTTGTCCTGTATTTTGGTACCCCCCTTTGTGATTGGACGACTCGGGTGCAAATGGACTCTGGTGCTGTCCATGTTAGGCTATGTTCTGTACACTGTTTCCAATTACTACGCTCGGTGGGGAACACTTATTCCTGCGTCCATAATAATTGGTGAGTAAAAGGAAATGACCTAGATAGCGCAAACGAGAAAATTCGTCAGAAACATGTTTCCCAAAATGTTCTTGCGTACACACTGCATCAGTTGTGTTGCATTAGTGGTTGCAAATTTTTTCTCAAATACTCGGCAATTCTCGAGAGTAAATTTTACACTCCACAACAGTTCTTTCGTTTGACTGATAACGAGGAAGCCTTTTTGCGGCGTCCTTTATGCGTCTCCCTCGTGTAGTGAAATGAGTACCTACCTTGGGGTCGGGACGTTAGGTGGGACGGAAGTTTTGTTATCTTCCCCTGCCATTTTCTTCAGTTGATTGTAATTTTTGATTCTCGTATTTAAATTTGTATGCGGCGAATTCATTACAACTTAGACTGCCGTAGACAAATCATCAAATTCGGAGAAGGGTTCCCTCGCCGAAAACAATCCTTTAACGAGCCACAACAAGAAAAACCACAACTTGTTGAGTTGTAAACGAAATATGATTAAAATTCTTCACAACAATGACACGCTACTGGTGCATTTTCTGGAGATAAGAACACTGACTGGTTACCAAGTAACAAACTCGTGTCCCATAATTTTCGAAATTTAAAAAGGATGGTTGTGGATAGTAAGTGTTTCCCCTTTAGTTCAATGAGGTTTGAAAGTAGCTAGCTAAGAAATATTTTTCTTTTTTTTTTTTCTCAGGTACATGTGCCACTCCACTTTGGTCGTCCAAATGTGCCTACCTCACCACTACGGGAATCCGCTACTCGCAGCTAAGCCACGAAACGCAAGACGCGGTCGTAACGCGTTACTTCGGCACATTCTTCTTGATCTTTCAGAGCGGTCAAATCTGGGGCAACCTCATCTCCTCTCTTGTCCTCCAAGAGGGCGTGGAAGACACGTTCCGTGAGAACGCTGGTGACGTGTGCGGCTCACGCTTCTGTACGAATCCACCAGCATTGAGTAACTCCACAGGAGAGTACCACCGGGACTTGGTAATCAGGTTGTTAAGTATCTACGTGGGGATTGGCGTTTTCGCGGTGCTTTTTGTTATCGTAATGCTCGATCGCCTGACTGGGGACCTGGACAGGAAAAAGGCACAGGAATCTAGCGTGAGCCTGCTGATCGCCACTGTAAAACACTTAGGCGACAAGCGCATGCTTCTTGTGTTGCCGATTACCATGTTCAGTGGACTGGAACAAGCCTTTACTTTTGGAGATTTCGCTCAGGCATAATGTTCAATTCAAATATTTTTTGGCAATGTATTGTCAGTCTAAATCCAGAAAGGTACACAAACTTCATAGTTGGATAGAAACAATTTAAAAAGTGGAAACGTTTTAAAATTGTTGCTAAACAAATATCAGTGCCGGAAGAATGGCTCGTAGGTTTTACTGGCAGGGGAAGGTGACTTTTAAGATGATGTCACACTGGATTTTGACGCAACATGATAAAATTGCTGTCATAATCATCATGCTGATCTGGAGGCCTGACTACCATATGATTTGGGTGTTTTACGATGTAGCCGCTCTGCTGGGGTACTGTGATGCATGCAGTCTGGCAGACTCAGATCATTGGTAAGAACCATAAGAACTCTTTCCATAGTTACTCGTGACGACGAGAGTAGTAGGCTATCTGGTAATAAACTCAACCCAGGCATGAGTTACATTTCGAGTCCAAAAGACCACAGTGTTCATAATCAGAATTTCTTAATGGGATTGGCTATCTACCAAGTTACGAGTTGAATTGAGGTAAGATTGAGTTTCCTTTTTTGACACGTTTTTTTGGAATTAGAAGTAGCAAGTTAGGATTTGTAGTCATCGGGGAGACAGCAAAAGAACATTTTCTACACACTCGAAGTAATTTGCATAAGATTCAGGAGCTTTCAAAGGATCAAGTGGTGACTAGTATACCTTTTATGACAGAATATAGTCGAACCCCCTGTTAAGCGGCCACCCTCGAGGAGATGGCAAGTGGCCGCTCCCTAGTCAGGTTTTCATTTGTCAGAAATTAACTAAAGGCCTGGAAGAAGAATACCAACACACTAGGGAGGCTTGAGACAACCGTTGCACATAATAAATCCTCTTATTCACAAATTCAAAGTTTCACTTAAAATAATTATTGTCGCGAAAATTCTATATCCAATAAAACTGAATCGCACAATTCCTGTCAAGAAAATTCTTTAATAAAGTCTCAACTTACAACGAGAACCATGTAAAGTAAGTCGATATTATATAAAGGTAAACCGCTTAAAAAAGGAAATGTCCGTAATTCAACAAGAGAGCCTCATTACCCCTGCTAACGCGTCTGTCGCTATGGAACACAGAGACCCAACGAGTAAATGAAATCGTTTCATCATTTATACGTTGATTATGGTTTAGACGGTTCATTGCTAATGACATCAAAAGATTATCACTTATCGTAGTGACAACGGAATTCAAGACGATAACAAACGCGTGTTTGAATGGCGTGTGTTCTATTATGGCTCGTTTTGGCAGCATTATAACACCGTAGATCGTGTTATTGGTTTATAATACCCCGCCACTCCAAAAGTAATCCTGAAAAGAGTGGCTACGTGGCTACGCAGCTACGTGGCTATGCGGCTACGTGGCTACGCAGCTACGCGTACGAGCCGAAACAAACGCTGTACACATGAATATACCTCGTTCTTTAATCCACGAGCCGAAACAAGCGCTTTAATCCACGAGCTGAAACCACGTAGCTGCGTAGCCACGTAGCTGCGTAGCCACGTACATGGCCCACACGCACAGTAACCGCGTAGCTGCGTAGCCACGAAGCTACGTGGGGGAGAGGGGGTGGTATTTACCACTGTTTCTGCGTAGCCGCGTATCCACTAGTTTCAGGGTCACTTTTGGAGTGCCGGGGTATTCCCTAGTTACTCCTATATATCTATATTTCATTACTGACTTATAGATAGCAAGAAGTACGACTTCATAAAACAAGTGTGCATGCTCCAGATTGTTACGTGCCATATGTACTCTACTGCTGAACAACAGGGAGACATTCCACATTGGTAACCCTACACTCCGATCTTAGGTCTCTATTGATAGTAGCAGGCATATGAACAGTTAACCTTAAGCAGTGAGAATGGTTCAGCCACAGTACACAAACTTAATGAGTAAAATTATCGCGAATTTATTCAGAAAACGGGAATGTAATTTTAAAGTTCTGTTTTCGTTTGCGTCGTCGGCGTCTCTACTTAAGGTCCATAAGTTTTATTTCTACCATTCATACATTTTCTGTTCTTCAATTTGCCCAGGTTTGAACAAAACACTACCGCTGGTCATTTTTGGAGTCATGGGAATTATCGCGGGCGTCATGGCACTCTGGCTTCCAGAGACGCTTTTCAGCCCCATGCCCCAAACCGTGATACAGGCGGAGGCCTGGGAAGAAGACTACAAAATTTACTGCTGTAGACATCGGAAGTCTTTAAGGGAAGAAGGGAACGTTGGTTTGATGGAAAAAGAAGATGTAAACGCAGATGAAAGCCCAGCAGCAGACATGCCTGATCCGCTCGAAAGGAAATTGGACACAGTGGTTCAGAGGAAGAGAGTGAAAACATTTTCTCCCACCCTTGTTTTTGTTGCAGTTTGCTATGTTTTTGCTTTGTTTTTGTAAACGCTTCAGCAAAGACCCAGGGTATTTCCCTTTCAGTTCCTTTCTTCCCTTCTTTCCTTCTTTCCTTGCTAAAAGTTAGAAACAATAAGCAAACGAAAAAAAAACCTTCCTTGCTAATAATTGAGGGAAGCATAGATTTAACTCCCAGTTTAATCTACTTTAAGTACTTCTATTGAACCGTGCAGACGATTTAACTAAGTCGACAACGCTTGGCGTTTCTTTATAAATTTTTATCCCTGTAAATAGACATTACTTCTATTGAGATTGCTAGCAGTTGTATACGCGGTATATTATAACCGTTGGTGTTCCTGTGCAGCTGTTTTACAGTTGTTGCAAAGGAGTTGACATGGTCTGATCATTAGGTTCTGCGGATCTGGAAAGAATAGTGAGCTGTCAATTATTGAACTAATAAACAGAGCATTAGGAAAGCTTCTTCGATTTGTGTTCATCTAGAGGGTAATTTCCAGGAAACTGGTTATTACAACAGTCACTATTGAAGCTTATTGGGACGCTCTTCCCTCTCGTGTGAGCTAACGCCCCACTAGAGTGTACAAAAAAAAAACTAACTAAGCTTTTGGTGCCACAGTATTTTTATCGGCTAATAGAGATTTCTAAACACTGTAATTTAGTTTCGGTCTTAAATAAAATCTTTATAGGCTTATGAAATATGCGGTGTTTTATTGTATTATATACACAAGGTTTTAGATTTCATCTTTGAGGCACGTCTTCGTGTTACAACAATAAATGTATTTTTAACAGTATGCATGGATTGTATGTATTAAATTCACATCGAATTAACTGATCTGAAAATAAAAAGCATTGATGTTATACCTTATTGCCACTCAGCCTTAAAGGCAATTTTTTAGGAACATTACCTTCCACAGGGGAGTGGGCAGGGTCGAGGTTTCTCCATCCACACCACACCGTAAAATTCTTTGTCCTTACTGACCTCCTCCACTGTCTGGAAGGTTTGGCAAAACAGAGTCTCGGGAAGAAACAGTGATACTAGGCCAGCGGCTACTGTCAGCGAGCCGAATATCACCATGGGAACAGTCGGACTCACTCCTGGCAACTGTGCCTACATTAGAAAGAAACATAATTTATCGTACCGGGAAACTCGCTCGATTCTGCAAGCATCAATTAAGGCGTATTTCGTGGTATTTTATTTCCACAGCCGTAAGAGTTCATCAGTTCTTTTCTTTCATAAAGTCACTTGTTCAGAGTGGGTGTTGCACGGGTCAATCCAGAGATGCGTCAGGAAATAAACGTGTAAAGCAGGTAATGACGGACTTGATGCAAACTGAAAAGCTTCTAGAGAAGGGGCTACCCGGAGTTAAGGAAAGATTACAGAAACATTTCCTGGGTCTGCTACGGGTTCGATATCAGTAGAAGTGTTCGAGATAAGGTTCTTTTTATTGACCTGACAAAAAAAAGATACATAGCTTGGGAGGAAGAGAGCGAATTCCAGCTTAAGGTGCGAATTCTAAGTGCGATTAGAGGCAAGAGAGCCCCCATCTCCCAACCCCTCCCCACCTCTTTCCCTCGATCGCGCGCGTTTCATTGTTATTAATCTAGTAAGCACGTTAGTCTAGAAAGTAATTTACCAGCATGACTATATAAGGCGCGATGATGGAGCCAATACGGGCACTGGTTGAACAAACACCGATTCCCTGGTTCCTGGCGAAAAAAAATCACTAGGTCATGATCTAAAAATAATTCAGTGTAAATCCAAGTTAACCAAATTAAACATAACATGACGAACATGGATTACCTATATCAGGTATGGTACTGGGCAGAATCACAAAGCCCTCCTAAGTATTGTAGGCCACTGTTTTCGATACAGTAGACTATTGTTAAGAAACAGGATACATCTTAACTCAGCAGGGCTTCGTAAATCTGGCCCCTGGTCTTTAGTAATATTTCATTGGATCCTTTAACAACACCCGCCTTATGTTGAGAGGTCACGACTCTCGATACGAGGAGAAACTGTTCTTCAAGTATAGCTGCGAAAAAATACAGAATCCGGGAGAAATCTGAATTTTTCATAGTATCCAATTTAGTCGTGATCATATCTTTTTCCGCGTTTAAACTAAATAAGAGGACTTCTTACCCCTCTAAAATAAGTAGGAGGATGTCTCAATTGAGTCTTGGCTTTGATACATTCAATGGAAAGGGATGATTGAGATAATTGCATATTAAGACAATAAAAAATGATTTATACTACATATCACCTGATCGTTGTAGGGTACAACTCCATGGAATACAGGTATATATTGGAAAATGATCCACTTGCCATAAAACGACCAATGAAAGCTAAGGCAGTTATAGCGCCCTTCTGATCTACAAACAGGGGATGAGGTATGCTCCAATTAGCACACATATATGGGAAAGGCATTTGAAAGAAAATCTTCTGTTGACTGATATAGACAAAGTCTGTAAGCCCAGGCTGACATGTCAGACATGAGCCATACTTATTAGAAGGACAAAGCGATTATTAATAAAGTGTACCAGACACCAAAATTTACCTTTCCCAACAGCCAAGACCATCAAGCAAGTAAAACCACCGGTCACCATCATGAGTGAGTGAGGGATACGACGACCAAATCTGTTCAGTTGTATATAAAAACAGCATGTTAGTTTTCTGTCTAAGAGCACTCCGTAAGCGTAGTGCATACTGTATGTCTTTGAACAATATGAAATGTAAGGTCATACGTTTCTCAGACAGTGACGGCAACCCACAGAAGTTGAATGTGTTCCTTTTGACGCATTCTGACTCCATCGCCTATATAATGGCGAGGCAAGGGACATCAAGCAAGAGTTGTGCTGGCCTTGGCGACATCCAAAGGCAAGCCGGCGAGGGCAACGCGTTTAAGCGTAAACGCTCTGGTAGCTCAGTGTCTTTGACTCACGAAGGTCAGCAATGCCTAACCTCCTGATTGCCGTCCAAGAATCGCCATAGACTGATCGCTGACTGACTGACTGACTGACTGAATGGCTAGCTGGCTGACTGTCTAACTGACTGAATGGCTGGCTGGCTGACTGACTGTCTAACTGACTAAACGGCTGGCTGGCTGGCTGACTGTCTTACTGACTGAATGGCTAGCGAGTTGATTGTCTAACTGACTGAACGGCTGGCTGGCTGACTGATTGTCTAACTGACTGAACGGCTGGCTGGCTGTCTAACTGTCTAACTGACTTAATGGCTATCTGGTTGACTGTCTAACTGACTGAACGGCAGGCTGGCTGACTGTCTGTCTAACAGACTGCCTGGCTGGTTAGCTGTGTAACTGACTGTCTGTCTGACTGACTGCCTTTGGATGAATGGCTAACTGGTTGACTAAGTCTGTCTGACTGACTAACTTGCTGAGCTTGACTGATTGATTTCTTACTGATTACATATTACTATTACTCCTCGACTGTTTGACTCAATGATTGAGTCTGAATGGCTTACTGATTGCTAACCCTATGACTATGACTGTCTGTCCGACGGATGGATTGACTGACTCCATAATAAATTAAAATCGATTGCCTGACTGACTGTTTGCTTGATGACATATATCCAATATGGACTGATGAGATGGTTAAAATAACAAGACACTACAGCACGTACTTTTGCAGGACAATCCAGCAGATGAGGTGCGTAGGTACGTCAGACAAGTACATGAGGAAGAGGTTCAAGTATGGGCTGCCAGACAAGCGACTGATGTACAGCAAAAAGCCATAGTACACCATGCTGATAACCAGCCTATGTGAGTAAGAAAACATCTAAAGGTAAAATTCACACTACAAGCCTATTTGCCACACGCCGAGATAGCTTAACCCGGTTTCTGTAACATGAAGCAAAAAGGAGTGTTGACACTCCCCCCTGGATGGGATGCAAGAGTTACTCCAACAGTGTGTCGCCGATACCCATTTATACACCTGGGTGAAGAGAGACAATGTGGAGCAAAGTTTCTTGTCTAAGGAAACAACATAGCCATAAAGAGACCAGCCTAGCCTCGAACCACCGACCCTCCGATCTTCCGACCATCCACCGCACCTCCACAAAAAATCACACGAACGAACAAAGAACTCAGTATTTCAGTAGCCACAAAGGTTGTAATTATAAGTGAATATTTTCTAAATAACTGATGCTGATGTCATGATAAACTTTTGCTTATAAATGAGTACAGGTGAATTATTAGGGAAACAAAACAAAAAGCATAGCTTAAAAAGAACACCTGATTTCCATCGCTGGAGGGTCTCACCGAAGTACAACATATTCATGAGTATTATTTTCTTGTCGCTCCACTTACCAGTTCAGACAAAGAATGATGGTTCGTTTGCGCAGGCGTGGAGTGCGAATCAGATCCAAAAATGGAGTCTTCCAACTTGAGCTCCCGGCTTTCAATTCCACTTCGTTGTGATAATAGTCTGCTAAATCCTTACTCAAAGAATCTGAATCCACGGACAACGAACTCCTTTTAGCGTATGTTGTCAAAACAGCATGCGCTTGAGTCAGGTGACCCTTAACAGCCAACCACCGGGCAGATTCTGGAAAAATTCTGACGTGAAAAAAGTAATAATTGTTACCCTACCATTTTTAGGAAACATGTTCGACAAGGGTGGCACGGAGGGGGGGGGGGGGGGAGGGGGAGGGTTTAGTCAATAAGGCTTAAATGGCATTACACAAAAATTATAAATAAAAAATAAAAGCAGTTGAAATGTTCTACGTTATATCGTAACTTACGAGTAGATGATAAAAACGAAAATTGGCGGGAAACTGCATACTAATAACAGTGTTCTCCACGCAGGAATAAAGTGACCAAGGAGAGCAATCAATCCGGCCCCTATGCACCAAAACAGACTTTGGATTTTGTCAGCCAGGGTCCGGTAGGTGGGGCCAACCAGTTCAAGAACAAACACGTAGTGAGCCACGAACAAACCAACGGCGAATGCGGCTGCGCAGAAACGTAGAAAGGCGAAGAAAGACAAGCAGTCCACAAACGCTGATCCAAGACTGAAACAGGTCTGGTGATATAGAAATGGGAGATACTTGAGACCTAATGAATTTCTATAGCAATAATTGGATTTTTTTTCTTACAAGGCACGATACCTTCAGCCCTTCAGTAACAATAACACTGCTTACTGATTATCATGTATGTATTAATTTTATGATGTTTGTTCTAAAAATCTCGAGCTCTTACCATTAAGCCAAAGTTTTTTATTTAGCTGGTTGAAATGAAAATGTACGCGCCGATCTTATTCGTGTTAGAAAGTCAAAAGGAATCATTTTTATTAGATCGCTTTTAAGTAGTTTCAATTAAGGGTTTACGTTTAAAGGTATTTCTCGGTTAGAGTTTGTTCTTTGTTTAAGGTCATTCAAGTTTTATTCAAGTTTGAACCTGTAGAGGCATTTCCTTAGTTTTTGAGTAGTTCTGTCTTCTGAAAGGGTTTGTCGAGTTTAGGTGTGGTATTTTTAAGTAGGCATGCTTGAGGATTTAAGCTGACCTTGGATTTTATTGGCCCTGTGATTCTTGTTTAGGTTTATTGTCTAACTTTGTACTTTTGTTATGGAGTTAACATTGGTGGTCCTCCACTTGTTATTGTCAAGCATGTAGGTATGTTTTCGCACATTGAGTTAAGCAGTTGAGTGTGAAACTAGAGCTCCCTTGGTCAGCAAACCCAAACATGTCTACAATTATAGTATATAGTGAGGTTCGCAAATAACGTTAGTTGAAAGTCAGAGCTGTGCTAAGCTGCCACCAGAAGAATAAAGATTTGTTCAAAGAAGACTCCCGGTTCCTCCGTTGCAGTTGCAAGCGAGTTGCTATTTAACATTTGTTGTTTTCCTATTGCAGTCCAACAAGGAATTCTTTCATTACACTGTTTTGATTGATTGATTGATTGATTGATTGATTGATTGATTGATTGATTTGATTGATTGAACATTGTATGTCCTCAAACGTTAAGAAAAATTAAAGAAAATGATGCTCAAACGGATAATAACGTGAGTAAGGCCACAGAAAAACGTCTATTTGAATCTTTAAGCAAGATAAATTATTGATAATTGATGATGTAGTGGCGACACTTACCAGCAATACAGCACATAAGTAAATGCAGGAACGCCGTCCGAAGAAATCCGAAGTTGCTCCAAAGACAAGAGATCCGACGAGCATTCCCCCTGAATATGCCGCCTGTACATTGGCTCCAGCATAAGCTCGGTCACAAATCAGGTTCCACTATCAAGATATATAACGAGAAAAATGTTCTGAAAACTAAATTAAAATATCATATTGGAGTTTCTATCTTTCAATAGTTCCCTTTCTATAAAATTGTCATAAAATTGCATGAATTCTCCATGAAATAATCTAACATCATCGTCACTTTCATTATCACTACCATATCATGTGACATGTCGACTGACGTCAGCAGTCAGCCAGAAAAAGGAATGTGAACGGTCAAATTTAAATAATTTGAATAAAACTGTTAAAATAAAATATTTGAATAAAATTTGAATAAAACCGTTACGAGATTCCAAAATTTAAATTACTGTCGGCCACTAAGAGAAGTAAGCAGGATCAAGTAAATTTCCCTTGAGGCATGACCTATAATCTGCTGCAATAATACTCAGAAGTCCATGCCGTTTGGAATGTTCTTTAGATGTTACTTAAGAAATACCTCATTCACATTGAAAGAAACACAAGAAGATGTTGCGCTAGCGTGATTACGGCTTACCTCACTAACGCTACTTGTAAATGGACCATCAAACACATACTCAGTACAATTTGCACAGCATTTGCTGTCTTCGCATGTCACGTTTGGTGTCACGCAATGAAACCTTGGTGTACCAGCAAAGAACAAGATCCCAATAACTTGTAGTGTGGCAGGAATTATCACCAGGGAGCATGTTATCAGGTAAATGATTATCTGCCAGTATCCAAACGAGCTGATAGATGTCAAAATGTCGTCAAAAGTTACAATCTTTTTACCGCTTTGAGGCGAGGTGGCTTTTGATGCCTGCTATAGAATAAAACGGAAAGTGAGGTAAGTCTGTGTTCGAATTGGATGCAACGTGACCAGTAGGCTGTCTTTGGCTGTTTCCCGATCAGTTTAGCTGTGCGCATGCGTATGTTTTCTCAAATGAGCCAAAATGTTTGAGATAACTCTTGAGATAACCGCCAAGTGCCTTCCCTACCTCACCCCCCCCCCCTCCGCCTCCCCCGCCCCCTTGGGTTTGGCGAAGTTGACGAAGTCTCCGTGCGTTTGAGAGACTTTGTCATGTGATTTCTCTAACACCACGAAAACATCGGACTGCGAAAGTGAATGTATAATTCTCAGAGTGGACATCAGTAGAGTGCGAGTAGTCGGTCCCTGGTTTTTCTTGCGCTCCCGTGTTGCGCCCGTCTTGTTATCCCCGCGATAATAATAATAGATTCCACCTAACAAGCTTACTTGTTTCCTTCCTTTTCAGAACCCCTTAGAAAAAAGAGAGACTAAGTCTAGGTAGCCCTGGATTCCTCTTTTATATTGTATCAGTTTACACGACTCAAATTTCCTTTGGAAAACATGAGACTAAAATGGGTCATCCGTTTTCCAAACATCTCGAAGTTGGTTGAAAAAAATGAGCCAAACACCTCTAGAGACGATGAAAGCAATAGTTTTAACATATGTTATGAAGTGGAGTTTCATTATTTCAGTCATAACTTAATGAGTTGAGTTATTTTAATCAGCTTATGATTCTTGGTCCAGGTTATTCCTCGCGAAGCGAAGTGAATAAATTTGTCGGGCCGAGTCGGCCCGAGCTGAGCTAAGCCGCGCGAATTCGAGTGAAAAATATATTTATATATATGTTTCATTGAAGCTGTCCGCACTGTTGCCTAGCAACAGTGAAAAAACAAAGTATGAATGACGTCGGACTGTCTGGCGTCGTCTGGAGCAAAATTTGCATACATCGTGGAAGTTTGCGTGAGGGATCAAATTTCAATTGAATTGTTTACATTTACATTTACATGTTATCAGGTCGGTAAAATCATTAGATATCACACCATCAATGTTCACTGGATATAGAACTCTCTCTCTCCAGAATCTTTTCCCCTTTTTCCAGAAATCTTTTTCATTGTGAAAGATTGCATTGAAGAAATTACACGTTTTGTGGCCGCGGTAACATAATTTCGCGTGAGAAATAAATTCACCGAACACGACAGCGCTGCACGCCTGTTGTACATTTCGTCGCCTCAGAAATAGATTTTCAACCGCAAACTAGCCTGTGGAACTACGAAGAGACCATGCTCATCAAACTAGTTGCTATGTTCAAAAACCTTTTAATCTCCTCATTTGATGCTACAATACGAGTAAAGAGGGCTTCTCACCCAGCCCCAGCTGCGCGAGGTTTTGCGAGTCACGTATTTCTAGGTAAATAACACAAATGTTTTGCGTGCATTTTGTCTTCTAGTTGATTGATTTTCTTTCTTTGGTCTTTCAACAATAGTCCTCGGACCCTGACTCAAACTTAGCTCGTGATTCGAACTTGACTCGGGCTCGAGCTTGACTCGTGCTACGAGTAAACTCAGACCAAGCAAACACTGGCCGTTTCGATTCCTTGTCCGTGATAAGAAAGCAAATTTGGGAATTGACAAGTCCCTTGTAGTAGCCTATTAATCTATCCAGTTCCTACCTCTTTGTTATCTGACTCTGAAGTTGGACTGTTTGCGGCAGCAGAACTCATTTTCGTTACGGGAACAAGTTGAATCCCAGACCGTCTGACAAACAACGCGGCGTCGGCTTCAAGAGTTGACTCCTTGAAGTTGCTCTGTTACGTGTCAGTTTTTGTTGATTGTATCGGGTGTCTTGATCAGTTCCCCCCCACCCCCTGCCTCCTAGGGGGTACTCCCCTTTATTAGCCGGATACACGGGTATGAGCGGCGCCAAAGGATATAGTTTTATAACTCTAAATTTGGCAAGTCTAGACAAGATTACGGCGAGAATACTTTGAGGCATACCGGATCTTGTACAAACCTAGATCGGAAAAATACTTGAGTTGAAATAACAGACGACAAGACTAACCCTTACGGCAGTAAAAAGGACGAACGAAGACAAAGGCGGCTGAATATATAAAAGAAAAATACATGTATATATGGTTTTTAAGCCTTTTGGGTCTGAAATAGAGTATGGATTTTAATCATTTTGTTTTGAAATAGGGTACGACTGGTCTGGAATTGGGTAGGGTTCTTAGAAGTAGCTACCCTTTTACTGTTGCCCATGTCTTTAGAAGTGTAGTTTGATTAACATTGGGAATTTGAAACATTTCTCAAATGTTTACGTAAACCGAAGCAGTTCCTTGGATACTAAGGGTCTCGTCTGAAATACGATATCGGTCCGTTTAAGATTGGTTCGGGAAAAACTATAGTCCGAGGCACTAGGACACGATGGAGCGACGCGAGGAAAATTGCTATGTGGGCAAGGAGTGGAAAAAATCAACCCCCCTCTGGCCACTTTCTGAACGCCTGCTACAGGTTAGGAAAACAAAATGGTGGGGAAAATTAAACACTTTCTGACACTATTACAAAATTCCCTATCACTCTCACATAGCAAATTTTGTTTCGGAACATTTCACGGAATGTTTTGGAAAATGTATTTGTTGTTACGTCCGCATTCCGTAGTCGGTCTAGTCCAGTCCAATTCTGGTCCAACTGCTCTTATTTACATTGAGGCTCAATCCTAACTTGGAGGCGCGCCGCCATTTTACCAAGAATATCTCATAAAGTTCGGAATTGTAACTCGGCGTCAGGTCATTTTCATCCTTTCGTAGGTATGTTCAGTGTGTTTTGTTTCTATTCTTAAGCTAATCACATTGACAGAAAATATTGGCTCACGTCCACCGTTTCATGCAAATGATCACAACCTTCTGACCACAACCTTCCGCTTGTTATTGTGCGCAAAAGATGTCATGCGTTTCAGATAGCTTTCTATTCTTTCCAGGGAACGTTCGTACACCTGTTAGACAAATTAAGGCGGACAAAGATTCAAAGAACGTAGCAAGTCGAGTTATCCCGCAAACTCCTTTTGGTTTGCATTAACTACAGACAGTCTCCTTCCATCAAGATGATTTTACGAAACCTTTTAAGTGACAACTTGAGGATTGAATTTTTTTATATATTTATGGATGCCATTTGAAGCTGGCATGCCATTTTCCAACCTTAACCGTTTAAAAGAGAACTTCATATGCTACGTTGACTGTGTGTGTACAACAGAAATCTACAAGTGTTGGAGTACTGGTACGCAGAGTCGAACTGAACAAATGAATGTAAACATGTCGTGACGGCTTCGTGACTACAGTAGTAGTAACTATACCTATTTCATCATGTATGTGTACGTGTAGGTTAGAAAAGAGCAAAAATTCTTTGTGTTTTCGAGGGCTTTTGGTCTTGTTATTGTACTTGAGAAGAGAATTTAAGAAATACTGTATAGGCCTTCGGTTCAACTGAGACATCCCTTTGTTTTGTTCTATTTACACTACAAAGCGGAAATACGGCATTAACATACACATGCTATGAAAAGCACAAAAATGCTCGTTACTGTTTGGCCTTCGTCATTGTAGTTCAGAAGAGAAAGAAAGTCAAAGTTGATTATTCAAGAAATACTGTTTAGGCCTTAGTTTGACAGCGCTTTGTAGTTTGTTTAATTTGGTGAAGCTGTATCGTTTTATTTACACAGCATAGAGGAAATACGGCACGACTATCCGTCACTTACAGAAATCGAATGATACTGATTGCCCAAAGTCGAATTTTTTCTTATTAACTCAGGAAATTTTTCATTTGGGTGTTACCTCAACAAACCAAAATGCAAATTTAAAAATAGGATTGAATTCTTATTAATGATTATTTACATTAACCTTAGGAACAGGACGTTGGGTTTACACAGCTAGCTGGTTTTCATGTGACATTTGGTTTACATACCCCTACATACACCTACGCTACGCCCATAAAGCATTTGTAATTTTCCTCTATACGGCCGTCGATATTTCCCTGATATTTGGGTCGACAGGCGGTCACGCCGTTATTTGAAGACAAGCGTTGCGTGACCACCCTATAGTTCATTCTAGGGCTTTTAATATTTATCTGGACGATATATCTGCCGCTCATCTGTAAGCAACAGTTTTGACAGGCAAACTCTGATGGTTGTCATGGAGCCTAGACCTTTTCAAGTAGCTACAATATATCAAATTCTACCAATGCAAACTGGTATTTATATGTTTGACATGTTTAATGAAGGAAGAAAACCATTCTCTAAATTGTGGTGTGAATATTGAAAGAACAGTGAATTTTGGAATGAAATTGAAAGAACAATGAATGGAAATACAACAAAGGAAAAGTGGCCAGGATTGCTTCTGAAATGCCTCGCTTGATTTGTTATGGCCCCCACAAGACAAGGCATACTTTGAGAAGGTCTTGTGTAATTTGAAGAAAACAAAGCGAGAATATTCCAATGCTTTTATTTTTTAGCAAATCTGTAGCCTGCTTTTTCAGAAGATAGCAATATTTGCGTGTCTCTTTCTTGATGACCTTAGATTTTACAATTCCACAGAGGTCAGGTTTATATTGCTTTTGATGTGTCGCGATAATTTAAGTAAAGGGTGGCTCGAGACCGGGACTAATGGAGGCCAAGGATGGTGGACGACAAGTATTCCTTTGTTGCTTATTATTTGTTTGTTCATCTGCCTTTTTTGTTTTCCTTTTAGTTTTTTCTCCGTTTTATTGTTGTTGCGTTTCAAACTTTTGGTTCTTGCAAATAGATTTGATTAAAATAAAGTGCAATTAGCAGTTGACAAAGGTGTGGCTCTTTCTACAAAAGTGGGGATTTTATTGTAATTTAATAATGTTGGTGTTGTGCAAGAAAACCAGAGTACCCGGAGCAAAACCATCGGAACAAGGACGAACACCAAACTGAGAGAGCCAGTCCACAGAAAAATGTTTTCAAAGTTATCTATTGTTTATCTTCTTTGACAGCTTGCGCAAACTAGGCATTGTCAGATACTGATAAAATGGCACACGAACCGCTAGAAGAACGCAGAGCAAGCGCCAGGAATTTAGTGGCAGAAGACGATGAAACGGTGAAAATGTCACCCGAGGAACGAAAGAAGGAGAAAAGAAAGATCACAAAGAACGTGTTCATCATCAGCTTTGGCTTTCTCTTCCTCTTCACTGCGTTCCAGTCTCTTCAAAACCTGCAGAGCAGTTTGAACAAGGATGAAGGCCTGGGTCTAGCCTCGCTGAGTGTGATATATGGAGCCCTGATTTTGTCCTGTATTTTGGTACCCCCCTTTGTGATTGGGAGACTCGGGTGCAAATGGACTCTGGTGCTGTCCATGTTAGGCTATGTTCTGTACACTGTTTCCAATTACTACGCTCGGTGGGGAACACTTATCCCTGCGTCCATAATAATTGGTGAGTAAAAGGAAATGACCTAGATAGCGCAAACGAGAAAACTCGTCAGAAACATGTTTCCCAAAATGTTTTTGCGTACACACTGCGATAGTTATGGTAGCAAATTTTTTCTCAAATACTCGGGAATTCTCAAGAGTAAATTTTACAGTCCACAACAGTTCTTTCGTTTGACTGATAACGAGGAAGCCTTTTGAAAATATTTATCTACATGAATGTTATCGTAACGACTCGTCCTTTGCGGCGTCCTCTATTCGTCGCCCTGGTGTAGTGAAATGAGAAGGCCAATTGTACCTACCTGGAAGTGTGGACGTTAGGTGGGACGGAAGTTTTGTTCTCTTCTCCTGCCATTCTCTTCAATTCATTGTAATTTTTGATTCTCTTATTTAAATTTGTATGTAGCGAATCCATTACAACTTAGACTGCTGTAGACAAAATCATCAAATTCGGATAAGGGTTCCCTCGCCGAAAACAATCCTTTAACGAGCCACAACAAGAAAAACCACAACTTGTTGAGTTGTAAACGCAACATGAATAACATTCTTCAGAACAATGACACGCTACTGGTGCATTATCTGGAGACAAGAACACTGACTGGTTGCCAAGCAACAAACTCGTGTCCGATAATTTTCGAAATTTAAAAAGGATGGTTGTGGATAGTAAGTGTTCCCCCTTAAGTTCAATGAGGTTTGTAAGTAGCTAGCTAGGAAATATTTTTCTTTCTTTTTTTTTTTTTCCTCAGGTACATGTGCCGCCCCACTTTGGTCGTCCAAATGCGCCTACCTCACCACTACGGGGATCCGCTACTCGCAGCTCAGCCACGAAACGCAAGACGCGGTCGTAACGCGTTACTTCGGCACATTCTTCTTGATCTTTCAGAGCGGTCAAATCTGGGGCAACCTCATCTCCTCTCTTGTCCTCCAAGAGGGCGTAGTAGACACGTTCCGTGAGAATGCTGGTGACGTGTGCGGCGCACGCTTCTGTACGAATCCACCAGCACTCAGTAACTCCACAGGAGACTACAACCGGGACTTGGTAATCAGGTTGTTAAGTATCTACGTGGGGATTGGCGTTTTTGCGGTGCTTTTTGTTATCGTAATGCTCGATCGCCTGACTGGGGACCTGGATAGGAGAAAGGCACAGGAATCTAGCGTGAGCCTGCTGATCGCCACTGTAAAACACTTACGCGACAAGCGCATGCTTCTTGTGTTGCCGATTACCATGTTCAGTGGACTGGAACAAGCTTTTACTTTTGGAGATTTCACTCAGGTATAACATTTTAAATATTTTTGGGCAATGTATTGTCAGTCTAAATCCAAAAAAAGTACGCAAACTTCATAGTTGGATAGAAACAATTACAAAAGTGCGAACGTTTTAAAATTGTTTCTAAACAAACATCAGTGGTCAGAAGAATGGATCGTAAGTTTTATTGGCAAGAGAAGATGACTTTTAAAAGATGATGTCACACTAGATTATTTTGACGCAACATCATAAATTAGTTGGTGAACCAATTTGTCGCGGGGCCATGTTGCATGCAAGTAATTAATTTTGAAGAAGGAAAACAGCTTGTTGCCACAGCAAAATACTGTGTTACAAGGTGCATTTTTAAGAAACTTAAAATGCCACTGTTTCCTTGAAGGCCCGTTTAAACGGTTTCAACATTTGCTTCAACATGCGTTCAACACAGTTGTTGAACCAAATGTCGGGGGCGTTTGAACAGGTCGTTCAACATTGCTGAAAGCGTAAAAAAATGTTGAAAGCTTGTTGAAAGTGTGTTGAATCAAATTAAAGTTGGTTTAAACTTTCATTCAACGTCGATTCAACATTTTCCTTGTTCTTGAAAACGTTGAATGGCGTTGCAACCTGGAACACTCCGTTCATCCAACATTTGCCCAGCATCCGTTCAACTTTTGTTGAACAAATGTTGGGCATATGTTGAAAACCGTTTAAACGGGCCTTATAGCACCCTAAACTTGGTCCACCAATATATTTTCATTTTTTTCTGTCAAATAAAAGCAGAACCATCCCTTCATGGCCTTGTGGAAAACTGCTTGCTAGGCAATCACTGTAGATCTGCTCGTTATGTAATCACTGTTGTCTGTGCAGTGCAGTTTCAGTCACTGGACCGTTCGTCATATAACCATCTTTCTATAATGCATCCTCACCAAACAGAACCCATATTGTATCACCGTGTTTATGAACAGTGACCGACAACCAACCAGACAGTGCATTGTATAGCACAACGTCCATTGACCTAATACTATTAATTTTTTTCTGTTCTAAAGGCCTTCGTCACATGTTCTCTGGGAATCCACCGTGTTGGCTTCGTGATGATCTGTTTCGGTGCGACAGACGCATTCTTCTCGCTGACCCTCGGCCGCCTTACCAAGTACACTGGGAGAATTCCTGTGTTCATCAGCGGAGCGTTGATTCATTTCGCTGTCATAATCATCATGCTGATCTGGAGGCCTGACTACCATATGATTTGGGTGTTTTACGTTGTAGCCGCTCTGCTGGGGTACTGTGATGCAGTCTGGCAGACTCAGATCAATGGTAAGACCAATGCTGTTTCCATAGTTACTCGTGTGCTAGGACCAGAGTAGGCTATCTGGTCATAAACTCAACCCAGTGGTGGTGTACATTTCGAGTCCGAAAGGCTACAGTGTCCATAATCGGAAATTTTTGTGGGATCGGCTATCTACCGAGTTACGAGTTGAGTTGAGATTGAGTTTCCTTTTTTGACACTTTTTTTGGAATTAGAAGTAGCAAGTTGGGATTTGTGGTCATCGGGGAGACGATTTTCTACACACTCGAAGTAATTTGCATAAGATTCAGGAGCTTTCGACGGATCGAGTAGTGACTAGTGTACCTTTTTATGACAGAATACAGTCGAACCCCTAAGCGGCCACCCTCGAGGAAATGGCAAGTGGCCGCCTACTAGTCAGGTTTTGTCAGAAATTAACAAAGGCATGGTAGAAGAATACCAACACACTAGCGAGGCTTGAGACAACCGTTGCACATAATAAATCCTCTTATTCACAACTTCAAAGTTTCACTTATAATTGTGGCGAAAATTCTATATCCATTTAAGACTGAATCGCACAATTCCTGTCAAGAAAATTTTGTAATAAAGTCTCAACTTACAACGAGAACCGTATAAAGTAAGTCGATATTATAAAAAGGTAAACCGCTTAAAAAAGGAAATGTCCGTAATTCAACAAAAGAGCTTTATTACCCCTGCTAACGCGTCTGTCGCTGTGGAACACAGAGACTCAACGAGTAAATTAGATCGTTTCATCATTTATACGTTGATTATGGTTTACAGGGTTCATTGCCACAACATCAAAAGATTATCACTTAGTGTAGTGACAACGGAATACCAGGCGATAACAAACGCGCGTTTAAAGGTTTTTATCAGTTGCCACTCTTATCTGCCATAAGCTTTTTCAAAACGAGGTCAAACTGCCTGTATTGAATTCTTGGTAACAACAATAAGAGAACCTGAACCCAAAAGGTGGCCGCGGTCCTTTTATTGAGGTGGCCCCTATTTACAGTATTATACTAACAATAGTTTCGGGATTTTGATAACTGGCCGATTGATAGAGGGTCGCCGCTAAATAGGGGCTCGACTGATTTTTTTTACTCTCTCTTTCTCTATTTCTCTCTTTCTCTCTTTCTCTCTTTCTCTCTTTCTCTCTTTCTCTCTTTCTCTCTTTCTCTCTTTCTTTCTTTCTCTCTTTCTTTCTTTCTTTCTTTCTTTCTTTCTTTCTGTCATTTTTTTTATTATTATTATTTTCATCAGTTGGTTGACTGTATACAATTATAATAATAACTTTCTCAACGGTAGCTGAAAGCAATATGGGGCGTGAGGCTATCCAATTTATTCGTACCCTATTTTACTATCTCGGAATAAAACAACGGTCGTTTTGTAATCACTGTGCAATCCATCTTGAATTTATGACCGCAACTGTGAAATAATTGTGGGGAACAAGGCACAGTAAACCCATACTCTCATAGCTTTCTCTTTTCAAGAGTTAATCGAAGAACTTGAAGTTTCCTCTCGTACAAAATTTATCCTCTAAAATCTTCAGACTCTTACCTCTTACGTTACGCTTTGAGAATAAACAAATTATGACTGACTAAAACAAAACGTCCAGACAAAAGAATAATATGACAAAAGTACAGTCTTTCGCAATCACACAAGGTAAACGTGACCCTTATCATGTTTTCCTTCCAGGCTTCCAGACAAAATTAAAATAATCGTCTCTGAAGTTTGACAGTTAGTAACAAAGTAAACATAATATACTCTTTTGTTTCTTTTTTTTTTTTTTTTTTTTTTTTCACTTTGCTGGACCAGTCCTCAATTGTGACACGCATGGCCTAACTGCACGCGATTAAAAACAGTCGGGCAGCTTTATTTGGAGGGGAGGATGGGAGGGGAAAAGGTTTTTTTTTTCTTTTTTTTTTTCTTTTCATTAGCGTTTCTACTTGGTGGTTGGTTTATTGCAACAAAACGCGGCATCCTTTAGAAAGACATGGAGTGTGGGAAATATAGGGAATAGAGAGAGAAGTGAATTGTCAAAACAAGAAAACTAAAACGTTTCCTAAAAACCTAGAAAATTGGTCTGTAACATCCCCAGTCGTCAAATTTTCTTGGTACTTTGTTAAACGAGTTTTCTTTTCCGCAGCGATGTACGGTGTGTTTTTTCACGACAATCAAGAACCTGCGTTCTCAAACTATCGCCTGTGGGAATCTCTTGGCTTTGTGATCGCGTTTGCCTACGCCAACTTCCTCTGCATCAAGGTCAAGCTTATCATTCTGCTTGTGACGTTAATAATTGGCTTGGTCGGCTATTTCCTCGCTGAGTACATCAACCAGATGCAAGTGGATCGAAAATACCCCGTTGCAGAGGGCATGGTTTTAAAAGAAGGTAGCACCAAATGAGGTACCAAAGCTTGAAGTAATCTACCATGTTAATGATCACAGTATATTAGAGGTACAATAATTAACAATTATTCCACGAGCGCGCGTTGGATATGAGATGATAGATAGCCAACGAGGCGCGTAGCGCCGAGTTGGCTATAATCATCTCATATCCAACAAGCGCAAGTGGAATAATTGTTTTATTAAAAACAATCAAGAAATATTGCTAGATCTTACTGATTTCGCTGTGCAAGAACAACCAGAAGACAATTTAATGGTCGCCATTTCTCGGCCATGGTATAATTGCTCATATACCATGGCCGCTAAGCCAATCAAATCCCTCGAATTGCATTATACAATGATTCAGTTTTTAATAATGGACATTATCCTTAGCATCCGAGCTATTATGTATAAGGTAGTTATTAACCGGAAAGCTGCATGTATTGAATTCATATTTTTTTTTTTTTAGCCTCTTCGGGAGAAATAAAATGAATTGAGTAAAAACATCCAGCTGGTGTATGAAGTTTTTATTGTACAATTTTCTTTCTATACTGCTTGCACCCTCACTTTTCTCTTATGGCTGGCCACAAAAGTTGGGGGTTCGAATGAGAAGGGATTGGAGCGAGTCGAGCGCCCATCCCTCGTCTGGTCCCAATCCCCTTTCGTGTTATATTTCACTCAAATTTTCAAAATCAGAAATCGGGAACACGCTGAAGAGCCCACACTTTTTTTTCGATAAAAAATTTATCCATGTACGAATTAAGCGAAAGAAATCAACTTCAAGAAGGACCTTGTTCAGATAATAACATTCCCATGACACCACAAGTCATTCAATGTGAAAAAAAACTTTAATAATACTAAAATAATCCATTAAGATAAGAGTAAGGTAATCCATTCCGGACGTAAAATTTTAAGTATTGCGAGTATCAAATAGGACTTCGAGCAGGCCTTTTCAGAGTTGCGTTGAACCTCATTACGAAAGCGAGGCTAAGTGCAAAGCCTCTCGTGTGAAAATAAACCTTGTTTGCACATGAAAAAAGGAAAATAATTTTCATAATAAAAACTTTGCACGAAGTCTCGCTTTCATAATGAGGTTCAAGGCAACTGGGAAATGTCTTATTTAAAAACAATTTCGTTTCCAAACCTTCTCCCCTTGATTTTGTTGATCAGAGCACAGAACGAGACCCTGGGAACGATATTTCTATGACGAAGGATATGGCGTCATTTTACTACAACTACCTTCAGTTCTCGGTTTTTTTTCTTCGTGCTAATTAGAGCTATTGTCCCTCTGGGCTTACCGAAGTTGAATTTGAAAAGAAAAACGAAATGATTCTGGTAGATGTAGTCAAATGGTGGTATTACCATAGTTTTCTAGAGTTCTCACTCCCTCGACAAACTGAATGTTGTTTACTCACAAAATGACCGAGCTCATAGTTTACTCACAAATCAATCGCATAAAAAATCAAATTTTTCTTTAAAGGGGCTACGCCATGGGGATAAGTTAGTTAGTTTTTTTAGCCTGCGTAGTACCTACAAGAAAAAACTACCCGTGTCTGACAGACCAAGGACACAGCTTTTTTCTTATATGGACCGACCGAGGCCGGTAAATAATCTGCTTGTTTGTTTCTTGATTGATTGATTGATTGATTGATTGATTGATTGATTGATTGATTGATTGATTGATTGATTGATTGATTGATTGATTGATTGATTGATTGATTGATTGATTGATTGATTGATTTTACATAAATCCTATTCTACAAAAGAAACTTTCCACACGAGTCCATTGTGCAGCTTGGCAAAATTTCGTCATTCACGTTTTCTTTGTCTACTTCATTTAGATCTGGGTAATGAAATTCACTTTCACTTTATTAGCTTTCGTCAGAATCCATTGTTTTTAGCGCGAAATTTAAATGATATCACTGCAAACAACGCTAAAAGACTTAAGACAAAGTTGCAACTTCGCTCGGTCCTTCGCTTACGAGTTGGCGTTTTTGGTTAGGAGTTTAAGGATACCGCCCGCTGACGAACAGAGAAAAAAAAATAATAGGGATTTCTTAATTTTTTATTCAGTTATTTACTAAAACGTGCACTCTATGAACACTAAGAATTTTCCTAACTTCTTTAGTATGTCATTTATTTACATAGCTCCAGAGCTAAGCATTTTCCTAAAGTCTTTACTGAGATCCTTACTCACACTCGCACTCATTAGTGTTTCCATTGTCTTAATTTATTATTACTATACAAACTCTTTAATACTAAGCATTCTCCTAACTTGTTTATTCAGTTATTTACTAACACGCACACTCCTTAATACTAAGCATTCTCCTAACTTGTTTAGTCAGTTATTTACTAACACGCACACTCTTTAATACTAAGCATTCTCCTAACTAGTTTATTAGTTATTTACTAACACGCACACTCTTTAATACTAAGCATTCTCCTAACTACATTAGTGTTTCCATTGTCTTAATTTATTATTACTATACAAACTCTTTAATACTAAGCATTCTCCTAACTTGTTTATTCAGTTATTTACTAACACGCACACTCCTTAATACTAAGCATTCTCCTAACTTGTTTAGTCAGTTATTTACTAACACGCACACTCTTTAATACTAAGCATTCTCCTAACTAGTTTATTAGTTATTTACTAACACGCACACTCTTTAATACTAAGCATTCTCCTAACTAGTTTGTTAGTTATTTACTAACACGCACACTCTTTAATACTAAGCATTCTCCTAACTAGTTTATTAGTTATTTACTAACACGCACACTCTTTAATACTAAGCATTCTCCTAACTACTTTATTAGTTATTTACTAACACGCACACTCTTTAATACTAAGCATTCTCCTAACTAGTTTGTTAGTTATTTACTAACACGGACTCTCTTTAATACTAAGCATTCTCCTGACTTGTTTATTCAGTTATTTACTAACACGCACACTCTTTAATACTAAGCATTCTTCTAACTAGTTTATTAGTTATTTACTAACACGCACACTCTTTAATACTAAGCATTCTCCTAACTTGCTTATTCAGTTATTTACTAACACGCACACTCTTTAATACTAAGCATTCTTCTAACTAGTTTATTAGTTATTTACTAACACGCACACTCTTTAATACTAAGCATTCTCCTAACTTGCTTATTCAGTTATTTACTAACACGCACACTCTTTAATACTAAGCATTCTTCTAACTAGTTTATTAGTTATTTACTAACACGCACACTCCTTAATACTAAGCATTCTCCTAACTTGTTTATTCAGTTATTTACTAACACGCACACTCTTTAATACTAAGCATTCTCCTAACTTGTTTATTCAGTTATTTACTAACACGCACACTCTTTAATACTAAGCATTCTCCTAACTTGTTCATTCAGTTATTTACTATCACGCACACTCTTTAATACTCAGCATTCTTCTAACTACTTTATTAGTTATTTACTAACACGTACAGTCTTTAATACTAAGCATTCTCCTAACTTGTTTATTCAGTTATTTACTAACACACACACTCTTTAATACTAAGCATTCTTCTAACTAGTTTGTTAGTTATTTACTAACACGCACACTCTTTAATACTAAGCATTCTCCTAACTTGTTTATTCAGTTATTTACTATCACGCACACTCTTTAATACTAAGCATTCTCCTAACTAGTTTATTCAGTTATTTACTAACACGAGCACTCTTTTATAGCTAAGCATTCTAACTTGTCTATTCAGTTATTTACTAACACACGCACTCTTTAATGCTAAACATTCTGCTAACTTATTTATTGAGTTATTTACTAACACGTGAACTCTTTAATGCTAAGCATTCTCCTAACTTGTTTATGGAGTATTTATTAATACGCACACTCTTTTATAGCTAAGCTTTCTAACTTGTCTATTCAGTTATTTTGTAACACACGCACTGTTTTATGCTAAGCATTCTACTAACTTGTTTATTGAGTTATTAACTAACACGCACACTCTTTAATGCTAAGTGTTCTGCTAACTTGTTTATTGAGTTATTTACTAACACGCACTCTCTTTAATGCTAAGCATTCTCCTAACTTGTTTATTGAGTTATTAACTAACACGCACACTCTTTAATGCTAAGCATTCTCATAACTTGTTTATCGAGTTATTTACTAACACGCGCACTCTTTTATAGCTAAGCATTCTAACTTGTCTATTCAGTTATTTACTAACACACGCACCCTTTAATGCTAAACATTCTGCTAACTTATTTATTGAGTTATTTACTAACACGTGAACTCTTTAATGCTAAGCATTCTCCTTACTTGTTTATGGAGTATTTATTAATACGCACACTCTTTTATAGCTAAGCATTCTAACTTGTCTATTCAGTTATTTTGTAACACACGCACTGTTTTATGCTAAGCATTCTACTAACTTGTTTATTGAGTTATTAACTAACACGCACACTCTTTAATGCTAAGTGTTCTGCTAACTTGTTTATTGAGTTATTTACTAACACGCACTCTCTTTAATGCTAAGCATTCTCCTAACTTGTTTATTGAGTTATTAACTAACACGCACACTCTTTAATGCTAAGCATTCTCATAACTTGTTTATCGAGTTATTTACTAACACGCGCACTCTTTTATAGCTGAGCATTCTAACTTTTTTATTGAGTTATTTACTAACACACGCAGTCTTTAATGCTAAACATTCTGCTAACTTGTTTATATAGTTATTTACTAACACACGCATTCTTTAATGTTAAACATTCTGTTAACTTGTTTATTGTGTTATTTACTAACGCGCACTCTTTAATGCTTAACATTCTCCTAACTTGTTTATTGATTTATTTACTAACACGCATTCTAACTTGTTTATTTAGTCATTTACTAACACGCGCACTCCTTTATAGCTAAGCATTCTAACTTGTTTATTGAGTTATTTACCAACACACGCGCTCTTTAATGCTAAGGATTCTGCTAACTTGTTTATTCAGTTATTTACTAGAACGCACACTCTTTTATAGCTAAGCATTCTAACTTGTTTATTGAGTTATTTGCTAACACGCGCGCTCTTTAATGGTAAGTATTCTGCTAATTTTTTTATTGAGTTATTTACTAACACGCGCACTCTTTTATAGCTAAGCATTCTAACTTGTTTATTGAGTTATTTGCTAACACGCGCGCTCTTTAATGCTAAGTATTCTGCTAACTTGTTTATTGAGTTATTTACTAACACGTGCACTCTTTAATGCTAAGTATTCTGCTAACTTGTTTATTGAGTTATTTACTAACACGCGCACTCTTTTATAGCTAAGCATTCTAACTTGTTTATTGAGTTATTTGCTAACACGCGCGCTCTTTAATGCTTAGCATTCTCCTAACTTGTTTCTGGCGCTTCTTTCTCGCTTTCCTAGAGTACAAAAGAGCGATCTCTTTTGCAGTTTTTACAGGCATACTCATTAAAACTTTTAAACACTCCAGTTCACGGGAACTTTTCCTACTCCTTAACTACAACAATTTGGAAATTTGCATCTGGGGCTTCTTGCTTGCTATTCTAGAGCAAAAATAGCGATTTGTTTTGCATGTTTATGGGCATACGCTTAAGCATTTTTAAATATTCTAATCCACACACATTTTCTTACTCTTTAACTACAACAATTCTGAAATGTGCCACGTTCTTAGTTATTGAATCTTTTAAAGTGCCCCTGGGACGAAAATTTCATTTTCCATCTTGTTGCATTTTCGTGTAGAATATGACCTTCTTACTCATGGTACCAAATTTCAATCCTTTACGGCGATAGGAAGTATTTTTTTTTAGCCTTTTATTCGAGATTTCACGACCGCCATTACTTGGCCTTGTTAACTTCCGGAACAAGGCCAAGTTATGGCGGCCGTGAAATCTCGAATAAAAGGCTAAAAAAAAACTTCCAATCGCCGTAAAGTATTGAAATTTGGTAACATGAGTAAGAAGGTCATATTCTACACGAAAATGCAAAAAGATGGACAAAGAGAATTTTCGTCCCAGGGGCACTTTAAGTAAACCATTAACCCCTTGACCTATAATATTAAGAACAAATTCTCCTATCTTGCCCCCATTCTTTTCTTATTTAAGTACTAGAGAGAAGTTATTAAAGTATCAAGAAAATTCACTTTA
This sequence comes from Pavona decussata, assembly GCF_977016875.1. Lineage (NCBI taxonomy): Eukaryota > Metazoa > Cnidaria > Anthozoa > Scleractinia > Agariciidae > Pavona > Pavona decussata. The sequence continues at coordinate 2,312,335 of NW_028145742.1, forward strand.
ACGTGATCAAATCCTTAATTCTCATGACCTCAGGGGTTGAATAAGATTTGATATTACAAGGAGAAATTTGATGCTGATCACTGTTAGAGCCGGTTATTCTCCGACGACGTTTGCACTGCGTCATAGCTTTAACAGCTTTACTGTCGTTTCCCTGACCTTTAGTTATCGCAAAAATTGGAGCTATTTCCGCCAGTAAACTTAATCAAACAAGATGCCTGCTATACTGGCATTACGCGTGATGCTGGGGCTGATTCATTTATTCCAACTGTATGCTTCGCAGATTGATAAAACTATCCTTGCTAATGGAATAGCTTGAGTCACGACGATCGCGTTACGTTGTTTCCCTTGTGTTACGCGACTCAGACTTTCACCGGAAATATGTAAAATTCCATTACGATAACGTAAGCTTCTCAATGACCTCTTTTCAGTCTCGCGTCGTGGTCTAAGACTGTCAAACAAAGCACGATTCCTTCGCCAGGAACTCACCAATTTCCACCGTTTTAAATTTCGGGTATTTCTTAGAAGTTATTTTTTCGATTCACCGCTTCAAAATGGTGAAATTTCCGTTTGAAAACGGCACACTTGAGTCCAGAACATGTTAACAATATGGCGCCAAATTTAATCCGTTTTTAATAAATAGATCAAATGATGCGTTGGCGTCACACAGGTAGGGGTGAGTGGGTCCCCTCACTCGCGATGTAAGCGACAAGAACGGATTTTGATTGGCCTGCTTTTGTTGAAGACAATCAGAACAATACATCCCGAGTAGGAGAGGGGAAAGTTTAATGAATAAATTAATGTACCGATTTGTAGCTACGACGAAGAAAAGAAATCGACCCGTTTTTAGACACGGTATGCCCCCTCAGGGCATCCCGCGTAACTATAAACAAAAGTCGTTAGAGAACTGCTCTATTTTTCTCTGTCTAACTGTAAGCTTTCACTTAGTGCTACAGCTTGTGCAACGCAACCGACCTTATAAAGCCTGTTCATGGTACTGAAGGCCAACCGATATTCATTAATGAATAAACTAGCCTGATTACAAAAGTACCTTGAGGGAATACGACGCAAGCATCCATAGGATGAAAAAACCCCACCGCGCTTGTTATGGTATCAATGGGGAGAAATCCCAGCCCTATGGATCGTATACCTTGGACCTGCTGGGCGCGGTCTGATAATTACTTAGGCTCTATAAATCGAGAGCAAAGAGTTGAAGACTTGTCTATCATTGGTATCCTCACTTGATGAAGCCATTCATTTCTTGTCTTGAAAAACAACAGTGATTTCATCACAGTGCGAACTCTGACATCAAACTCGGCAAGTAGGACGTTGATCTAAGCAATTGGTCTTGTTGTTCCATAGACACCAACCTAAAATAATTAAATAAGGATGAAATTAGTTCCATTAATTGAAGTTTTCCCTCATTTCTCTTTTTGCTGTTGTTGTTTTGTCATAAATTGCAACCAGTTGCAACGGCAGGCCAGTGGTACCACGAGCGGTGCAAACCTCAAGTTTACTAATAACTATCACTGTCCCCAGTCCCTACTCCGTCCTTGGATAAGAGACTGGTTAATCGCAGGGATCACATAAATCTCTCTGTGAGCTTGCACTCGCGGTAAAATTATATTTTGTTTATACTAAAACACCCCGTTTTGATGTCTAATACCAATTCTTTTCGCGTGCGTCCGCCATTTATGAATACAATGTATAATCAACTGTCTTTATTGCGGACACCCTCGGGACCGCGAGTTAGTATCGTTATAGTGAGGGTTCGTGATAGCGGGAATTTGTTTCAGTCAAACGTCTGTAATTTATGTTTGCCGGGGATTTAGTTGCTGTTCGTATTATTGGGGTGTCCGTAATAGCGGGATGTCCGCAAGGCGAGAGTTGACTGTATTTGGTAACTTTTGCAAAAGTAACCTATTTTGTGTCCGTGTAAAGAAATAGCATTTCTTTTATTTCACTTTTCTGAAAAAGGGTTAAATCCACACTGAGAGCCTTTTTGAAAGAATGTTTTTGCTAACTGGCAGCAAATCATGAACACAGTTCCAAATACTTCTCTGAAAGGGCAAGAAACCCATATCATAGGAAGCCAAATTAAAATAGTGCATGTTATCACTCAGCATACCTGCATTTTATCAGTTCCTGTTTAGAAAAATTAACGTCGTAACATTAGCGTCTTCCCAACTTGTCGTCCTTAAAACGCGTCGTTAGCGGTACTAAATCTTCCGTCTTTATCTTCTTCCTGAAGAATACAAAATTGTATGTGTTATTGAAAAGAGACTATGAAATTTATAAAAACAGGGTTAATCACTTCATTATTGCGAAGATCGAATGTTGTTTCTTTCTTGTTCACCTTCACGAAAGTTTCACTTAACAATCACCGTTTGTTTGTTTGTTTGTTTCCCTTCATATTTCACAATGCTGGAGATAATAAAACTGACTTTCCGGCATATATTAAATCTAAGGGAACTGGTCATACCAAGTTTGTTCAAAGAGGAACCACCTTGTCTGGGGACACCACCTATCTCATGAACGTTACTAACAAAATTTTATTGGCTTTAAAATTTGAGTTGACACATAAATATTCAGATAGAGTCAAGAGTCACTGAGTCAGCATTGCAAGATCTGATAATAAAGGAAAGAGAGGTTTGAATCTCACTGTCATTTTTTACTGATGGATAGAGGGGTAGCTATACAATGAAGACACAAGAGAGCACTATCTATTTAGCGGTTTGGTGGGTCCTGTTCGAGTATAGTAGTTTTGAACACTTCCCTAAAAACCTACCGTAAGTACCTGTGACGCTAGCGTGCTTGATATCTCTGAGAACTGAAAGAGAGGTCGAGTCCTCATCCATCTTCCTTGTTTCTAAAATTGGAAAATTCAAACAAGAATTATTAACAACATATTATGAAATTTTTCATTTGCCTTTTCTTATAATTTTGCTGATGTCTTCTATTTCAAAAACATTTTAACCATTTTCTACGACATCAACATGTTATGCCCAGATGGACATCGGACAGTGGAGTTCAGAAAAAAGGGTTTTAGCTTGCCTTTGAAATGCAATGTGAGTAAAACATCCTTTAGTATTATTTATAATGACTTCCAATGACTTGTATTAACCTTTAACCCCTAATATCAAAGAAAACATTCTCTTGGCTAGTCCCCATACTTTTCTTATAAAAGTGCCGTGGAGAAGTTATTAAAATATCAAGAAAATTTACCTTAGGTGATCATATCCTTAATTCTCATAACCTCAGGGGTTGAATAAACATTGATATTACCAGGAGAAATTTGATCCTGATCACGTTAGTGCTTGAAGGGTTAAAAAGTGTTGAAGACTAAACTATTCAGCTATTCTAAACGCACCTGTCAGCTGCTTCTTGTTTTGAGAAATTTTAAAATGTCCCGTCACTGCGATAGATCTTTAGCTTTGGGTCAGTCCACCGTAAGCATTCTAAACGCACCTGTGAGCTTCTTCTTGTTTTGAGAAGTTAAAGTCTCGTCACTGGGATAGTTCTGTAGCTTGAGATCAGTCCACCGTTGGTCCTCAGTTCCAGTCCTTTTTCTTCTTCTCCATTCCCTTTCACCTTTTAAGATCCTCCCTTATAAAAGAAGGGTACAATTCCTTAAGGCTCTTTGAGACTCACAGGCGCATTGTGCGTAACATCTTATATAATGACTAAATTAATGTGGGATGTGGCATTCTTAAAAATGCTTTAAGGATTGAGGAAACCCATTATTATATAGACAGCAGTGTTTTATTTGAGAATACACCACTCGTAAAATTCACATGGTCCCAAGTGGTGTATTTTCCATATCATCAATAGTGAAGTGGCGTCATTTCCCGCTTTTTCATGTTGTTTAAATTGCACGAACAGTCGGCGAAAATTGGCGAACAATAGATTTGTCTCTACAATTAAAAGAAAATTGCACGGTGGCTTGACGATATGGATTTTATTTTCGAATTAGTAGAAACAATATTTTACGAAAGAGTTCAGCAGTGATTGAGTAAAATATTGTTTTTACTGTATATTTGACCACTTTCGGATCTTCTAAATGCAACCCTGAATAAGAATTGCATTGCATTGCAAGTATGTTTGCAGTTGGCTTTCCAAATTTAAACCCAAACTCAACTCCAGTTTATTGATGAACTTTGTGATTGTGGACATCTCTTGCTAGCACACTTGATTCTGAGCAACACATATAGATAAAGCGCGTGACAAGACTTTTTAAATACTCGCTTTCCAACAACGTACCTGTGATCAGTTTCAGTTTTGTCTGCAACACTCAGTTTTCAGCATACGAGCGGATCTTTTGAGTCTTGGGTACTTGTCAGTCTGTAATTAACTTACTCAAACTTTCAGCACAACATAACACAAGTAAAAAACAAAATAGATTAAAGTGACTCTCTTGAATTGCATTGTGTATTCTTCCTGCACACTATTAAATGAATATTACGAATATTACAAGCGATTATGTAGGGCTAAATTGAGTGGATCGCGGCTCGTTCACGGACACAGCGACTTACCTTTTTAAATACATTTCGCGAATTAATACGTAAAAGCGAACAATCACAGAAAGTTTGAGAAATTTTAACGACAACTTTTATTTCGCGGGAATCACCTTTTGCGCTTATGCAGTTGCAGAGACAGCGCGCGTGTAGCGTGTAGTCTCACTCCCTCTCCAACACTTGCACGTGTACAACAGTAGCACAAACAACAACAATAACACTTACTTAATAATAATAATAATAATAATAATAATAATAATAATAATAATAACAATGATGATGATGATGATGATGATGATGATGATGATGATGATGATGATGATGATGATGATGATGATGATGATGATAATTTTAAGAGAATAAGTTGAGAAAGGATGTAATGATGCAACCGAAAGGCTGTAAACGATCAGACTCTGGACCAATTGACACAGCAGCCAATAAGCAGTTTACGATGAAGAACAGAGAACTTAGGACCAAACAGTGACCAGAGTGTACAATACGAAGGTGAATGTAAAATTGGCAATTGTGAACTTAGACAAGTTGTGACGACTCTACTATGCGGGCGAGGAGTGCGCGGACGGCATCAAAACTTGGAAAGCGTGTAAAGATCTCGGCAGAGAATATATTTTCAAGTATAGATCACGAACTGAGCTTAATCGAAAACCAAGCTGCACCAATTTAAACGATGATAGACAGGGTAAGTAGAAAAAACGTTGCCTGACGAGAAGCACGGAACCGGAACACGACGTTGAGCGAATCGAAAAAAGGCGGTAGAGCAGTAAATGGTAATAACTTGTCGACAGTAAGTAGTTGAGCAGAAAATGGAGATATCAAGGCCGGATTGATTATCGGTGGAACGATTGCTGAAAGAAGTAGTGAGACAAACTTTTAGTTCTCGAACTGATAATTGAGGGCGCAGGATGATTGTTATCCGCCCCGATCAAAAAAGCCGGCTTCGTGAGATTCATGACTGGATAGGGGGTTGAATGCTCGGAACTGAACAATACACTGATTCGAGATACAATGATCTCTTGTTGCTCCCGGGCTGAAGTTGACGGTGCTGAGGGAACTGCAAGCCGCTCGAACGAAAACGATGATTTCAGAAAAGGTAGGTAGAGAGGCCTGGCTTGCAGAGACAAGAAGGAGCTCTCTTATCATCAGAAGGCAGAAGAGAAACTGAGTATTAAACGATTTCATGCAGCTGCTGGAATGAAATTGCTTAAAGCTATCGAATGGTGCGAGTTAAAACAAGGAGAAATATTAAACGTAAACAAAGAACAGCTTCGTAATAAGACGGGCATACCGAAAGGCGATCGGAGAATGAAGCTACATGAATAGGGGTCGAGGAACGAAGATCCCTTCGCTGGTATGAAAAAGTATTGTGAATTTAAACGACTGAAAACGAGGATTGAAAAGAAAAGCTGGACACTTGAAGAGACATGGTTCTGCAATAATCAAATAGCTGAAAAAAGGTGATATTAGAACAGTAAACATACAAAACTTTTCAATCATGTAGATGACAAGATGATACTCCGAAAAGAAGAGAAAAGAGGAACTCCCAACCGTTAACAAGTAACTGAGCAGAAACGGCGGGAAAACGATCGACTATAAGGCGACTGTAGAAGCTGTAAAACGATTTCATATTGTTTAAAGAGGGAGACTGACGATGCTAAACATTAGAAACCATTTGCGCGAAATAAAAACACGGCTGAAAATGGCGAACGATGGAAAAGTGCGCAATTCAGCTGAAGACAAATAGAAAGGATTTCAGGGACCTAGTAAGGTCATAGAAGAAACCACCCGACGTTTTCATGTAATTATTGCTCTGAATTTTACAGAGATAGATGAAATCCACGTGAATAATGATTAGAAAATAAGGGTGTGCAAAGGCGCGTAAAGTAACCATCGAGAAGACTCCGATAACGAAGCAGTGTGGATTTGACGGAAGCATAAGAGATGAGATATCAGAACCAAAAATTGACAGAAGGCAAGGTTATTTTCAGCAGTATCAGTACATTCGGAAGAAACCAGTCTACCAGTCAGAAAGGGGCCCCACAATCCAACTCGAACAGCAAAAATCCTCAAGCCTTGGCCACTCACCAAAATAAAAAAGCCGCCGTACATTCAAGAAAGCAACAGGGTTTGAACTTAAGATATGTTACAGCCAAACTAAGCCGTAAACTCTTCTCTCTCCTCCACTTTCCTTGAGCCTGCTTTTTGATCACTCCGTCGCCGTCTTTGTCCTCATCTTTTTCTTCTTATTCTTATTCTTCTTCTTCTTCTTCTTCTTCTTCTTCTTCTTCTTCTCTTTCTCTCTGCTTGCGAAACGTCCGTTTCTTCGCTTCTTAAAATCTTGCATTCTTTTGTTGCTATCCATACATCCTTCGTAGATTTGCTTCACCTCTTCTCGCTATGTCCTCTTGATTATGTCATAACTAATGAGATCTCACAATTAACCATTGAGATCTAACACAAATATTGTCATGAATGCGGGCGACCAGTCCTTGGAATGTAAGTCTTTCCAAGAACTCCCCGCACCACATAATTTGAAGTAAACGCAAGAACCTTGCTTAAACAAACAATAGGTTTCATTTTGTCCAACGTAGATCAAACATATTGAACGGATATAATATATATCCACAAATCAAAGAGAAGGTTTCATTCAGAGCTCCATAAATTACACCCCCACCCCCTCCCCCTAGCTTCCTTGATGACCCCGCCCCAGAAAAAGATAAACAAAAGCGTACGTTACCAAGGTCTTCGTTGAAGTTTCCTTCTCTTTTTTCTCTCAAGTCCCGCCTCACAACCATCGTGTCCTTAGCATCTCTTCTCCTGGCGTAGATCAGCACTTACAATGATCCCAAGTGAAGTCTTGCACTTGATATTTCTGAGAACAACAAACTTAGATGAATAGCATAGAAATGAAGAAGCTGTAGTTCATACAATGAAATTAATTGAGGCATACCAGTGAGGTGTTTTGTTTACTGTAGCACTGTTATGTACAAAGATGTTCCTACTTTCTAGATAGTGCATGAAATCTATGTGCGACCATTTACTGTAGCCGACTATTATGCTGTACAAAGCTGTTCTTACTGTTTAGCAAGGGGATGTAATCTAACTATTAGTAACAATACTGGCAGCTTTTTCTAACCGAGTTTAGCCAGACGCCTTTGAAACATGTGCTTTGCTTTCACCAATTCCAAATTCATCCTGAAAATCACTCGGGGCGTAAAATATACTAAATTTGATGGAAAAAACCGAAGAACAATTTGCACAGAAGATGAACTGTTTCCCCATAATCAAGAACTGAGATGGATGTTCATAATTAATAACAAACTTATACCTGAAGATACAATGCAGCCGTTAGGTCCGAACTCTGAGCCGAAATCTTCCCCATTCCTCAATATTTTTCCCCAGGTTCTGGTACTCGTGTCATTGACTGTTTTTCATCTTGACTTGCACTTCATAAACACCAAGGCTTGCGTAACGTTGGTGGCTTGACGGTTGCACTAGCAACGATCCCAAGTGAAGGATTTTAAGTCTCTCCAAGAACTCCCGCACCGCTGAATTTGAAGTAAAACCAAGAACATTGCTTAAACAAACAATAGTTTTCGTTATGTCCAACGTAGATCGAAGCAGTTTTGAACGGATATAATATACTACCACAAATTTAAGAGGAGAGCTCCATAAAAAACCAATTCAAATTTTCAACCTGAAGATCACTCGGTGCGTAAATATATTAAATTTATTGCAAAAATTCAGAGAACAATATTTCAAACTATGAAAATGTTTTCCAATAATCAAAGAATGAGATGAATATTCTCTCCCAACTGTGAAAAGAAAAGAATTGTGAAAACATTACTCTTTTAAGTATTTGGTGAAGTACTCAGAGCGGACAAGGTTCCCTGAATTTGAACTGAAGGAAAACGCTGAGCCCAAGCAACTTTTTCATACAACCGCCTCTTGTAGTCCAAACTTTTCCTTTAATTCAGTAAGTAAGTAATAAAGCTACAATTAAAACGTTACGATTATGTTTATTTTCTCGATCGACGTTGAACTTCAATTTGTCGTGAACGTGTTTGAACACACATGAACTACACCAACCACAAAATGCGTAAGCTGTTCATAGTTTCCTTAGCGCAATATAACGAGGCAACAGATTTAGAATAAAGAAATCTATTAATAATAACAAACTTATACCTTAAGTTCCAATGTAGCCGTTAGGTCCCAACTCTGAAACGAAATCTTCTCCATTGCACCTTATATTTCTCCAGGTTCTGGTACTCGGGTCACTGACTGTTTTTCATCTTGACTTGCACTTCATAAACACCAAGGTTTGACGTATCTTTGCCGGCTTGACGTTTTCTTTTTTTTTTTTTTATCTCCAGTTCTTTTGTTTTCTCTCTTTTTTCCTTCCGCACGTTTCCTCCACATTTTTGACAGTTGTCATCCTCTTTATCTTGTCCTTCCTTTCTTCTTAGATTTTCTTCACCATCTTTCAGTTTCCATTCATGTCCTCTTCGGTTTGTCATAACCATCTAACTATATTTTCTTACTTTACAAATGCACGCGACCAGCCCCTGGAATGCAAATCTTTCCAACAACTCCCGCACCGCTGAATTTTACGTAATGAATATGGCCTAAACTAACAGTTTACATTCTCTCTAAATTTCAAGGCAAATACGCTCGACCAGCCCATGGAATATCTAATATTCCATGGACCCCCGCGTCTCTTAACTAACATGATTAACGATACTTTTAAGGTTGAAAAATAAGTTTATGTTACCCACAAAATTAAACCCAGTGACCCTTCTTTAGGAAACAGTGCAAGCTGATGAACTCTACATTAATATGCTATAAACAACTAGTGTATGGTCTAAAGGAAGTGCGTGTTATAAGTTAGTCATCAACACCAAAGTATTGTTGAGTATAAATGATGCTACAAGAAGCAATAGGCGGCCGACTGCGTTAACATAATGATAAAACACGAGATAATAGCAATCATGATTAGTGAAAAACTTCAACATATAAGAAATCGGTAGAACGTAATGACAATAACGAGTCCGTGTTATACCAACCACCCATTCAGCAGAAAAGGTACGTAAAATGGCAATATACGGAAGAACCAGAACGTCCGTTATCCTTAATACTATCGCTAGTTACTGATCAAAGGACGAGAAAAAGAACGAAAGGCTGAAAACAGCATACCAAAAGAGACTGAAGAGACAAAAGGCAAAACTTTTGCGCCGCAAAATTACGCATGATGGTGCATGAATGTCGAATCATATTCGGCCTCATGCTTCGAACCAAGAGAGTAATGCTTGCTTTCTCTCTTGCTTTAGCTCAACCAACGAGAACAAAGTTTATATTCAGGCTGGTGAGTATGTCTGCTTGAACGCTGACAACAAAGGAAAAGTTCACACACCTCCCGGGTCCTGTGTAATTAAACTAAACTGATTTCGTCCTAAAAGAATGTTTTTTGCACAGTTCCACCTCGTTGTAATTGTCATTTTCTCATGAGAGGGAAGGCACATCTCAAAAAGCACTCTTCTAACTTAGGCCACCTTCATGATAAACCAAAGTTCAAAAGCGTTTCATGAAACGCATCTTCACCCCGAAAAATACTATCAACATGAAGCAAAACTATCAAAAACGAGATAAGCCCATTTACTTCTCACTAAGTATTCAAACCAGCCGGTGTCATGATACCATCTGGCCTGTTGTACTCAGTATAAAGCGTTCAAGCACACAGTGTCCGATCCCTCATGCCTATATTATTCAGGAAGAGGACCCAAAGGATTGGACTACAGAAAAATCTGAATGGATTTTTGCCTTGATTGGCTCGCCCCAGTGGCAGAGGAAATTCTGCTACTGGGCTGAAGCCATTATCGATCGCGACATGCAAAAAGCGCAAAAAGGCGGCAATCGAACGGTAGCAAAGCCAACGTGTGACGAAAAGCAAAAATGAACTCAGAAAAAGAAAGACGAAAAGTCAATTAGCAGCCAATCCGTCAAAAAGGCATTATCGCGCGCGACGTGCACTGAAAAGGCGCAAAAAGGCGCCAATCGAATGGTAGCGAAGGTTCCGTTGGACGAAAAACAAAAAAGAACCCGGGAAAAGAAAGTCGAAAAGCCAATTAGCAGCCAATCCGTAAAAAACCCAAATGATCAAAACGAAAAGAAGAAAAAGTAAGGCGGTAATCGAATGGTAGTTAAACCACCGTGTGAAGAAAAGCAAAAATGAACTCAGAAAAAGAAAGTCCAAAAATCAATTACCAGCCAATCCGTCAAAGAGCCAACCAGTCTAAAAAACAAAACGATGAAGCTGAAAAGTAGAAAAAGAAAAAATATCGGAGATCGATTGTATTAAACGGATAAAATATTCTACTACATATTAATAAAAAGGGTCCATTCAGAGCTCATTAATTTACCCCCCTTAATTAACCCTGCCCCAGTAAATATAAGAAAAACCGTACAATACCAAGACCATAAAAGGTCTTGGTGGAGCTTTCTTTCTTTTCTCGCTCTTATCCAAACCATGTCCTTAGGATTTCTTTTCCTGGTGAAGATCGCCAATTCCCAAGTGAAGTCTTGACTTGATCTCTTTTTTTTCTGATAAGAGAAAATTACATTAGAAATTGATATTTCTGCAAAGGCCCAAACGCTAATTATACACGCACTACTGTCATACTACCAAGGCAACAGTACATAAAACTAACGGCAAGTTTTTGAAACAAACAGCACTTTATTTTGAGTTGTAGTAAGATTGAGTAACATAGTTCGAACCAGAGATGAGAATACAAAATCGGTCTAACAAAAACATCTTCGATCAATAATACGCGCGACCAATCCTTGGAATGTAAGTCTTTCTAAGAACTCCCGCACCGCTGAATTTTAAGTAAACCAAGAACATTGCATAAACAAACAATAGTTTTCGTTATGTCCAACGTAGATCGAACGTATCAAGCGGATGTAATTTCAATATTTTTAATTTATTTCCACAAACAAGAGACGTTTCCATTCGGAGCTCCTTAATTAACAAAGCCCCAGAAAAAGATAAACAAAAGTCTCAGTTACCATGACCTTCGTCGAAGTTTCCTTTTCTTTTCTTTTCTCTCTCTCTCTGTAGTGTTGGTTCACAGCCATCATGTCCTTGTGATCCCTTACTCGCAATGATCCCAAGTGAAGTCTTGCACTTGATATTTCTGAGAAAGATAAACTTAGATGTTTATCACAGAAATTTAGAAGCTTTAGTTCCTACAATGAAATTAATCGAGGCATACCACTGACATGTTTGGCTGCTTAAAACAATTAGTAACAATACTGGCAGTTTTTTCTGACCGAGTTTAGCCAGACGTCTTTGAAATGTGTGCTTTGTTTTCACCAATTCAAATTTTCATCCTGAATTTCACTCTGTGCGTAAAATATACTAAATTTGTAGGAAAACTCCGAAGAACAATATCCCAAAATATGAAACTGTTTCCCAATAATCAAAAAATTAAATGGATATTCTCCCTGAACTGTGAAAACAATATGCCTTGATAACATTACTCTTTTTAATATTTTGTGAAGTACTCAGAGCGGATAACTGGCTTCCTGAATTTGAACTGAAGGCAAACGCTGAGCCCAGGAATTTTTTCATACAACCGCCTCCTGTATGCTAAACTTTTTTTCTTCCACTCAGTAAGCAAGTAAAGCTACCATAAAGACGTTTCGATTGTGCTAAATTTTATTAATCGTCATTGAACTTCAGTTTGTCGTCAACGTGTTTGAACACACGTGAAGTACACTAACCACAAAATGAGTAAGCTATTCATAACCCAATATAAAGAAGTAACAGATTTAAAACAAAGATATCTATAATTAATAACAAACTTATACCTTAAATTACAATGTAGCTGTTAGGTCCGAGCTCTAAGCCGCAATCTTCCTCCTGATTATTCTCCAGCTTCTGGTACTTGTAATGTCACTGACTGTTTTTCATCTTGACTTGCACTTCATAAACATCAAGAATTGTCGTCACTTTGGCGGCTTGACGGTTTCTTTTTTCTTGATCTCCAGTTCTTTTGTTTTCCTTCTTTCTCCTTTCCTTGCGTTTCCTCCACATTCTTGAGAGTTTTCATCCTCTTTATCTTGTCCTTCCTTTCTTCTTAGATTTTCTTCACCTCCTTTCAGTTTCCGTACATGTCCTCTTCGGTTTGTCATAACCATCTAACTAAATTGTCTTACTTTGCAAATGCGCACGACCAGCCCCTGGAATGCAAGTCTTTCCAAGAACTCCCGCACCGCTGAATGTTACGTCAACGTATGAACATGGCTTACACTAACAGTCTACATTCTTTCTAAATTTCTAGACAAATACGCGCGATCAACCCATAGAATATCTAATATTCCATGAACCCCCGCGTCTCTTTACTAATTTTAAGGTTCTAAAATAAGTTTATGTTACCCGCAAAATTAAACCCAATAACCCTTCTTTTGGAAACAACTAGTGTATGGTCTAAAGAAAGTGCGAGTTATAAGTTAGTCATTAACACCAAAGTATTATTGAGTATAAATGATGCTATAAGTATGCAGCCGACTGCGTAAACATTATGATAAACCACGTGCTTATAACAATCATGATTAGTGAAAAACGTGAACAAATAAGAAATCGGAAGAAAGTAATGACAATAACGAGTCCGTGTTATACCAACCACCCACTCCGTAGAAAAGGTACGTAAAAATTGCAATATACGGAAGAACCAGAACGTCCGCTATTCTCAATACTATCGCTAGTTACTGATCAAAGGATGAAAAAGAATCGGCGAGAAAAATCATCAACGGGCTGAATACAGCATACCAACAGAGACCGACGAAACAACAAGCCGAAATTCTGCAAAATACGCATGATGGTGCATGAATGTCGAATCATATTCGGCCTCATGCTTTGACCCAAGAGAGTAATGCTTGCTTAGCTCAACCAACGAGAACAAAGTTTTTTTCAGGCTGGTGAGTATGTCCACTTGAACGCTGACAATAAAGGAAAAGTACGATTATCTGCCGGCTCCTGTGCAATAAAACTAAACTGATTTCGTCCTAAAAGAATTTGGTTGTTGCACAGTTCCCACCTCGTTGCAATATTTGTTTTCTCATGAAAGGGAAGGCACATCTAAAACAACACTCTTCCAACTGAGGCCACCTTCATGATAAACCAAAGTTCAAAAGCGCTTCATGAAACGCACTTTAACCTCGAAAAATACTATCAACATGAAAGAAAACTATCGAAAAGGAAAGTACTAAATAAACCCATTTACTTCCCACTAAGTACTCAAACCAGCTGGTGTCAGGAGACCATCTGGCCTGATGTACTCAGTATAAAGCGTTTAAGCACACAGTGTCCGATCCCTCGTGTCCGCTTCATTCAGGAAGAGGACCCGAAGGATTGGACTACGAAAATATCTGAATAGACCTTTACCCTGATTAACTCATCTCAGTGGCAGAGGAAATTCTGCTTCTGGGCTGAAGCCATTATCGATCGCGACATGCAAAAAGCGCAAAAAGGCGGCAATCGAACGGTAGCGAAGCCAACGTGTGACGAAAACCAAAAATATACTCAGAAAAAGAAAGTGGAAAAGTCAATGCAACCAATCCATCGAAAAGCCATTATTGCAGGCGACGCGCAAAAAGCGCAAAAAGGTGTCAATCGAACGGTAGCGAAGTCAACGTGTGACGAAAAGGAAAAATAAACTCAGAAAAAGAAAGTCGGAAAGCCAATTAGCAACCAATCCGTTGAAAAGCCAATCAGTCTAAAAAACCAAACGATCAAGACAAAAAGAAGAAAGAAGGAAGGCGGTAATCGAACGGTAGCACGAAAGCAAAAATGACCTCAGGAAAAGAAAGTTGAAAAGCCAATTAGCAGCCAATCCATCGAAAAGCCAATCAGTCTAAAAAAAGGCGTCAATCGAACGGTAGCGAAGTCGATGTGTGACGAAAAACAAAAATGAACGCGGGAAAAGAAAGTTGAAAAGCCAATTAGCAGCCAATCCGTCGAAAAGTCAATCAGTCTAAAAGACCAAACGATGAAGCCGAAAAGAAGAAAAAGAAAAAATATCGGAGATCGAACGTATTCAACGGATAAAATAAACTACTACATATTAATAAAAAAAAAAAAAAGGGTCCATTCGGAGCTCATTAATTTACCCCCCTCAATTAACCCCTGCCCCAGTAAGAGATAAGAAAAACCGTACAATACCAAGACCATAAAAGGCCCTCATGGAGCTTTCTTTGTTTTGTCTCTCTTATCCAAACCATGTCCTTAGGATTTCTTTTCCTGGTGAAGATGGCCAGCTGCGATTTTCCCAAGTGAAGTCTTGTATTTGATCTTTTTTTCTGATAAGATAAATTTAAATTGAAAATTGAGATTTCCGCAAAGGCCCACACATTGCTCTTGTACTTCCAAGACAACAGTATATAAAACAAACGGCGATTTGTAAATCAAAGAGCACAATATTTTGAGTTATAGTCAGATTGGAAAACATGTTTCCACAGAACCTATCGTCTTCAGTTCCATTACAAATTATCAGAATTGGTGTTATGTTAGAATGAATTAAGACAATTGATATCACGGTTTACCAAAGCCAATAGGATGACGGACTAACGAACTTATAAAGCAGTACTAAAGATAACAGCTACAATAACTGGAGGTGAGAACACAATAG
Organism: Pavona decussata; assembly: GCF_977016875.1. Classification (NCBI taxonomy): domain Eukaryota; kingdom Metazoa; phylum Cnidaria; class Anthozoa; order Scleractinia; family Agariciidae; genus Pavona; species Pavona decussata. The sequence goes on from NW_028145742.1 coordinate 2,327,546, forward strand.
CATCCAAAAACTTTGCTATCCATTATACACCACACCACACAAACACAGCGAGCATGGATAGAGTTTGGATAGGAATGTAAGTCTTTCCAATTAAAGAGGAGGTTCCATTCAGAGCTCCATAAATTCCCTCTTCCCCGTAATGAACCCTTCCCCAGAAAAAAAAAATCAATAAAAGCCTTGGTTACCAAGGTCTTCTTCAAGGTTTCCTTTTCTTTTTTCTCTCTAGTCCTGCCTCACAACCATCATGTCCTTATGATCTCTTCTCCTGGCGAAGATGAGCTCTCGCAATGATCCCAGGGGAAGTCTTGCACTTGATACTTCTGAGAACAACAAACTTAGATGAATGTCATAGAAATGAATAAGCTGTAGTTCCCTACAATGAAATTGATTGAGGCACACCAGTGAGGTGTTTTGTTTACTGTACCACTGTTATGCTGTACAAAGATATTCCTATTTTTTAGCCAGTGCATGTAATCTATGTGTGACCATTTACTGTAGCCGACAATTGTGCTGTACAAAGCTGTTCCTACTGTTTACCAGGTGGGTGTAATCTAACTATTAGTAACAATACTAGCAGTTTTTTCTAACCAAGCTTAGCCAGACGCCTTTGAAACGTACTTTGCTTTCACCAATTCCAACATTCATCCTGAAGATCACTCGGTGCGTAAAATGTACTAAATTTGGTGAAAAAAAAACGAAGAACAATTCGCCACAAGATGACCTTTTTCCCAATAATAAAGAAATGCGATGGATGATCATAATTAATAATAAACTTTTACCTTAAGTTACAATGTAGCCGTTAGGTCTAAACTCTGAGCAGCAATCCTCTCCATTCCGCCATATTTTTCTCCAGCTTCTGGTACTTGTAATGTTACTGTCTGTTTTTCATCTTGACTTGCACTTCATAAACACTAAGGGTTGTCGAAACTTTGGCGGCTTGATGGTTTCCTTTTTCTTGATCTTCAGTTGTTTTGTTCTCTTTCTTTCTTCCTTCTGCACGTTTCCTCCACATTCTTGAGAATTGTCATCCTCTTTATCTTCTCCTTCCTTTCTTCTAAGATTTTCTTCACCTTCTTCCAGTTTCCATACATGTCCTCTTCGGTTTGTCATAACCATCTAACTAAATTGTCTTACTTTACAAATGCGCGCGACCACCCCCTGGAATGCAAGTCTTTCCACGAACTCCCGCACCGTCAAGTAATGAACATGGCTTAAACTAACAGTTTACATTCTTTCTAAATTTCTAGGCAAATACGCGCGACCAGCCCATGGAATGTCTAATATTCCATGCACCCCCGCCTCTCTTAACTAACATGATTAACAATACTTTTAAGGTTGAAAAATAAGTTTATGTCACCCGCAAAATTAAAGACAATAACCCAACTTTAGGAAACGGTATAAGGTCATGAACTCTACATTAATATGATATAAACTACTAGTATATGGCCTAAAGATAGTGCGTGTTATAAGTTAGTCATCAACACCAAAGCACTTTTGAATATAAATGATACTGTAAGTATTACTGAAGCAATAGGCGGCCGACTGCGTTAACATTATGATAAACCACGTGCTTATAACAATCATGATTAGTGAAAAACGTGAACAAATAAGAAATCGGAAGACAATAATGACAAGAACGAGTCCGTGTTATACCAACCACTCACTCAGTAGAAAAGGTACGTAAAAATGGCAATGTACGGAAGAACCAAAACATCCGCTATCCTCAATACTATCGCTAGTTACTGATCAAAGTACGAAAAACAATCGAATCCACGAGAAAAAGGATCGAAAGGATGAAAACAACATACCAGCAGAGACCAACGAGACAACAAGGGGAAATTCTGCACCGCAAAATTACGCATGATCATTGATGGTGCATGAATGTCGAATCATATTCGGCCTCATGCTTTGAACCAAGAGAGTAATGCTTCCTTTCTCTCTTGCTTAAGCTCAACCAACGAGAACAAAGTTTATTCAGGCTGGTGAGTATGTCTGCTTGAACGCTAACAGAATCACCTGCCGGGTCCTGTGCAATTAAACTAAACTGATTTTGTCCTAAAATAATTTGGTTGTTGCACAGTTCCCACCTCGTTGTAATTTTTATTTTCCCATAAAAGGGAAGGCACGTCTAAAAAAAGCACTCTTCCAACTGAGGCCACCTTCATGATAAACCAAAGTTCAAAAGCGCTTCATGAAACGCACCTTCACCCCGAAAAATACTATCAACATGAAGGAAAACTATCGAAAACGAAAGTACTAAATAATCCCATTTACTTCCCACTAAGTACTCAAACCAGCTGGTGTCAGGATACCATCTGGCCTGTTGTACTCAGTATAAAGCGTTCAAGCACACAGTGTCCGATCCCTCGTGTCCGCTTCATTCAGGAAGAGGACCCGAAGGATTGAACTACAGAAAAATCTGAATGGACCTTTACCCTGATTGGCTCGCCGCAGTGGCAGAGGAAATTCTGCTACTGGGCTGAAGCCATTATCGCACGTGACATGCAAAAAGCGCAAAAAGGCGGTAACCGAACGGTAGCGAAGCCAACGTGTGAATAAAAGCAAAAATGAACACAGAGAAAGACAGTCGAAAAGTCAGTTAGCAGGCAATCTATCGAAAGGCCATTATCGCGCGCGACGTGCAAAAAGCGCAAAAAAGGCGAGAATCGAATGGTAGCGAAGCCAACATGTGACGAAAACCAAAAATGAACTGAGGAAAAGAAAGTCGAAAAGCCAATTAGCAGCCAATCCGTCGAAAAGCCAATCAGTCTAAACAACCAAACGATCAAGACGAAAAGAAGAAAAAAGAAGGCGGCAATCGAACGGTAGCGAAGCCAACATGTGACGAAAAGGAAAAATGAACTCAGGAAAAGAAAGTTGAAAAGCCAATTAGCAGCCAATCCGTCGAAAAGCCAGTTAGTCTAAAAAAAAACCAAGCGATGAAGCTGAAAAGAAGAAAAAGAAAAAATATCGGAGATCGAACGTATTCAGCGGATAAAATAAACTACTACATATTAATAAAAAGGGTCCATTCAGAGCTCATTAATTAACCCCCCTTAATTAACCCTGCCCCAGTCAAAGATGAGAAAAACCGTACAATACCAAGACCATAAAGGTCTTCGTGGAGCTTTCTTTGTTTTGTCTCTCTTATCCAAACCATGTCCTTAGGATTTCTTTTCCTGGTAAAGATGGCCAGTTGCGAATTTCCCAAGTGAAGTCTTGTACTTGATCTTTTTTCTGATAAGAGAAAATGAAATTGAAAATTAAGATTTCCGTAAAGGCCCACACACTGCTCTCATACTACCAACACAACAGTATATAACACAAACGGCGATTTTTAAATCAAAGAGCACAATATTTTGAGTTATAGTTAGATTGGAAAACATGTTTCCACAGAACCTATCATCTTCAGTTCCATCACAAATTATCAGAATTAGTGTTATGTTTGAATAAATTAAGACAATTGATATCATGGTTTACCAAAGCCAATAGATGATTAACGAAATTATAAAGCCGTATACAGATAACAAGAATAAAATAACAATAACCGGAGGTGAGAAATCAAAAGCATCCAAAAACTTTGCTATACACCACAATACGCAAACAGCGAGCATGGATAGGGATGTAAGTCTTTTCAAGTTTGGATAGAGTTTCAATCTGAAAATGTACACATAAATAATATTTGGCTGTGCAGAAATCTTGCTCAATTAAAACGTAAAAATGATATTTTTTATTGTAAAGCTAAAGACTGCAATCTTGTCCTTTGATCAAAATTCTTTCGTGAATTCATCGTGCAGGGACGTTTTCCACGAACATGTTGGGAACTACGCTAATCACAGAATACCGAAACGTTTCGTAGTTTCGAGTTAAATTACATTGCGTAGTAAAAGATTTAAAATTAAAAATATCTTAAAGAAACTTACCTTAAGTTATAAAGTAACTGTTTTCTGAAAACGTCAGTGTAGTAAATATCCACGTTCGTCATTTTGTTTTCCGGGCCGCCGGCCGCATAATGTCACTGAGTGCGTTTCATCTTGAAACATTTTGCAGAAAATAGATACCACAGTTGTATATTTGGCGGCTTGAGAGGGTTTCCTTCTGCTCCAAGATAGTCTTGAGGAGAACATATTCGAGCAATATAAAAAAACAAATATTTGAGACAAGACTAAATAAAAAACTTTAGCGCTCTCGCACTTCGCAGGCAAGTATGTGAACAATTGTTCGCTCACCTTGTTTCCACCGAAGTTGTTTCTGAAGTTCTTTCCCTTCTTCTGTACTTTAAAGTATTTGCAGCCATGTAAAAGGCTTTTATCAGTCTTTTGACGGCGAAAAAGCAATAATTTTTGTACTTTTACAGCGTAAAATAAATCTTAGAGCTGCTTCGCTCGCCAAGTGTGAAGCCGTTAACTAATTAAAAATGCGGTGCGAACTGCGAACGGTGTGTGAAAATGGCGCCAAAAATTAAAGCGTGTGATCCATGTGTTATCTGATTGGTTCCCAACCTCTTAGCCTTTTTCCTATTGGTCAATTAGTGACAGTTAAATGCCAAACCATTATTTCTACGAACACCAAGGGGCGCTTGAGGGAATTTCAAATAGACTTCAACGTCAACGGCATAATTATAATTAAACTTTCAATGACAACAACAAAGGCAGCAAATCGGAAAATATGGCTTCCGAGAAACTTTTAAAAAGGGAATTCATTGTTTTCTTTTGGTCACTTGTGACAATATTCATTGACATTCCACTGACATTAATTGAAAGGCTGCACACCTTATGGTGTTTACACAGCGCAGGCCCGTAGCAAGACTAAAACAACTGAGGGGGCTTAGCAAAATAGTTAAACAAAACTACCCACCCCCCCTCGTCCCGGTACTCAAAAAAAAAAAAAAAAAAACCCGACTGATTAGGGAGTACAGACTGATTGGGGAGTTTCTAAGATGCAACGAGAACATAAAAAAACCCAGTAGATTTAGTAAGTAAAACAATAACTTTGCACCTGTATCACACTTTTTGGTACATTTTTTTGCTGTTTCTTTTACGTGGACTACCACCCTGAAGTTTCCTAATTTCACGTTTGAAGGAGGACGTAAACAAACGACGGCAAATTTTTCCTTCTCTTTTAAAATTTGGCCTGAACCAGGCAGTCAGAATCCGACTGCGGGAGAATTTTTTCTCTAGCTCTTGAGAGGACATATTTGTGTGGCTTTCTAAAACGCGCGAACACTAAATTGTTATACACTAAGGAGGTCTAAGGACTTTGTATTGCTGTAAATGAGCGGATGTCTTAGAAAACAAGTAGTTTATTTCAACAGCTTTTACGGCTTGAGATTGGTTGATTTCGATCCATTTTGGTACTTACTTCCGATTCACAAGGTAGAAGTGCCTTTGTTGCTGTTGTATATAAAAACAAACTGTTCGCGGAGGAAATTGAAAGGTAGTAAACAACTTTTTAAAGGTTGTGAAAAGGCACTTGCAGCGTCAGAGTTCAAGACTGATTGCTGCACATTTATTTGGTTTAATTATTATTTTTTGGCACATCGTTTTTTAACTATTCTGGGGGGGCTCAAGCCCCCCCTGCTACGGGCCTGCAGCGTAGTCACTGACAGAAGCCGATTTATTCGGTAGAGAACTGAGAGAACAGTACTCCGTTAGGCAGTAAACATCCGTTTTGAGGATTAAGCACTGATCTACACTATTTAGGCCTAAGAACTGATTAAAAAAAAACGGTTAGCTGTCATTTGCTCAGTTTGTTGTCATGGATAACTCTCTGAAAAAGTTTAAAATTATCATTTTCGTCAGCTAGCCTTCTTTGGTGTAGTGGATATGGATTGGAGGTATGAAGGAAATGACCCGTGTTCAAGGCGTACACTAATTAGACGTTTAAAACTTTTTTTTACCGTTTAAAATAACATTTCATGAGATTTCTGTTGTATAAACATTATAAGTGTCCAAACTGGTTTTGGAGTATCCATTCTAGTAACAACCTTAATTTAAATGCTAAACCACTCCACCCCACCCCTAACTGATTAAGCGTTTTCCCTCGAATGTGTTCGCAGTTGTCACAGTTGTGTCGATCGTGAAAGCTGGGAAAACCCTCGCTTTTTTTTTTTTTTTTCGAAAAGAAGTTAGTGATGGTTTATGAGGTAAGAGAACGTAAGAATATACTCCACTCTTACTGCCAAGCACAAACCACTTTCCAAAGTGAAGCTAAAGCCAGTTTATTGATGATGCCATGCCATACTATTGTTCTTTTGTAAACAATATTTGGTGACATTGCAAAAGAGTCATTAACACTAATTAATTAATGTTAGGCCTCTAACTCTTTCCAATACTGAATTACTTTTATCCAATCCCTGAGGTCATGAGAATTTAGGATATGATAATCCAGAGTGAATTTACTTGATATTTTAATAACTTCTCCCCAGTACTAAAATAAGAAAAGTAGGGGCACAAGATAGGAGAATTTTTTCTTTGATATTAAGGCCGTTCGTTGAAAACTCCGACTGGCCAGCCAGTTCTGACAAATGGAAAGCGTCCATAAGTCTATCCACAGTTCGTTCCTCTTTTATTTCTTTTTTTCGAGTTTTTTTCTTGCAGATTTTTCGCTCCTCTCCGTTCCCAGGAAAGAAAATCCCGGAGAGGGAATGTCTACAAAAACGAAAAAACGCTGAGCTAATAGTAGAACATTTTCACTGTCCGCCACTGACTGCTTTTGCGATACTAAGTTATGGGAAGCGAGATTTTGCGGAGGCAGAGAGTCGTAAGACAGAGATAGGAGAAAGTATACGCGTCGCCGAAGGGGAGGTGTGAGGGAGCAAAAATTTAACACTGGGCCAGAACGGCGTAACCTGGCGAAAGATACCGAAAACCAGAGATAATTTGCTTAAATAGACTCGAATAACATTGTCTAAAATACCCTGAGGTGTTACAGGGATATCCGTGTTGCGCGCAGGCTACATGATCCGTGGATATTTTGACAGTGAATATAGTTTTGAACTCCTTCACAATTTCATGTTCTGTCCACTTGTAGCTTGTAGGATAATCTCTGGTTAACTGCTTAACAATTACAATCAGGTGGAAGATCTCATATCTTACATAGACAATACTCAAGTCCTCTGCTCTGCCTTGTCAAAATTGCCTACAATAGGGTATTGATTAATTAGATAAATTGTTTAATAAAAAATCACAACTTGCAGCTATAAGCTGAATTACTTGTGTTATATACAGCATGTTTAAAATTTCAAACTACAAAAATCCTAACTACACTAGTATTAATTTCCTATTTACAATTGTTGTTTAATTGTAAAGTGCATTATTATTATTAGGAATGTTAACGTGACGTAGAATTGAAATAAAGTTGAGTATTAAAAAAAAAAATTATGAAAGTGTCTCTAAGCCTCTTTGCTTTCACATTCAGGATTGAGAACATACGCCTAGTCCTAATTAAGGTTTATACAAGGAGTAACGATTGAATCTGATCATGACGATAGCACGAATTAATAATAATTAGAATGATTAACTAAAAAATACTGATTGAGGTCATGTTGTCGTATTGTAAGCAGCATATGCCTCTTATCTCTAAAATATCTTTAACTAAACCATCAAAGTAGAGAACTCTACGAAAACCCAGATCAATCCGAGACCTGTAGCATGCAAGCTACATTTGATTACTGCGTCATATCTCAATCTTTTCATAGTCATCGTCATCATCTAGATCCTCTGATTCTGCCAAACTAGGCACACTTTCCGATCTTTCAATGACATTGTTGTTTACTTCCAGAATATTCTTTAGGCTCTCCTGAGCGGGGGCATTATTCTTGGGCACGTATTTCAGCTCTTTATGGCCCCTTCTCAGGCAAATCCCAGTGTTAGGGTCACATTCATAATCATCAAACGTAAAAGCCATCACTTCCTTGTTATCTGATGTTGTCTCCAAATGAGCCTGATGCTTTCCAGTCTCTTCCTCAATGGGAATTTGATTTGTTATTTCACGCTCATCGAGTGGACAAGTATCCTTGTCTTCACCTTTCTGGATATATTGCCAAAATCCTTTTTCTATGCACATGTCTCGCGCCATTTTAAGAATTCTGGGTGACTTTGGGGGCCTGACAGGTATAACTTCGAGGATGTCCATTTCGTCATGTTCCGGCAATTCTGTCCCTTTGGTGTCGTCGTTACTTCTTCTGCGTAAGCTCTGCACCTTCTCCAAGAAATTAGAAGGTGCCCATCCAACAGAGTGACTTGATGTTCTCACCAGCCACCATCCGCCATCAGATTCCTTGAGGACCTCAACTTCAGCATCCTCGCGCAAATTAACTTCATCATCGTCTTCTTTCTCGTACGATCCCATGGCGTAAAATCGATTGTTCGCCAGTTCAGGCATGTTTTCTGTGTACTCTTCTCCTTCGTTTTCCTCCTTTTCATTATTTGAATCTTCAAGGGGGTCGCTCGCACCCATCTCTTTAGCCGGGCGTTCACTCAAATCTATTGGACAGAAGACATCGTCTTCAGATGACGACGTGTTGCTTGGATTGGATCTTCGACAAAGGAGTGGGCTTGAGATGGGACTCGTTCCTCGGGAAATAGTTTCGGCACTTTCTTCTTCTACCATTGATAACGGCCTTGGTTTTAAGGACCCATTGGAGGTATTTTCTGTGTCATGTATGGCGTCATTTGATGGTTGAAGCCTGGCCCCAGCACGCACTTCATTGGGGTCCAGTTTCTGGCGAGTACGCCCTCTTCCAGCTGCCTGTCGTTTCATGGCTTCGTGGAATTCCAGATTCACATAGGTTGGCTTAATCGAAGCCCTTGATTCCGTCTGATCTGTTCCATTAGCAGGGATATTCCTCTTCTGTGGAAATATGACATTTAAATGACTCAGAACGTTTGTTACAATTGACCAACAACTCAGTTCATTAACGTGATACACACCCTTGCAAAAAGACGACATGAAGGTATTTTTAAGCTTGGTAAACCCTAGTTATATTAAGCTTCCCAGCCTGGTAAGAAAAATAAGGTTTTGTTGAAAGACTGGTTCCCATTCTCATTTGGTTGGCTTCTTGCGCCATCACGTAAGTTGATTTTACAGATTTTATCTACCAATAAGAGTGAAAGTTTTGAAATGAAAGGGAGACTCTTTGCCCAGATGGGAAAAAGCCTTTCCATTTGGCACGGAATTTCAACTCGAAAATTTGGGATAAATGGAAAGCACCCCCAATTTGACCATTTTTGTAGGTTTTAAGGATCACGAACTGTATACATGACTGCCAAGCGTACAGGTGAGAAAAGTAACAAAAATCAAGAACAAAAAGATATTGTTATGGTTAACAGTTAACTGAAAAATGAATGAGTAGTCAACGCAAATGATATTATGAAATTGCACTGAACTCATAGGGTAAACTGAATAAAAAACTTACAACACTCTTTTTCCTTTTTGGTGGGTCCCAAGTTTGTCTCCTACCTGTAGACAAACGAAATGAAAAAATGGTTTTCGTAAACATCGTTACCATCAATCAATCAACTTTATTTACCCTCGAATTTACAGTGTAGCACTGAAGTGCTAATATCTTCGAGCCAACTACATTAATAAATAATTATAATAAAAAGTTAATTCTATATAACAAATAAGATAACTAACTACCTAGACAACTAACATGCAAATTATCATGATGTAGAAAGGTTTGCAGTTCCTGCAAGTTAAGCCAACTGTATCATTTTCAATCGCTCTTTTAGATTAATGGCGATGGTGATGGTGATGTTAATGGTGGTGACAGTGTTGGCAATGGTAATGCTATTGGTGGTGATGGTGATAGATGTAGTGGTAGTAGTAGTAGTAGTAGTAGTAGTAGTAGTAGTAGTAGTAGTAGTAGTAGTAGTAGTAGTAGTAGCAGTAGTAATGATGTTATGGTGCTGATGATGGTGACACTGATGGGTGATGGTGATGGTGGTGGTGGTGATGGTGTTAGTGACAAAGGAGGTTTCCGTGATGGTGATGATGACGGGGATGGCAAAAGTGATGGTGGTGGTTGTGATGGTGATGGTGATGTGATCATGACGAACATGATGAAAAGGAGTATTCCAAGTGACTCAAAAGTAAAGTGAAATTTCTTCCTTTCCTCACCAGTGATGGCAGAGATGCTTAGCCTGTCTCTGAGCATGGCTCTGACGGCTTTCTCTCTTGCATTGCGTCGTGATGTCGCTATCTCTCTCAGAAACATTGCTGGAGCCCAGCCTTCGTTTTTCTCGATCCTGATAATGTGTAAAATGAGACATTTATGTCAAGATAATTTAAAGCTCAGTTTACCTGAAAGCCGAAAATAAATCATGGACCTACACTACATCATTTTAGGGTACAAAAAATTTAAAATTTTACAAAAAATACTACATATATTTTCATGATTAATTATGAATTAATTTCTTAATAATTATTCTGATAATGTGCTTCGTTGTTCTTTATCGAAATAATGAGAATGGTCACTCTTCAGGGACACTTCCAAGTCCATCCACATGGCATAAACCGAGGATGTGGGGCGTAAAAATTTCAGTGAGCTGAAAAATTTTTCCCTTATGCTGGTTATCTTTAGGCAAAATTTGAACTTACTTGACAAGCCACCAGCCGTCTAGATTCTTCTGAATAACTTTGACAATCTTTCCTTTCTCAAGCTTGATCTCATCCTCCAATTCAGGTTCATACGCTCCCGTTGTGATGTACGTTTCCTCTGTAAAATGAAAAATGTCTCGTTTTTATACTACGTGCATCCAGGTTGTAAGCTTTCTTGTCTTGTTCTTTATTTATTTATGTTTTGTTCGTTCGTTTTAATTACTTGCTTGTTTGTTTCTTTCTTTGTTTCTTTGTTTTGTTTTGTTTGTTTTTTTTCAGAAAATATACAGCAGGGTAGGAGCTAATCATCCGGGTTGTTCAGTACGCTAACTACACATAGTCGATGAATACGTCAGTGTTGAAGAGTCTCGTTTTTATATCCAAGATACCTCATAGAACTCATATTGCTAACTAACCCTGGGTCAAGCGAGAAAATGGAAGCAGTTGACGAAACTTGAACTCTCACCGACTCTTTATCGCTGTCGTGAAGCTTGAACGCATTCAATTTTTATTCAAATCAACGAGAGTTTAAACTTTAACCGAGCTTCACTGAGTCGACTATCATTATCTGCCACTCATGCTGATTAGGTTTTTAAGTTTTGTCCTGAAAGAAATGTTCATTGTGCGTTACCTTCTCCTTCTTCAAACACTTCAAGGACTTGATCATCCATACTGCCGTCTCTTGGCTCCAAATATGAGGCTGGTGCCCAGCCCACCTCGCCATCAAGATCCACAAACCACCAGCCTTGAGAAAAAAAAAATCAGAAATAACTTGGATACTTGGCTCGGTTGCTGTCGTAAATCCTTCTTAAACACAGTTCTAAACTTTAAAGATTCTTACGAAAACGAAGTGACAACTGTCCAACACGTGTTCTGTAATTCAACTCAAACATGGCGGCCACAAAAGTGTGCGGGGTGGCCCGAGAAAACAGCCAGGGACCCAGAATCCCGTGGGGTCCCTACTCAGTAACATTACTAACATTACAACAGCTACTATTCTTAGGATTGCAATCAACTTTTATACCATCTCAATCCAGCGAGTAAAAATTGCAAGATTCGCATTTAAGGTACTATTCGCCACTCACCATGTTCATTTTTCTCGATTACATCCACCACGTTCCCAGCTTTTAAACTGATGTCACTCTCCTCTTGTTTAATGTAATCTGCAATCACCAGATACTGTTCCACCAATATTGGCTCAGAAATGTGATGTATATCTAAACAAAAAGTTCTTAAAGTCATGGTCAAAGAAAGAACTTCATTTCGGTATTTTTTGATATCCAATTTCATCTTTTGAGCATCTGTTCCTTGAGAAACACCCAGTTAGACTTTCACGACTGCATCAGCCCGTCGTTTATTGAATATCCACAACTACGAGGATGCGAGCACGCTAATAATAATGTCATATTTATTTTTCACTAGTTATGAAGCTTTGCAAAATTAAAAGACAACAGCAGAGGTGGTAACAGTTTTTTTTTCGAAGCTTCAGGAGCGATAAACATTTAGTACAGTTTTTTTTATTTGTTCACATCCCCTGCCTAACAGGAATGTTTCTTTCTTTGCTGTTCCATCACCATGAGTTCAAAACTTATCTATACACATGATTGTGGTTTCTCTACAATCAAGGCCAAAAATTAGTTTGACGTTGCTTTCTATTTAACACTGCGTTTCAAAAACTCATTAATGATTCATAAGCCCATTGACCTATCAAATGGTCGATAAAACATCACGTGCAGTGGTTTTAAAACCCGATAAAACCTCCTCCTTATTAGTATGCGGTGTTAAATGTTTTTCTCGTAAACTAATTTCCAACGTTCACAAAAACATCGTTGTTGTGAACTCTCTTGGCACACGCTTTTGAAGCCGTTCAAAAAACTCGCAGCACGTGTTTTATCGGGTCTAAAACCACTCGGCTGCGCCTCGTGGTTTTAAATCCCAATAAAATACTGCTGCCCATATTTTAAATATTACATAAACTTGACACTATGAGAATGTGGTCGCTTTTCAGGAACCTTATTAAAAACCCAGTTTTACGTGCACAATTCAACGTTCTACCTTTATCTTTTGATGTACGTCTCACATTCTGTAGACTGTAATATAACCTGAAGAAAAAGGAAGAGTATTTTCAGGGATTAAAATAAAATCGGTATTGTCACAATCAATCAAAGGTCTCTATTATGTTTCAAGCAAAACTACACGCTAAAACTGAGAAACGCTTACAGCAAAAATAATCAAAAGCTAGAAGTTCATCAAATCGCCACTTCATATTTAAAAATAAGTGTATTGATAAAACTAGTTTTGAAACGCTGGGTATTGACCCTAGGAAGTTGGCTGCTTGGAACGCTGAGGAGTCACAGTTACTTCAAACCGCTGAACATTTCAAAATTACCCCCGTTACCTTTGTTGTAGATTTAACCATCTTGTATTTAAAGTAATAGACCCTTATCGAATCCGAGGGGACCTGGGTATGAGTCAATGGATCGAGGCCCCTGTCGTCTTACATGGGGCCAAGGGTTTATTGGCTTTCGACTTATTCAAAGAGCGTCTGATGCGTCGATACAACCACGTGCGCCATGGAATAAATGATCAAATGAATCGCGACTTACTCTTTCTGCTTGTAGTCCAACTCTGTGAGATCGTCAAGCAAAGGATGGAAGAAGTTTATCACTGGATCTGATTCAGAGATGGGCGATGGAAGATTGACCACGGCCTATAGAGTAATCAAACGTATGGAAATATGTCAACTATTTGCGCTACTTTATGGTTGATCAGAGCAATAGCTCAATTGTGTTTTGGTTTGAAGATATTCGAATAAAAGCTGCTGTATGTATTTGTACTGAATTAATCTGGATATTCAAAAGCGACACTTATCCCGCATTAGATTAATCCAATCAATACCTCCCTGAAAGTTACAGTGGACGTGTTACAAAGCTGCTCCAAGCTGCCAGAAATCGATGTATCGATAGCGTTGATTGATAATTCATTTGATAGCTAATTTGCTCGTGCCTATCAAGTGGTCAAAAGTAATCACCTAACTTACCGATTCATTTCCGAACAACAATTCTAACTAAGTTGAATTAGCATTTCAAGCCGAGTTCAAAAGAATGACATTTCTTTCGAGACTCGACGGTTCTTACAACCAAACCCAGTTTCAATAATTCATCATGATTTTGTGTGTCAAATTGACTTCGGTTTGAAATGCAGCCGGCGCTTCATTGGCTGAGGACAGCTGCCACTAAACGGAAGTCCGAAAGACTACAGGAGATTTCTGATGATGATGGTGATGATGATGATGATGATGATGATGATGATGATGATGATGATGATGATGATGATGATGATGATGATGATGATGGTCATGATAATGGTACTAAAGGCTTTATTTAACATAAATAACCGGTCAGCGAGTCTAAAAAAAGAAAAACTGATAATCCGAGATAAAACATATGATTAGCAAAAGTATGTAATCGAAGCTTAGCTAAACTTGCCCTGTGGACTTACTTTAAGGAACTCTTCAACAGCAGGCAACCTTCTCAGGGCCTTAGCGCGTTTTTTGATAGTAAACCGATCGGTAAGTTTTTGTCCTGCAGAGTAAGATAGACAGAAATAAATTGTATGAACTGACACGTTTGCCTGGTAACACTTACAAAGCATCAATGGCACGAAGCTCTAAGAACGGCTCACAGGATTGGCTGGAAAACAATAGCAGAGCAGTGCACAAACAACAGTAACAATGGACCTTGTCCCTGAAACAATAGAGCTGTTTGATAAACAGGTACAACAGAATTAGAGGTTCCAAAGAGCTGCTCGCCTGCTCACGTGCCTCTATTCTCATACTATTCCCTTCGAGCGTACAGTCATCCCAGAAGAAGATTCCCAACACACTCAGTCAAGGACGGGCCCAGACGTCCTCACTAGCTATTCCCCCGGGGTGTCAGAGCATTTCCTAAGGGCAAAACAACTACCCTTAGACGAAGAATTATCTCTCGGGACGCGGGGTCCAACTATCTCCCATGCACACCAGAGTTCGTTGGCCCAACGAACGCCACGGGTTCCTATCTTTCTCTCAAGGGAGCCTATCTATCCCCCAAAGGCTTCCAACAATCTCCCATGGGCATCCCACTACCTCCTATGGGGGTCTGCGGTTAGCGCTCAATAGTTCACTCAAAACGTTTCAGTTACCTTTAAGAAGTGATCTAGAAATTTCGTCTTCCTTCTGATTCTGGAGAAACTCCTCTATTCTAAGCAACCTTTCCTAGAATGTTATCAGTTTGACAGCATAGAAAAAATTTCTCTCTAATTCTGGAATTTTACACGAGTGCTACACTTTGTTATGGCAACCTTTCTTATTACTAAAAATAATAAATAAATAAAAACACTTTTTATGACAAAAGTTATCCCCATGTTAAATCCCGGTATATGCCTCCACTCGGCCACTGTATATTTCTCTGACTCATTGGATAGCGCGGTTCCTGAGTTTTGATTGGTTTAAAAACCATGGTATATTAGCCAGTAATTCTCGACCTCAGAGCTCTTCTGCGCATGACCAGCAGGTCATTCAGATTGTTAGAAGCGTAAGCACTGGGGTCGAGAATGATTAGCCAGTATAATACAATTTTATTCAAAAGACTTAAAATGTTTTAAAACTAGAATAATAAAATTATCTTCGCCCAACGTGGGGCTCGAACCCACGACCCTGAGATTAAGAGTCTCATGCTCTACCAACTGAGCTAGCCGGGCAATATGCAATCACGCCATAAACAGTAATGACTTAAAACAATCTTGCTCAAAATAAACTTTATCAAAGCCCTAAGTTCAAAGTTTGACACTAGTATACATGAGGGGGTGGGGAGGGTGAATGTTATTATAAATACCTGAAGTTCAAGCAATGTGTTGTAGCTTCTATACACTGGAGTGATAGGTCCATCTTGCCAATAAACATGAATGGAGTACACCTATTAATGGATGAAGAAACCAGTTATTTGACTGTATATTTTAATATTTATACTACTTGTATTTTAGCATGAAAGTCAATTTTGAAACTAAATTATTGACACACGGTCCCCTTTTACGGTACTTGCCATTACAACGTTTATTTCTCAATACACCCCCCACCCCCCTCCCCGGAAAATCTCGAGTAAACTCGCGATCTAATACAAGGCCTATAGTGTGCGTTATCCACACTTTGTTTGCTTGTTCCCAATGGTTGACCAAATGAATAGAAAGCGAGCGTCATGCAGCCTTTGACCTACTACAAGTATGTAAGACTGTCAAGTAAATATAATACTGTCAAACCCCTCTCCTCTGCAAAGGCCTCTTTGGCGCTCTCCCGGAGAAAAGCAAGACACTGGGGAGGACGCTGGCTCTCCGGAGGTCTTCCCGTCGTCCCCCACGCCATTGTTTGCCCGTTTCCGTATTTCTTCCACTTTCCGACATTTCGCCTTTTCTTCTTTCTCTGGATGAGCGTCTGTACAGGAGAGAGCCGTCATACCGCAATGCGACAAAATTATGCCAGTTTAATAGGTTAATTTGCCCCGGCCTCAATCCCCCATTCATTAGTAGCCGTTAGAGAAACACAATTTACATTCTCTAAAGAGAACGTACGTAATGTTTTCTTGGCTTCTTTCTTTTGTATATGTCCTCCACAGAAACATCTTGCACTCGTGTAAGACTCATTGCACTAAGACAGAAAAAGAAAAACGTAGGAAAAAAAAGACGTTCATTAATTATACTTAATGATCATTTTATAAAATAAAACATTAAGCGCCCAACGTGGGGCTCGAACCCACGACCCTGAGATTAAGAGTCTCATGCTCTACCGACTGAGCTAGCCGGGCGAGATACTGTCTAGAAACAACTTTAAAATGTTAAACTTTCACGCACAATGTTGAAGTTAAGTTTTTTTTTATTATTCAGTATTATTTAGCAAAGCCTTCTATTGTTTTCTATGTCCGTTGTAAAGCGCATTAGAACATTTTATAGTTAAAGCGCTATATAAGTATTTTATTTGTTTATTTATTTATTTATTTATTTATTTGTTTATTTATTTATTTATTTGTTTGTTTATTTATCCACCGGTGATTCCAACCGAGTTTATCTTGCAAATGGCACTGTGACACTTCTTGCGCCGTGAATAGATGATGCTAACTTTTTGATCAATTTTAAATGAAAATTCTTAAGTAAGAGTTATTCAGCCTGTTATTCGACCTGATACCTGGTTGTGCTGCTCGCAGACTCAATTTTGTTAAGTACCAGTTTTAACAAGTTTATTTTTAGACTTGTATCGTGAGGTAGTTGACACACTTTTTACGCGGGTTGCTAAGTTTGTCCCATAGTCTGGTTTCCTTCTACTTTTATAATATGGACTGGCTTGGTTGAGATAATTGCCTCTGTTTCATGTCTTCCCCGAAATGCGTCGATAAGTTGAACGAATTATTAACGGTTCAAGTTCACGTGATACGGTTGGAGCTGGTCAGTAACCTTTGTCCGAAGCTCGAGAATAATGGAAGAATAAACACAAGCGTCAAACAGCTGAATTAAACAAGCTTTTAACATCTCGCCGGCTAACTCAGTCGGTAGAGCATAAGACTCTTAATCTCAGGGTCGTGGGTTCCACCCCGCGTTGGGCATCGGGAAACACATCATTTTATCAAACATCCAAATGAACTTCTCTAAGGAAAAGCAAAGAAGAGAATTTCTTGAATTCACTAAGTACTTGTGCACGTGGATGCATATTATAAAAAGTATTCTTCTTAAATTCTCCTTATAACTCTTTCAATACCCAAGAAAAAAACGTACCTTAAAGATTGATGCCAAGTTGTTGATCACAAGTTTATGAAGTGAACTGAACTAAACTTTGCAACTTAAAGGGCACTGTCTGCTGCATAATATAGCTGTCCTTGCCATTTTTGCACATGTACAGTTAAATATATTACCACTGATATTTCACAATTTAGAAATGGCAATCAGTCGACCAATATATCGAACAACTCTTGTAACTACTAACTACTAAAAGAATTACAATGGAGAGCACGTTGATGCAAACACACAAGTTAGCTTAAAACAATAAAAATTTAATGCCGGTTAAGCTGCAGGCGAAAATTTACATCTGAAAATATAAGCCCATTACATTGTTCCAATGGTCTCCCTGGGACATTTTCTACAAAAGCCCTTAAAATGTTACGTGACGTCATACTGTGTTCGCATAAGCTAATTTAAAACCGTTTCAAGGCCAATTAGACCAAGCGTTACACGATCAAACCTTTATAAAAAGGAACTGAATAGTTTTGCTTTGTTTTCTAACGTAATACTGGAAAATTGGTTACTTTTATATTTGGTTTTTTAAATATAGACATGTCTGCACTTCCGCTTAAAAGCGTTAAAACAGTTATTAACTTAATAGATAAATACAATTCGCTCAGATCATTTATTGACTATATAGGGAAAATGCAATTAAAATTAAAGAAAACAAATATGTTTACTGAGGAGTTTTTTCAAGAATCGAACTTATGAAAATTGTTTAAGTTCTAAGCTTGTTTTAAATTGTTGTGGAATATATTGCATTTTTATATACTTTTTTTGTTGAATATATTGTAATTTTCTAGTTTTCATATTATTTAATTTTTTAGGGAAAGTCTCGTTGATAGGGACAATCTCTGACGTATCCGTCCATGATTGCTTTCCTTTAATAAACTCATATGTCATGTTAACTTAGTTTTTAAACTAAGCACGGCAGCCATACCGTGAAATAAGCAAGGTTGTTGTTTTCAGTTCCAATAAAAAGTTCAGTTAAAAAAAAAAAACATATGAGTATTACAAGGCCGATTCAAGCTGTTTTCGCTAGAGTTGACCACCAACTATAGGTCCTTAAAATAATTGATTTTTGGAAGGACACAACAACCTCATCTTTCTTAGTAATACGTCATTCCCTCTGCAGCCAGGGCTCCTTGAGATATATTTAGGAGAACAAGGATGGCGCAGTGGTGAGAGCACTTGCTTTGAAAATCAAGTGGATCACCGCAAGATTTCCGGAATTTCGAGGTACTTTCAGAGGTAATCTTGTTTTCTCGTTAAGAATGGAAGGTCAGGAAACTTGTCATTTCTCCCGTTTCAATCCTTCTATCAAGGAGAATTGCGCAGTATTGTAAATGTCAGCGCCGTCTCTTTCGTCGTCTGTGTTGTTGTTGGTTCTCGACCTTGCTCCAAGAGTTTTTCACCGGCATTCCGGGTTTCTTCTCTCCTCAGAAACCAACATTTCTAAATTCCAATTCGATCTGGAGAGGTTCCCAATTAGTGCCCTGCGCTAAAAACATTTCAGTGACACTTAAATAAATTGATTTCATGTGCCATTGTTTGTACTCACAACAAAGTGTCGTTCTCGAACTTCAATTTTCGGGCATGCATGCAATCTTTATTCTCTTGTTCTCTTAAGAAGGAACAGAATTTGCCTTAAAATAAACATGACTAAACCCAATCTTTTGCAAGACAGAAGTTAACTTGGGTCTGAAATATGTTACCAAAGTAATCCGTGAATGAACAAAGATGTTCAAGTGT
Source organism: Pavona decussata (assembly GCF_977016875.1). NCBI lineage: Eukaryota > Metazoa > Cnidaria > Anthozoa > Scleractinia > Agariciidae > Pavona > Pavona decussata. The sequence continues at coordinate 2,346,701 of NW_028145742.1, forward strand.
GAGAAAGATTTGCAATCGAAAGTTACGAACAAGGTGTGCCAACCGTTACGTAAACAGAAACACTCTAGTCAATTGCGCACTTTGCCGGGAAAGTTCTTTGGACCACTAACAAAATCGCGAACAAATATAATTATTTCTCATAGGCCCCATTCTGGTTTACGAGATGGCCTTAAGGCTCCTTTGATAAGAGTTCTCTGTGATTGGTTGAAGGCCATGTTAATATAACTAAATAGAAACAGGGAAAATGTTCACCGTATAACTATGTTTGTCTTGTTACGTCAGTCTCCTACCAAGCAACGTGGATGGAGAGTGGAATGATTTAGGATTAATTTAAATTAACATTGTTTTAGTTAAAGCGTGTTTGTCGCCTCTTGTGCAGTCGACGTTCTTTTCCGGGTCTTGTCATGAAGCTGCTGAGCCGGGAAGCACGCTTGCGTCGCGTGACGTGCCCAAAACAGCAAAGAAGGTTAATACCACATTAATAATAATAATAATAATAATAATAATAATAATAGGCATTTATCGAGGCTCAAGGTTTTGACAATATTAAAATGGAAATAGTTAAAAACATAAGCTAAAACTAAATCATTTAAAAGTCTGAAAAGATTACTGCAAACGTAAAAGTTGATTGCACATTCTTATATCGACAATGACTGCAACGAAGAAAGGAACACAGTCTGGCATCTTAGAAGGTTTTGACTGAGGCCTGAACCTCAGTGAGTAAGTTTTGAAGATTCCACAAAAATCCTGTAAGCTAGATTCCTCCGTTGGAACCAAAAATATTTATAGTCATTGTTATGCTATTACACGTAAAGCTGAGTTAGTTTTCAGTTCACTTGTTTCCAGTCTTTCTATGTTATCATTAACAAATTCCAATTCGATCTGCATTATTTTCAAGAACGTTATCATGAGCCTTTGGCCTGGCAAATTGCGCAAGCACTCCCTGTGTTATTGACATTAAATAAATTACTTTACTTCACTTTACTTTCCATTACATGTTTTCGAACTATACTTTCGTTGCCTTTATCAGGATCTATAAGCCTCTTCTACCAGGCTTCTAAGAGATAACTGTGAAGGAGCCTTAAAGATCAGCAGACTAAGTCCTTCGTATCCATTAAGGTAAATTCTCTCAAGTAGACTCGAGTGGATGCTACAACGAAAAGCTATAGAGATGTTTCTGAGCAGCATGACCAACCATTAATAAGGATGTTTATCTTGCTGTAGTCTCTCACATTTCAGACATTTTAATGCTGTTATCAGCGAACGAAGATTACCTGCGTTTAGCTGCTCAGTACAAGAACACGGTAATTAAGACTTGTGTAAGAGAGTCATTATATAGATCCTATGAATAAAACAATGCTGTGGGTCGATAAGGATACTTGTCTCTTTAAAGCAAAATAAAGTGGTCTCATTCAGAGTTTAGAGCTGGGGGAAACAATAAGAAGGCAATCAACAAAAAGAAAAGTAAACCCTACCTGAACCTAAACACAAAGACCCAAAACAAAGATGCTTCTTGTCAAACCTTCCCTGCAAAGTCCATTTTACATTCCACACATTGCAAACTTTTGGAAGTTGTAAAAGAAACTGACGGAACAACGATTCATATCTAAGGTTTTTCAAGTAAACAGATAAGTGCAAGCGGATGTTGTGGTTATTTAATTTGCTAAAACTAAAAGGGTTTTGTTTACTGTGTGTCGCAATTCTTTGTTCTTTGATTGCATTTAATGGTGGCGCGCTTGCAACTTTTGCTTTTCTTTCCATGATTAGTGATAACGGTGAAATTATGTTGGCCTTTCAACACGGTTTCTAAACTTAAAATTTGCCGCAACAACTTAATTTCACCTTTGTGGTCAAACAAATTTGAAAGACGTTTGGCACAATTACCTCTGGTAATTAAAATTGATAAGAATATATCAAAGGCAAACGCTTTGATTGCATTCCTTTGTAGTTACTTTAACTCCCGGGGGGGTACTCCCCTATATAAGGTATATAGGTTTGTGCCGCCCCAAAGGGTATGGTTTTTGAGCCGTTTTGGTTTGAAAACGGGTATAGATTTTGACAATTACGGTCTGAAATCGGGTCGGGTTTTGGGGGCCGGGAACATTTACGAAAGCTTACAAATATATTTTACTTCTCAGTACGTAACTGGAACAACTAACTGATAAGGAGAAAAAGAAACAGATAAACTATATCATTCCAGCTTACTTTTACTCCTTGCGTCAACTTCTGTTCGGCACTGATGCATAATTATCAGGTCTGAAAACGGGTATGAATTTTAGAGGTCAGGTCTGAAAACGGGTGTGGAAAATGGCATGTTTAGGTCTGAAATAGGGTCGGGATTTGAAGACCCGGGCGGCACACCCCCACCAAGAATTCCGAGGAGTACACCCCCCCCCCCCCGGGCTTTAACTTGTATATGTTGGCTGACGTTGCATATGTCTGAAACCGTCCGAAGTCTGGGCTGTGTAATTCGTTATTACACAAAGGCCACCAAAGTACAAGACTTCTGACACGCTTTTTTGTCTTTGTTCTTTATCTGCACGAACTACAATTAAAAGGGGAAGTGTCACTGGCGGAATTTGGTGTCACATCAAAAACTCCAAAACGTTTTTTATATCAAGAGAAACCTAAAAATATTACTCAAATTTGTTGTCGATCATCACCCAGTGTCTGGCCACAGATGGACTGTTTTAGAATGGACTGTCACTTGAAAAGAGTTTAAAAGGCCAACATTTTTCAAGTTCTGGCGATTCGTTTCCAAAATGCCCAAGAGCAGATCATAGGTTGTTCCTTTCAAGTATTCAGTCGATTTTTTTTCTTGATGTTCTAGAATTATTCTTAAACTAATTTTCACCACAAAAGGTCAAAATCCCCGTGATTCTTTCCCTTTAAATTCACCTTTTGTGACACCGACTTACCAACATCGCCCGGCTAGCTCAGTCGGTAGAGCATGAGACTCTTAATCTCAGGGTCGTGGGTTCGAGCCCCACGTTGGGCGGTTACTTTTTGTACCTTTTTAATTAAATAATCTATTAATGGAGAAGAACAATTTTTATACTTTATTTTTCTGACAACTTTTTTTCTCCCACAGTATTTTTTTTCCCATTTTTAAAACTATTTCGGATTTCACAAGTGTTACATTGACTTTGTAGAAACCGAGGGAAACGAAATAGAACAAACTAAAGTAAGAACAGTGTTTTGTTTCGATCGTAACTGGAGAGGATGAAAAACTTTTGAATGCAGAGGTCCACACGACGCAGGAACTAACAGGAAAAAACGAACGCTGAACCTTTGATTATACACTTTTATATTTTTGTTATCTCATATTACAAGTACGCTGTCCTCATATCATGTATTAGCCAATCATTTTCTCCATGTATTTTTTCAAACTTTAATTTAAGGAGCCGTTACTATATTTTCCTTCAGTATAGCTCTGGCCCTGAGGAAGACTAATTCTATTAGTCGAAATATTGGCCACTAATAAATCTGCCCTTTGCCGTAGTGCCAGCCTTGCATTCAGTTTTGTATTTGGAGAGGATGGGTTCAACCCGTGTAGCCCGATCTCAATAGTTGGTTCACCATCACAGTAAATCCATTGGCTGTGAACGTAAAACAAGTATTGATTTCGAAAACAATTTTCACAAATATTTTTCTCTTTAATCAGTTTAATGCTTTTTAAAACATTAAAGATAAAAATATTTGTGAAAATTGTTAACTTACAATACTAAAACACCGTAAGGTAAAACTTACAGAAATTCGCAGATATATAAACTTTTTTCTTTAATACTCTTTTTTCATATGACAATAAAATGCATGTGTTTATTTACATCCGAGTTACACAATATTAAAGCGTGTCCAATCAGTTATTGCATGTATACAAAATAGAGGAGGAAAAACTCTTATTTCTGTTAAATTGGTTCTGTGAAAAATGTAGAATAGTAAATTCAGCAAGAAATAAGTAGACTTCTTTCGGCAATTTTAACGAAATAAAGATAAATCTTGAATCCACGTGTGAACAGATCTGAAGAGAGAACAGAAAAAAACATTTATTCGCCTTGTCATATAACGAGCCTGTTGCATGGACCCTACAACCACTTACAAGGATATTTAGCCTTAAACGCTACTAATGTCTCTCACCCCACCCCCTTCTCCTCCGGGTAATGTTACCACCCTAGTTCGTAGTTTCTTTGTCCTTGCCTCATTTGTCTGCGCGAGGCATGAAGCGGGACTTGCAGTGTCCCGCGGGTCGGTTGCGCGAACGGTAGCAACCAAATATGGAATCGTAGTACCCTGACTTATTAGAGGATATAAAATTTCAGAGTGTACTTTCTTACCAACACCAGTGTCAAATGCTATAAAAGCCAAACTTTAAAGAAAGAGAAATGTGTTACAATAAACCGGCCTCAGAAAACAACGAATCTGCAAAACTACAACGGCTTGGAATAAAAGACAATTAACTGAACTTCGGTTGTATAGGTGAGACAAATATAACAGACAATATTGCGATGGAAGCTGACTTAGTACAATGAAGCATTTAATAAAATTTTTAGTACTTACTAGAATCCAAACAATTTATTGAATGTCCTGGTAAAGAATCCCTCTTCCTCTCCTAAAAGACATAACAAAATAATTTAAAGAGTTGTTTTTTAAACCATTTTCGCAAAATTTGACACATAATGTGGAACTAAAATCAGTTTCTCTTGACAAGAGAGAATGATTGTAAGCTCTTGATAAAATTACACCAAATGGATTACGGATCGAGAAAGTTCGTCAATTTTTCACCTTTTAGCGGATTCACTCCCGGATGATAAGTGAATGATGACTGAGTACCATAATTTGTTAATAGAGGCCGTCCGTTTAAGTGGCCACCGTTAGCTGAAGAAAACAAATATCAAATTAAATGTTTTATTGGAAAACAAATCAACTAAATAACAGTAAAGAATCCCTCTTCCTCTCTTAAAAGACATTAAAAATAGTTTAAAGAATTGTTTTATTAATCATTTTCGCAAAATTTGATCCCAAATGTGGAAAATCAGTTACTCTTAACAAGAGAGGACAATTATAAGCTGTTGATAAAATTACACCAAATAGATTATGGATCAAGAAAATTTGTCAATGTTTTACCTTTCAGCGGAATTACTTCTGGATGATGAGTGAATGATGACTGAATGCTAGGACTCATTAATAGAGGCCGTCCATTTAAGTGGCCACCGTGTGCTGAAGAAAACAAAGAAAAAATTAAATGCTTTATTGGAGAGCAAATATAACAGTAAAGAATCCCTCTTCCTCTCCTAAAAGACATTAAAAAAAATAGTTTAAAGAGTTGTATTTTAACCATTTTCGCAAAATTAGACACCCAATCTGGAAAATCAGTTACTCTTGACAATAGAGGACGATTGCAAGCTGTTGAAAAAATTACTCAAAATGGATTACAGATCGAGAAAGTTCGTCAATGTTTCACCTTTCGGCGGGTTCACTCCCGAATAGTGAGTGAGTGATGACTGAAGGTCAGTATTCCTTGGCAGTGAGCGTCCATTCAAGTGACTTGAATGGGCGTCCTCTGCCGAAGAATACTGACCAGTGGCCAGCGTCAGCTGAAGAAAACAAAGAAAAAAATTAAAATTTTTATTGGAAAACAAATATAACAGTAAAGAATCCCTCTTCCTCTCTTAAAAGACGTAAAAAATAATTTAAAGAGTTGTTTTTTAATCATTTTCGCAAAATTGACACAAAATGAGGAAAATCAGTTACTCTTCACAGGAGAGGACGAATGTAAGCTCTTAATAAAATAACCACAAATAGATTATGGATCAAGAAAATTTGTCAATGTTTCACCTTTCAGCGGATTTACTCTCGGATGGTGAGTGAATGATAGCGTCATCCTCTTCTAAGGAATTCTGGCATTCAGTCGAACTGACCGGCTGGAATGCCAGAATTCATTAGAAGAGGGCGTCCATTTAAGTGGCCACCGTTAGCTTAATAAAACAAAGAAAAATTGAACATTTTATTGGAAAACAAATATAACAGTAAAGAATCCCTCTTCCTCTCCTAAAAGACATAAAAATAATTTAAAGAGTTGTATTTTAACCATTTTCGCAAAATTTGACACAAAATGTGGAAAATCAGTTACTCTTGACAATAGAGGACGATTGCAAGCTGTTGAAAAAATTACACAAAATGGATTACGGATCGAGAAAGTTCGTCAATGTTTCACCTTTCAGCGGGTTCTATCCCGAATAATGAGTGAGTGATGGCTGAAGGTCACTATTCCTTGGCAGTGAGCGTCCATTCAAGTGACTTAAATGGACGGCCTCTGCCGAGGAATACTGACCAGTGGCCAGCGTCAGCTGAAGAAAACAAAGAAAAAATTAAATGTTTTATTGGAAAACAAATAAACTAAATCGCGAAAATTTGACACAAAATGTGGAAAATCAGTTACTCTTGACAAGAGAGGACGAATGTAAGCTCTTAATAAAATAACAACAAATAGATTATGGATCAAGAAAGTTCGTTAATGTGTCACCTTCAGTTAGCGGACAGACTCCCGGATAATGAGTGAATGATGACTGATTGCAAGAATTCCTCGGTAGAGGACGACCATGTAAGTGGCCAGTGTTAACTAAAGAAAACAAAGAATAAATTAAATGTTTTATTGAAAACACGCCCTACTCGCATCCAAGGAGATGTGAGTCTAACTATCGCTCGGGACATGTATTTCTTTCATGTGAGATGTGTCATGTTTCGGAGTGTTAGAATGGGAATTTTTCATTTATTCATATATTCCTTTATTTTTACTAGGGCTTTCCTGGCTTCATCATACTTCGTCCTATGTTTCACTCATTTAGTACTGTATATAAAAGGTACTGGCTTTCTTGGCAGAAGGGTTCCGAATCATTGGCGACTTGGGGATCTGAAGGACGCCAATAGCTGATGGCAATGGTCAAAAATTAGCTAAGCATGGAGTTGTCAACTCAAAACCACAATTATTAATTAATTTCATTAAAGAAACATAACTGTGTTTTGGTAAAAGGAAAACATTTACTGACACAGAACAGGTTGCACAGGAAAACACAAGAAGGCTTATATGTCATCCTCTCCCTCAACGTCACTTATTTATTACTGTACACACTGTTGATCAACGATACCTGTCTGGGAATACTATATGGGGAGCAAGCCGCCAATAATTTGGAACTCCTGAAGGACTTGAAGGGTTTCAAATCATTAGCAGCCTGCTCCCTAAGGTGTGACACTCCCAGGGGTCTGAACGACGCTAATAGCCGCAACCTCGTTCCCAGGGTCCGCTCCTACTCGGCCCACTAACGTTAACTTTGTAAAAGATGGTACTTACTATGAGTCTAACGTGTGTAATCATCCAGATGAAAGTTGCCGAAAGTTGATTAACGAAATCTTGCAATATTCTCCAGTAATTTTAAACTTGGTCATTATATATGTAAATATAATAGGATTGGAAGTGTCAACATTTAAAAAGTAATTACCCTGTTCTCACCTTTGGTGGCCCTAAGGGAAAATGGGTTTCCCTTGTAACCGGCTTCATTTGGCACTGCCATGGGGTTGCATGGTATTTGATGATTTGGATATCCGCCTTCATTTCCCATTGAGTGAACTAATAAGACGACATAAAAGACAAATGTAAGACGGGAGAACGGTTGACGCAAGGAACAATAGATTTGAGTAAAAGATTTACGAGTTTAATAATCACGCGGTCGAACGTCTAAAAAACGGGAACGAGTAACACTGAATACAAAAATAATAAAAGCTACAATAAGCCACAAATAATATGTACAAACTGAAAATAATACTACAAGTAAACAAAACTAAAGAACTAATCAAAAACGGGTTGTAAACAATGCTAAATTGGTGCAAAAATAGCAAACAAAAAGGTACTTGAGAAACAGGAAATCGAGGTACAAAAACTGTGGACATTCAATGAGTGTTACACGAAATAGTAAACTAACAATAACAAGAAGCTCGAGTTACGATGATTACACAACGATGCTGTAGTGACTGTAGTCACATAAATGGAACAATAAATACACAGAATTATAAAGAAAACCGGCTAAAATAGATCAAAATGCTTTTGGAATCATGGAAACAATTACCAGTAACAACGAGGATAAAAGGTAAGCGAATTATACCATTATTTCTGGACAAAAACAGTGAAATAAACTAACAGAACCAACAGAATAAATTGCATGCTGTGCCAGACTAAAAGGTCAAACAGATAATAATCTGGACAGAAATCTAGTAAAAAACAACTGAATAATGCTCCAACAAACTAAGTGAACAACCTAAATAATAAGCAAACTAAGACAGCCTGGAAAATATAAGAGAAAGCTAAATGTGCTACATACCAAGGGTTATTGATAAATTATAAACATCTGAATTACAACTTGGGGACTTCAGTCCTGCTTGGTGACTTGCTCTTGTGAAACCGACTAATGAACTGAACTAACCGAGCCAAAGGGAGGCTAACTTATAGTAGTCTGAAGTACAAAATCTAAACCATAAAAGGCAAGGGTGATCTGTAACCTACTAAAACAGGATACGTGGGAGTAGCTATTACACAACAAACTAAAGTGTGTGATGAAACCAGAAAATTCAGGAAAATAACTAAATAATGATTAATTCAGAATAATTAAACAATGCAAAAATAATTTGGACTTGAAACTAAAATAGACTTAATGTGACCCGGTCACACAAATTCAGGAAGAAAGGGACCTTTTTATTTTAAGGGGGGGGGGGGGGGGGTGGGTAAGGTTATCATATTGAAAGCACAATTGTAAATACCGACAAAAGAGACATCAGCATTTACTTATGCGGACGGGCTAGTTTCCCTCTGGTCCGGCGGGCTCATTTTCCCGAACAACGTCTGGTAATCGAGCCTACTTATGCGTTACTTACGCATTTACTTAATGCTGTTATTAGATGTCTATAATTAAGTTGGAGCTTGGTTCAGCTGGACAGAAACAAAGGTTGGACCTTCCTAGGAAAGTTTACTAATATGTCATTATTTCCCTCAACGTTCACTTATTCATTACTGTATGTAAACAATACCTGTCTGGGAATAAGGATTATAAATCCTGATTGGCGGCTTGCTCGCCATATTTCCTGGTGGATTGGGCATTAAAGGTGTAGCATTACCGGCCTCAACGACACCAAAAGCTGATGGCTGACTTTTGGTTTTGTAACTTTCATCTGAAAAGACAACATTTGCACAGAACAGGCATTTTTAACTCTCCAGCACACTTTGTTGGTTTCTCGTGGTGCTGTTTATGTTGCAAAAAGATGGTACTGAGTCTACAGAATACATCTGAACGTGTGATGATTGAAATAAAAGCTATTGAAAGTATTTTCCACTGATTTAAAGGTTGGCCCGCTCTATGTAAAAGGAGGGAAAGTAAGTACCCTGTGTTTACCTTTGGTAAAGAGATCTCCCCAATCTAGCTTCTAAAAGTTTTTTTTTTCAGAACTTTAACAGTGCCAGAAGCCATATAGGGGTCGATAGAAGAAGGTGGAATAACAAGTCTTGAATTGTCGCAGGTCAGGTCCGATATGGCTAACCATGACGTCACTGTGGAGATGCCATGGACGCAGTTGTTTGCTTGCCGCATAAACAGACGTTGGAGCGAAAATATACTAGTTATGACGCATGAGAGTGAAGGTATTGTTTATATCTAGAACGGTCAATTGAAGCTGTTTTTATTGGACAAGTCCAAGCCATTTACAATCACAAAATTCCCACCAATAATATCCCTTTCGTCCTAAACGTTGTATGTCTAATGAATTCAAGCTGTTCTAGCTGGTTACCTTTAGGGACTGCCTCCTCGTTATGGGCGGTGCTTGAGAAATTTCCCCACTGATCGTTTTGGTGATAAATCTTTTCTTCCTCTTTAATGCCGTTTTCCTTTACCTTTTCCAGCCTGTCGTTTAGCTCTTCAACTTCTTCTCTGTATGTAGTGCGGTTCGTCAACTGAGATCCAACTTGCTTTTCTAAAATGACGACAAAACCTTATTAAAAAACATTGTTCTCGTAATATTTTTACCGTCAAAATGCCTCAGAGTTTTTAGTGTTAACAAACAGGAATCTTTATTCTAAAGTCAATAGCTAAGGACCTAACCGGCACTAGTCAGTCCCGAGGTTAAATAAAGTCATTCATTCGTTCGTTCGTTCGTTCGTTCAGTGGTTCCTTCCTTCCTTCCTCCCTTTCTTCCTTCCTTCCTTCCTTCCTTCCTTCCTTCCTTCCTTCCTTCCTTCCTTCCTTCCTTCCTTCCTTCCTTCCTTCCTTCCTTCATTCATTGATTGATTTACTCATTCATTCAGCTTCTGATAAAACGACACCAGTGACTGAATGAAACGTCACGATGTATTTAAGGTGGCCGAACACAGTTTCAAAGTATACAGGTGTTAGTAAGCGTTATTTGGAAACTACGTTTTTCTGGGTGCCGGAAATTGGTGTGGTGCAAGATCAACTAAAAAGAAATTAATTTTGATACTTGTTGTTGAGCTAGGTCCCGTTGCCATGGCAACGCAGCGAGCTATTGACCGTCTACAAACAATAGTTTTCCTTAATTTTTAGAAAATGCACTCGTTAGATTTTTTCCATTTTTTGTCTCTAGAAAAACTCACAAAATACTGACATAATGACACTGCTTTCGTGTAACTTTAACAGAGGAATCTTCTGTAAATATCCGTTTTGCACTTTAATGTTTTGTGAAGATACCCTCTGTCAGATTTGGATTTTTGTTTGCAGGCGAGTTAGGCTCTTAGAGAACTACCATATTGCTAAATTTCACGAAATTCTAACGAGCGGTTCCTGAGAAAACAGTTCATTTCCATTAACACAACCAGTCACAATTTTTTGGTCAAATGCGCATGCGTGGCTTTTAATTGGGTTTACACAGCAAAGATTAAAAGCGTGCAAAAAGGCTTAGCTCTTCGTGAAATCGCTTTCTTTGTTCGGCGATGAAAGAAAAAGGGTCACAAACGATACACTGGATTATTTTAAGAGCAAAACTTAACTTTGTGATCAATTTGATATAAAATTAAGGGATCACTTTATCGACGCCATATTTTGCTTACCACAACCCTAGCGCGCACTTACTATCATCATTAAAGAATGAAGCCATCAAGCGCGCGCAAACTGTGTTCGGCCACCTTAAGTCTTAATTGTTCCTGCAGTGTTAGGTGAATGTATTCTTCTCAGGAAAAAAATAGAATTGACTTTAAGTATAGGTGAGTTCCAGTTTCATTATTTTCACTAATGTAGAGGATATCAGTTACCTTCATGACCGCTTGGCTGAACATCGGTGCCCAGCTGCTGGCGTTTTATGTTCTTTGCCTGTTCATCCACATAAGAAGAACATGAAACGCCAGAAACAAACTGGGTTTCTTGAATCTTCTTCAAGTTTTCAATCTCCGCCCGCAATTCTGAAAACACCCCCAAAAACATTTTTTAGCTGATATGAAATGATGACGTACGGAACGAGGTTTTAAAAGTACATATATACCTAAACTTAACTCAACAATAACAGAAAAAATTTCTGAGTATTCTCCTTTTCTGTTCAGTTAAGGTGGGGGCCAGTGGAGGGTCTGTGGGTATCCAGATAGCCTTTGCTCGCACCCGTTTCCACCGCTCGTTCCCAGGGATGGGAGGGACGCAAAATAATCCCGGGAACGAGTTTGATCCACCGTTCCTATCACTCTCTTTGCACTGCGCATTACAGTGTTTTGCACAATGTTGATGTAACTGGAACATGCCAATATTTTTGGTAATATTGTTGGTTTTTGAAAATAAATAATACAGTTGCAAAAAAAATAAATAAATAAAAAGATTGTTTTCCATTTCTTCGTTAATTCCCGTCATCTCAAAATGCTTTTTTTAGTATTAATTGTTTCCTTCCACATTTTTTGCTCCTCTTTTTTATCCAATTTAAGCAAGATATGTATAGTTTTTGCATTTGCTTGTCATTTTCTAATCTTATTGAACCCTTTAAGCCTTATTCTTAAAAGTGACGTTTTTCGCTCAATATACAATTGACATCCTACCCTTCATGTCGGCAAGGTCAGCACTTTGGGCTGTTAGCTGACATTTCATCTCTTCAAACTTGTCGACCACAATACTCTTCAAACTTTCCATGCTATTTCGTATGTTACCAACTTCATCTTGTAGAGAATAGACAACTTTCTCTAACTTTACTTCTCTTTCTGAAATCAGAAAATAGAAATTTAGTCAATCAGTGAGGATTTAAACCAACAAAACAGTATGCGCATATGTTCTTTATAGAATATCTATTTAAAACTATTGGTTTTCAAAAAGTCATTTAATCAAGTTTTCACCTGACAAAGAATGGAGCCCGCTTGGTCGAAATATGTGCCACACCTTAAAAATCGATTGCGATTTAGTTTGAGCTGCGTTTGTGTATGAATAGGGTACGATTGCCGGGATTACTGATCTGGAATAGATTATAAATTACACGACGTGACTGACCTGAAAAAGGTGAAAAACTTTAAGGATATGTTGCATAAAATATTTTGAAAGAAACATGCAGGGAAAAGACATCATTTGCTTAAGAATAACTCCCATCAGTGACTCATATTATTCAGTATGAGCCCGGTTTGAAGCCGCACTAACCTTGGTTGGATTGCAGTTGATTCTTTAGATTATCTATTTCAATGTTCTTCTTAATAAGGTTTCCTTTGGCCACAAAAGCAGCCTTCTTGGCATTCTTCAGCTGTTGTAAAGTGTTTTTCGTCTTCTTGACAGATTTACTGTTATTGCTGAAATCATCATTCCTATCATTTCCGCTGATTTGCTCTTTAAGGGAAGCAACTTCTCTGTTCTTAGCTGAAAGAAAAAGGAAACAAACATTAACAGCGAGTTAACTTACCGAATGCATAAGCGAATGATCTTTGAAAATGTTTACCTGTTGTTAATTGTTGTTGCTCTGTTATTTTTCCGTTCTTTATTTTTGTTTTTAGCACAAATTTAGGATCTCTTCTCAAACTAGTCTTTTCATGTTCTGCATTTTTTTTCATTAAAATATTGAAGAACTCAAAAAGCGTGTTCCCAGTTGCCGAAAACAAAAAGTCAATAAAAAACTAGAGAAAAAAAAATAGTGCTAAAGAGTATATTTTACACTATTATACAAAAGTTATTATCACAAACAAAACATCAAAATGACCCTTTCTGGTACCCTTACGTATGCAGGAATGTAACAAGTAATTTGTAGCCCGTGTTCCTGTCTCTGCTGTCTTTGGGTAATTACTTAGCTTGGTGATTAACTGAACATTTTGTTAGAAGTGTAGTGTACTAACCAGCAAGAGTTGCTTTGAGAGCGGAGATCTTCTTCTGCATCTCCTTGAACTCCCTCTCATACTGTTAAAAAACATGGTTGCCATTAAAATAAACGTCCTTCATTTTCCCCCCAACATCGATTTTACAATAACTGTCAAATTTTTCGCATGCTGATGGGCTCTTAGCCGTTGACTATGAGTTGTAACGCGCGCGCTTTCTCAACGGAAAATAAAGGAAATCCCGCTCGCACTTTTTCCATGTTATTTTATAAAGCAGATAGACGGCAGTTTTCTTTGGTCTATATACTCTTAAAATGATGCCATAAATGTTCAAAACTTGGCAGTGAAACCACGCGCCTGCGGCACATGGTTGTACTTGAGTTTTGAACATTTTATGGCGTCACTCATATGCGCGCACCCAGGTAATGATTTTGTGAAACGACATTCATAAAGTTTTGCTTAAAGAATTTCCCTTGCTTGCGTATGCCGTAGGAACGTTAAAGTTGGAAGAAATACGAGCTCTTTCCATTGCTGTTATATTTATAAGAAGCCTTTTCTAAAAAAAAAGCTTTTGCGTCATGATTTCAGAAATATGTTTGCACGCGCTGACTGTACACAGTATGATCTTTGAAAACTAAATTTCCGCACCAAAAATTTTTAAATTCTATTCTTATCCAAAGGCATTTTTTTAGGTCGCAGAAAAACGTTTTGGCAGTTACACCTAACTTATACAATTTTAAAAGTAACTGTGTTATGCGCCTTGAACGATAGAAAAATGATAGCCGTGCGCGTATTAAGCGCGATTTTTTTTTTTCGTGTTTTTGGAAGAAGATTGTTGTTTTATCCGTTTCGCAAACAGGCTTTGAAAACAGTCACGTGCTAGTTCCAAGGTAAATTAAATTAACGGGGGCCATGTACCTGTTGAGGTGTGGCTCTTCTCCCCATGCATGTTGACTCAAGGGGTTCATAATTGTTCGTGGGAAGGTCCTTGACCATCACACCGTTTGAAAACGCTCGGTGATAATCCGAGGTTCTTGTACTTTCACAATCTTCTCCTGAAACTGTTTTATACACATAATCAATAGTTGTCGAAAACCACGACTGGTCCGCCATATTTTCTCTCTGCATTGGCACAAGTGCGCAACACACGTTTGGAAAAAAAAAATTTTCCGCGAGATTAATTGTTATGGCAACGCACTGTTTATCAATTTGTGACGTATAAACGAGAGTGATAAGAAGCCTGGGCACTAAAAAGTTTTCCAAGTTTTCAAAACTGAAAAGTAGACCCTTTTATCATACCTGATATCATGAAAATGTCTAATTTTCCTTTTGTCATTCTTAAACGACAACGGTTTCGGGCCAGTATGATTGCGTTGAGATCAAACATTCATGTTGACTAAATGGCTCTGAAAACGTGTTTCGTTCAAGTAAAAAGAAAGGGCGATTGGTTAATCAAAACAACATCAAATGTTTGTTAGGAAATGTCAGCAGACTAGAAAATGTTCAGCTTCTCCGATTTACATTGTGTGTTACATAAACTGTTCAGTCATTATTACCCTTGAACGCAGTAGACTTCCATCACTTTTCGTGGCATCCTATCAAAGCAAATTACATAAAATGCTGTTACATACTAACATTGAAGATTCCTTTGACCAAAACGAAATAAAAACAGGACCACTGGAACATGCAGCAAGCAGGGTTGCCATTGAAGAGAAGTCGATCATAGCAAGCCGATCCTCGGCAGTAAGTCTACATTTTTATCCGTTATAAAATGTACACGCGTCAAGCGCGCGCATTTTGAAGATTTTAAACTTCCTCGACAGAACGCGCGCCCCCTGGGAGACTTGCCATTTGGCCAAAATTTTCGGGTTTGAAATTTCCCGTGTCAAATGGACTTTCTTCCAGTCTTTCCCAAATTTCAATCCCATTGGTAGATCAAAAAATGTACGATGGCGTAATAAGACAACAAAGGAGAAATGGAAATTCTGTGTAAATGTGACCAGCTGGAATGGAAAAACTGGAGTACATCCTAAGATCAACCATTTCTTCCGGAAAATTTCCGTCTAATTCGCGCGTACATTTGCATTTCAATCGACTGGATCGAACATTTTGGCCAAATTGGTTGGGTTTCACAGCTTTTATTTGGCAACTAAATGTACAAAATCTCCGTAATTTCAGTATAAAAACTCTATGTACTATTCACAAATAATTACCCCTACTTTAATATACTGGATTAATAAAGTTTCTGTGAGTATTTAGGTCAAAAATACTATTCAAATTTCCCACACAAGAGAGGATGTAAGCTAACAAAGCAGGACATTTATTGACACGCGTCATTACAGTAGACAGAAAAAACACAAAACACTGTGATAAAATGTGTTTATATCAAGAACAAGAGCTTACAAAGAAAGAAGAGTGGATGATATTTTTTATGCTTTTACACAAGAGAACAAGGATCTAAATGAGGGAGAGGGGCAAATAAAATTTAAGACAAATTTTCAAAACACCAAGCTATTTGTTTAATACACTTTAAAAGGGGCTGTTGTAGGCTAAATGAACACAAATTAAATGGCTGAGAGCATAACCGATCTAAATGACTTTCCAGATCGCTTTTAGTTGTTTTAGCTCAGATTTGAGTGTCATGATCAATAAGGTTGAAGAAATGAAATATCAGCTAAGAGCCTGTAATGTTGAGCTTGCCAACCTGAAGGGTACGATGTCAATTGCATATTGAATCTGCTGCTTTGCGCTTCATTTGCAATAAACAGCTATGATTATGGGGAAGATTTCCATTTTTATCACAAATAAATGAAGCACAAACCAGCAGATAAAACATTGGAACAATGTTTCCTGAAGGAATCCAAGGTGATATGCAAAACTCTGGTGAATTTGAGCTAAAACAACAAAAAACAATCTGAAAAGTCATTAAAGTTGGTTGTGCTCTCAGTCCTTCAATTGCATAACATGTATTTATTGCTAAGAAAAAGCAACAAAAAACGGCAAAATAAATGGAAAAAAGTGGGTTTAAGATCCCAGAGTTTCAAAGTAATCTCCAATGGTGTGTCTCCTCGTTGTGATGTATCTATGGTGTCGCCCTTTCACTGCCTGCATGAGAAGCTTACAATGCCACTTGTTTTACAAAACATTATTTACATGTTATGAAAGTACTGGTCTATTTGTTCAAGTCTATTCCACAGCACAGAACTATCTCCTTTTTTGGAAGATATTGCCTCCTCTGCCGCCACGAGGTGGACCTCCTCTACCCCTTGCCGCAGCTGTAGATAAAAAGGAAAAAAAATACAAATAAACTAATGTACTTCATGTTCACTGTTTGTGGCTCTTGTGCACAAAAAATAAAATAAAATAAAATAAATAAATAAAATAAAAACACTACCAAACCATGTTATTTGTGCTGTTATTTCACCAGGTAAATAAATACATTAGAATGTTGGCATCTCAAGCAACCCACACTATTTGAACACAGTTATTTAATAACCATAGGGTGGTACAATTCAAATAGATAAAGGTGTTACGGTAGTTTCTAAAGTAATTGTGCTGCTGCATTGGTGGGGAGTCAAAAAATTCGTCTGGTTTTATCAACAAAGTTGATAACGTAATGTGACCAACGTAAAGAGATTTGAATGTTGATGTTTCAAGTGTTAGCCCGTCATCAGGGTCAATCCAGACAACCATCACAGGCCATAGCCAAAACTGACAGCAATCCCAATCAATTTGTTATACAGTCTACTCCCGATAACTCGAACCCTCACTAACTCGAACCAATTTTCCTTTCCTTTCAGGTCATTTTCTATATAATTTTACCCTTGATAATTCGAAGTCCCGATAACTCGAACCTTTTTCAATTTCCCTTGAAGGTTCCAGTTATCGGGAGTCGACTGTATTTGTTCTGTTTCCCATTTTCTTTGGATTGCCCTTATTTTTGTCATGTAGATATTTGGATCAATCAACACATTCTGTACCGTGTCCACCTGCTTCAGATGGATAGAACGTGTAAAAGTCATCTCTGGGACAAATCTTGATCTTTTCATGAGTCAAACTCAATAATTTTGTTTTCTTAGAAATCCCGCTGACCCAAAGACTTGTTTTTGCTCTGAATTTTTTTTCACACTAAGTTTGACTTGTCACTCAACAGTCAAGCTAATGTTCATTTGGATACGGGGTTTAGTTTCTTAGGAAACTGTGGTGCTGCGACAATAGAGAGTGAAAACAAATACAGTCAACTCCCGATAACTCGAACCTTCAAGGGAAATTGAAAAAAGGTTCCAGTTATCGCAAGTTTGAGTTGTCAAGGGTAAAATTATATAGAACATGACCTGAGAGGAAAGGAAAATTGGTTCGAGTTAGCGATAAGTTGGAGTTAGCGAGGGTTCAAGTTATCGGGAGTCGACTGTAATGTTTGGTTTTGTCAATTAAGTTGACAAAGAAATTTGGCCAAAATTACCTTGTAAACTCTGTTGATAACACCAAACATTATGTTAATTTGGGTCAACCCCAATTGCAATTTAGTGTCTCTTATGCAAAGTTCAACGTCTGACCCAAGGCCCTAGTTACATTGACCAAGTGACCAATGGTAGTCGATTGATTCATTGGTAAATCAAAACAGGCTTGTCCATCCAGTACTAGCCCTCAGTCAGTATCACATGTATGTTACAGAAGGCCATTACTGAACAAGCATAAAAACTATACCTTGTGCTCTCAGGATAGCTGATTTGCCTCTACCAGCTGCTCCACCGCCTCCAGAACCCTTCTGTGTCATTTTCTTGAACATTGGAGCGTTTTTCAACATGTCCGGAAGAATCAAAAACCGAATTTTACTGCCACGAATGAAGACTTGTTCCAGCTGTGAAACTCGGCCATCTCTCCCAGTAACAGTGATGTTTGACATCTGGCAATTCATGTTGTCTTCGGCTTCGACGAGCCTTCCTCTGTACACTTCACCGGTCATCGTTTCTAGCGTGACAATGTGCCCTTCAGCTTCATGTAGAATCTTTATAGGTACACCTATCGACATTTTCGATTAGAATAAATGTCTGTAATTCTTTGGAAGTAGTTTGCAGCGAAGATAAGGCTTCCTAAACGCAAGATGGATTGGATTATGGACGATTATAAAACAAACTCCAACACCGCTTTCCAAAGCGACGTTTCCAAACGTTACCTACAGAGGAGGACTGGGATGAGTAGACTTCGCTTAGCGGCCTAGCGATCCTAGCGACACAAAATCAGAAAATGAAACACAAATGCTTATACTGCGAAGAAAGGGTTATTTTTATTATGGCAATAGATACACAAATATTTCCTGATTGCTGACAAATCATGATGGTTGGGTAGAATACGACGAGTGAAGATCGACGCCCTGAAAAATGGCGATAATGTGCAAGACCTTCAAGCGAAAGATTAAAGGCAAAAAGCTCAAGGTGGATATTTGTTGAAATATATTTAATTGCGGATTTTTATATTTTGGCATGGACAAATGTATTATCCAGACAATCTGAAGTGATTTTTATCTCCTCGACCAGATTCACTAAAATCAATTTCGAGTCACGCAAAATCAAATGTAATTTCAAATTACAGTCATGTACAGTGGGGGTAGGGGTCAGGGTAGGTTTTGTTTGTAAACAACAAGTCGGAACTGGATCAACTCGCTCTCGCTTCCCGCTCTTCCGGACAAATGAGTTTTACTACCGCACATCACTAAAAATCTCAATTTCTTTAGTTGTAGCCGGCAAATTGCACGTAACGTATAAAAGTTATCAAAAGATATATTTTATGTACTTTTTTCAATGAAATGTTTCGTCTGCAGATAGAACTGCCTCATGTAAGACAGAGAACTGATTGGGACTGTGGACTGGCATGTTCCGCGATGGTGTTGCACAAACTTCTCGGGAACAAGTTTGACGACACGGAATACGAAGATATTTGTTCCATGAAGAACTTTGGATCTAGCGTTTGGACCATCGATATTGCCAGCATATTCACAGAGTATAAAGTAGATTACATGTTTTACACATCGACTCTTGGAGTAGATCCGACCTATGGGGAAAACTCTTTTTACAAAGGGTCGTTCAACATGGATGAAATGAGAGTAAATCGCTTATTTACAATGGCACCAGATTTAGGATTAAAAGTGGAACAACGGTGAGTGTTCTTCGTTAAGTTAAATACAGTACGTATTTGTAAAAATTCTGTTGCGCTTAGTAGAGGAAATACCTCTTTGTCAAAGCACCCCGTTCCTTGTGACGACTCTGTACGAGACGTGATCATGAATATAGTATTTCATTCTTTGTGGAGAAATAAATAAGAAAATTAAGCTTACACGCTGATGATCAAACTCTTTTTTGTGTCTGGAAAACTTCAATATATTGTAACATTCAGGTCATTTTCATGAGTTCAGGCACAAGCTGGAAAAATGTCAAAGGGTATCGAAAGGAAAGGAAATCGAAAATAAATAAAATGCACGTGATTTGGGCTTGACAAGATGGTTTCAATCGACCTTGGCCGATATGCGTTCATTTTTATCATCTTTGGTACCACTTAACTTACAGGAACACCAAAGAGAAAATGTAATGGATGCTCAGTTTTTCCTTTTCGGCTTTCCTAAGTTCGAGATGTAACCTTTTTTTTTTTTACCGATGACAATGTTGATATTTCCTTGTACTCTTACGTACGGTAAAGAGGTCAATCAAAGATGATCTTTATTTACATATTTATGATAGTGACCCCAGTCAACTTCATGCCTTGAATTGTAGATAGGATAAGACAGGTAAATCTCCTTTACGTGTAAAGCTTGTAGCTTGTGTGGTCGTTTCTAAAACTTTGAAACCTGATTTTGTGGATTCGTCAAGGTCATCTCCCCGAAAAAGATAGACTGAACTGCAAATTGATTGGCTTGAAATGAATCTTAGATACTACGGAGAGATTTAAAGGGCCATGGTGGTTATCTCAGCCCAACCAAAGGCAAAGTTTTGTGTAGTCAGGAGCTGTTATGTGCCTCTGCTTTACTCCAAACTGTTTACCTGATTTTGGGGGTGTGTCTGGGGGCGTAGAGAAGGAGGGTTACGGTACTTTGAATTTCTTAGGAAGAGTAGAAGGTCCTGTTTCTAGAAAAATAGTCTTTTTACAGGTGGAGAAGAATTTTGTCTGGTATTTTGGTCCAAGACACAATCCAAGCCGATGCCATTAATGATTATGTACCCAGTCAAAGAGTGTATGCAAAGTTATTACCGCTTACTTTAAGTTGCTCAAAGTTAGCTCACTATTTCAATTTGTTTTTCAGGAGTATTTCTTTAGAGGAAATCATTTCAAGGTTAATGAAAGGCTATGTTGCTATTGTCCTTGTCAACTCAAATGCTTTGATCTGCAACTGGTGTGAAGTATATTCTCTAAACAAACTGCGGATGCTTGCCAACTGTATATGTCCATCAACTCAAAGTGAGTATTGTGGACATTACATTGTGCTGTGTGGATTCGACGCTGACAAAAGGTGTGTTTATTACAAGAATCCATCATTTAATGATGGCCTTTGTTGCACAAAGTTTGACATGTTTGAATCAGCAAGACACAGTTATGGAACAGACGATGACATTATATTTATTAAACTGCAGGAACCTCAACTAAATGTGAAAGAGACTTTTATCAATAATAGCAACAAAATATGAGGTTCAAAATACAACGTTCAATCATGAGATCAGGCTGTGGTAACAAACAAGACATGGTTTGTCATTAAACATTTGAATTTGAATGACCATTCCGTTGTTCAAGAAAATATGCATATCCTCTCTCCCCACAGAAGGGACTGGAAATTCCAGAGGGGGGGGGGGGGGGGGAAAGGGGAGTCTTAGAGAAAATCCTTTCCATGGGGGATGTATGGATATTTTCTGGAACTGAACACTAGATGCACTTTTGCACCTGTGAGTGTTGCTTAGAAACAAGTTTGTTTACAAACATGTTTTTCAATGAGTGAAATTTATTTGAATGCTTAAAATATTTTATCTTAGGGAAGTTTAAGCACAGTTTCATTCAAACTTCAATTACATACAATTTACTGAGCACAGAAGCCATTGTGTGACAGCCAAACTTCAAAATGTGTTCATTGACAAAACATGTGTTTCATACCTAATTCAATCATTCTTTTAATGTTGTTACACTCAGATGTAACTCATGGTATATTCCATGAAAAAAAAGCTGACATATCACAGATTGGTGAAAGGAAATGCACATTTTCTAACGTAAATTATTTTTTAGGTAGAGTGAAAGGTAATCGTGCTTATTTTAAAATGGAACTCTTTGGGAAGACCTAAAGAACAACATTTGAATCTCAACAGTTAATATTTGAACCGTCTTGTGATGGTGGCTTGTCCAAAAATAATAATTTATATGCGTTCATTAGAGTGGGGAGAAGGGTGCGAAAAATTGTCAGATTTTCAAGGTGTTAACAGTTCACCGACATGTTAATGTTACCAAGGTGGAATAACTGTCTCAATACCATGGGCACAGTCTGTCAGCTCATCCTCCTCCCTAATCCATGCGCAGCATGCTCCACTTGCTGAACATTTTTCGGGACTGTCCTTACTACAATACAGGGTCTGTTCACAGGAAAATTATGAGCTCACTCCTGTTTACAACGAGAGTGATCCTAAATAAGTTTTCATCATCACCTTCCGGTTTAATTTCTTTACCACAGTTTAGAGTTAGTTTTAAATAACAAAATTAACTTATATAAACAAGTTATTAATAAAACAGTGTATGGTTAAAACATACATTTTGTACATAGTAGGTATTAACAATACTAACAGAGCTTTGTAAAATATGGTGTCCTTTTAAAGATAATATAATTTAATATTGCTATTGATTGGTGTTTTTTAGTATAATAAAAGAACTGTTAAAGGGTGTAACAGAAGTGCCATGTTCACCATTAACAAAGTGGAAACACAGTATTGTTTGATTTGACAAATTAAAAAACTTTTCCAAGGATCAGACTAGTTAAGTGCTGCGCAGGGTAGAAGTACTTTCGATTTGAGTTAATATAAAACTCAAGTTACTCTGGCTTGGAGTTATTGAAATTCTACTGTAGGATGTGTATTTGTAGAACACAATGTTAATATTGTAAGCATTGCATGTCCTCTGGCAGTAAATATGTATGTGAAATAATGAGGTGTGTGATTTGTAAAATAATTTAAGTAGTAACATTTATTTCAATTTGTGAACGGGATAGCAAGTTAAAATTGTATATTATGTACATGTGTAATTGAATAGTACTGTAAATTTGAGGTTCAAATTATGCATAAATTTTAGCAGTTAAATTTCATTGTCAAAGAATTAAGGAATAGTAATTTTGTTTTAAGTTATTTAAAATTTATCAAATGATAAATAAAATGCACTTTGGTTGGAATCGTTTTAGTAGCATTGTTTTGTTATCCTCACTGTTAGCAACCATTTCTTTGAAAAGATCAACCATCATGATGGGTTTGTTCTTTTCATCCCCAATATGATTTTAACTGTCCCAGGGAGAGCCTGTCGTGTGTACTTGGCACAAATACGGTTGAGAATGATAACGATATTAACTCACACATGAACTCTTGAACGAAAATACCTTCTTTTATTTGATAAGGGCACATGTCATTCCTATGTTTCTAATGCCTAGTTTGTCAGCTTCTTTGAAGACATTATACCGGCACACTTTATTTTTGATCTGCATTCACTGTTGAATATCTTATGGCATTGTCCTTTCCTGAGTAACTAATCAACAAAACATACTACTCCCCACCTTCAAAAAAAAAGGAAACACTACTTCCATCACCAAACATGCACATCGTAATCAACAAAAGAAAGGTGTGTCTTTTAACATGCTTATATGCTCAGATAACCTTTTTAAAGTAACCCAAAATCTCAAGAATTTGTCTTGTGGATCAGCAATGGTTTTGAGAGATCACAGACCCCAGAGATTAGATGACCTTCACAGGTGGAAAACTCTACAACTTAGCGTAGGGGTTATCCAACAGTTCATAAGCAGGAATTGTGAGGAATTCTTCAAACTCCTCAGAAAGAACCAACTTATCCATAAGTTGGGATGCCTGTGCAAGGCGAGCTTTTGATGTTCCTCCAAGCTTTTCAAGTTCTTCTTTGTGTATGGCCTTGTACAGATCAGGAGTGAACGGACGGCCATCCTCCAGCCGTACACCATGCCGCAACCACTGCCACAGCTGAGCTCGTGAAATTTCTGCCGTGGCTGCATCTTCCATCAAGTTATGGATAGCTACAGCTCCAACACCCTGCAAAGAAATGTTACATAACTATCAAATTTTTAACACTGATTAATGTAACAGTCCTAGTCTTGCTGTACTCTCAAATCTTGATGACAAGGTTTTGATGTTTTGTCTACACTTCTTCTTAAGCAGCTGTTTCTGCCTTCTATGGAAAGTCTTCAAAGCTGCCTCAGCAAGAGCAAGAAGCCTTAAACATTTCAAGGTCAACTAAATACAAGAAAGAACTAAATATTACCTTTTGGTGGAATGGAAAAGTGAAATCTGGCAGGTTTTGGAGAAATATATCGGGGGGGGGGGGGGATCGCTACAATGCTGGAAATATAATATGTTTCAATGTTAATTTACCGAGAGCCAGCTGTTGAGATACTGAAGGGCAACTTCAATGTTGACTCGTACACCTTCCTCTGTGATTTTACCACCAGGTACAGAGACGGATAGGATTTCTTCAACCTTCACGTTCACCTCTTCACGTAGACGGTGCTTTTGATGACATGCACCCTGCAAACCCTGCAGAGAAGAGAACACAGACTATTGAATGCCTGTTCAATTCTGATTTTTAATGAGTAAATTAACTAAACCAGGAAGCAATTGCATCTCTTTACGGTGGCGAATTTACCTTTAGTTATCAACTCTGTTGATAAACCAAACATTTGTTTCTACTCCCCACCAACACAGCACCACTGACAGTTTCTTTAGAAACAAACCCCCTCCTTATCCAGTATCTTATCAAGAGGCTGACAGTTACAGCCCACCCTAGCTAGGCTCAATTTCTGAGCCTCTCTATGGGTATTTCCGAAGAATTCGAAGACGCGAAGATCACCGCGGAAAAAACAAAGATCTCAAGCTTGAAGCAAAGATCTGAAAATTGGTTAAAATTTGCGTGATCAAATTGAACAATCAGATATAAAACTGTCAAAATTCGTAAAAACTACAGAAAATATCTGTTATTTCTGAATTTTGGCATTTGACCACATTTCACTGCGATTTTGACAACGGTTTTTACAGTCACTGCCGTGAAACCCAATGATGCTATTGAAGTGAAATATTTATCAACTGTGAATAACACTGAATAAACGTTTAAACCATATTAATCTGAAAAATGAAGATCTTCCTAGAAAAAACCCAGAAGATTTGCAAAAAATCGCGAAGAAAACGAAGACCGTAGGTACCCACAGAGAGGCTCATTTCTGTTGGTCTGCTGTCAGGTACTGCTTATTTTCCTTGAACAGTGGCTGATAATAAGCCATTCCCGAGTTGCAGTGAACCTCATTATGAAAGGGAGGCTAAGTGCAAAACTCTTTCATATGAAAATTAGTTTTGTTTACATGTGAATGAAAACTAATTTTCATAATAAAAACTTTGCACTTAGCCTCGCTTTCATAATGAGGTTCAAAGCAACTCGGAATTGGCCTATTGAGCCTTGACCCACACATGCCTTGGTGCTTTACTCCTGCGCAAAAGCAGCAGTCCATAAAATGACGAAGCTGGTCAATATGTTTAATGTAACACTCAGTAAGCTGGCATTCCATCCAAGGCATTCAACACAAACAAATAATTTTAGGGTGTGTTCGATTGACCCTATTCTGGAATAGGAATACAAACCATGATGACAAGAAATCCCTCATAAGAGGTTTCTAGAGTTACTGGAGTACAAACTTGCTCTCAAATAATCATGTGTTAGGGAAAGTTTCCAGAAATGTCTTCTCAAATGTACTTGAAAAGAAATATCTAACAGCCATTCCACTTATTTTTATTCTGGAATATGGTCAATCCAACGCGAACATTATTATGTAGTGTACGTGGGGGTTGTTCTGTGTACCCAAAGAAATTCCACTGTTAAATCATGTTTTATTGTATTCAAGGGTGACAATAATCCTGGATTTGCTTGAACAACACAGCCCAGATTTTTTTCGTTAGTCGATTGCTGCCTAAATGAAAAATACACTTGATCAGTTCTCACCTTCATGAAGATCTCCTTTGCAAAAGGTACAAGGTCAGGATGTGCAACCCAAGTTCCATCAAAACCATCTGCCACTTCTCGTTCCTTGTCCTGGCGAACCTTCTCAAAAGCCATCTTATTAACATTCTCATCTCTTCGGCTTGGGATAAATGCTGCCATTCCACCCATTGCGTGGGCGCCATGTTGATGGCACACTTGCACAAGGCGTTCTGTATAAGCTCGCATGAAGGGTACTGTCATTGTCACCTACATGTTAGAAAGGAAATTTTTTAATGTCTCTTGTCAAACAATTCCCTCAGGACTATAATGACAGTGGCTTTCTATGAATAAACATTCAAAAGACAAAATCTTTACTTTATAGACTACGGGGTAAGCTCAGATGACAGGGGGTTCATGAGTCAGCAATTTCAATAACTGTTGAGGTCGATGTCTGTGCTAACCAAAGTAGGTAGCTAACTAACAATTTTGCTGCAAAAATCAAGACAAAGTAGGTTGAAATGCTGCATACCATCTTACGATCTGGCAAAACACAATCAGGTTTCCTTGACAATCTCTTGATTGCTGAAAATATGTAATCCCATCTGCCAGCATTCATCGCGCAGCAGTGTTCTTTTATCTCATAGAGCATCTCCTCCATGTTGACCCCAGCAAGGAGTGTTTCTAACATCACAGTGGCACGGATAGTCCCTGAAAAACAATCAAGGAAAGTTATAACTTTCTTAAACTCTTGCTGCTATTTTGACCAGCCCAGGAAGCCTTAAATTCACAAAAACTTTTTAGAAATTGGAATGCCCTAGAGGCTGGTTGCCTCTCTGTCCAAATCAAGTGTGTTAGATGCAGAAATCTGTCCCTCACCTTTTGAAGCATGTTGCTGGGGATTCATATTATAAATGACTTGTCTTGAACCACGTATTGCTGTACATGGGCACAATCCCGGGGGGGTACTCCTATATATAAGCTGCCAGTATATGGGTATGTACCACTGTGAAGGGTATGGTTTTCAGGCAGTTAATTTTGGATAGGGTATAGAAATCAGAGAGTTTGGTCTAGAATAGGGTATCATTTTCCAGGAAACTGTTAAAATGCTTGAAGAATTTAGTCCAGACTAGGTTTCCCTGGAATTTACACTTAAAAAACATGTTTTAGCTGTTGTTGTACACGTACAAGATTTTGTTTTGGCTGCACTGTGATAGTGATGGAGTTTCTGGAAAATAGTGAGTCTGGCATAGGGAAGGGGTATTTGGTCCTTAGTCTAACGTAGGGATGCAAAATGCAGCTGAACTTGGTCTGGTTTAGGGTAAGGGTTTCAGACTCCCATTGGCACGCCCCAACCAAAAATGCAAAGGCAGCAGCCTTAGACTGTCTAAGTTTATATGAAAGACCAACCTCTTCAAGAGATAATATTGTAAAGGACTTCAAGAGCAGCTCACCTTGTGGCACTTTCATGTAATCTTGAGCAGCTTTAAACACATCATTCCACAGTCTTGTTTCCTGATGAGTCTCCATTTTTGGCAGATAGTAGTAGGGAGCTGAACCGTGAGCTAACCTTACATGGACGTTGTGAAAAAAGTACAGTCCAAAGTCCACCAGTGCACCAGCCATGGGCTCTCCGTCACACAGGATGTGTTTCTCGTCAAGATGCCAGCCTCGCGTACGGACTAATAGACATGCTGTCTTGTCCTTCAAACGACGCACCGATCCTATTGAACAATCAATAAACATTGTATTTCATGCTAGCCAATAACCACCCACATTTTTGCCATATTATTTATTCACCAACACTGGCTGGGATCATTTGCTCCAGACTTGTCACAGTTGTGCCAATCTCTTTGACGAGTCTTGGCTGGACCTTGTGCCCCTTTGGGCTCTTTCATACGTTTGAAGGGTTGACCATTGCAAAGTTGTAAATTTTGTAAATTTGTATTAATAGCAGATACAATTCCATGAAGAGATGATCAAATGTGATTTACGGTATGGGGAAATTGGAATTGGAAAGGTTGGTTTTTGAGGAGATGGGAAAACCAGAGTACCTGGAGATAAAACTCTAAGAAGAAGGATGAGAACCAACAACAAACTCAACCCACACATGATGCCCAGACTGGGAATCGAACCTGACCACATTGCTGGGAGACGCGTGCTCTCACCACTGCACCATCCCCGGTCTCCCATTCAATTCCCAACATCAACATGAATATTGCCCTTAGTATTAAAGTATTATTAGTATATTATAGTATTATGAATAGAAACACATTCTGGCCGATCTGGCCCTGGTCACCAGGGAAATGCACTACAGCCACTCATCCTCTAAGTTGTTTATGAAAAGCACAACTTAGTTGAAAAACAAAAACATCAGCTTACCATCGGCATTAGTGAAACTAATAGTCTTCTTGTTGGCATCCAAAAGGTTGATCTGCCCCTCGACGATATTCTTCCAAGACGGAGTGAGAGAGTCTTCAAAGTCAGCCATGTACATGTCGGCACCACTGTTCAAGGCGTTGATAACCATCTTACGATCAGTTGGTCCTGTGATCTCTACATGTCGCATCTGCAGGTCATGAGGAACAGCTGCTACTTTCCAGTCTTTTGTGTGATGTGCTTCAGGATACTTAATGGGTTGGCCAGCATTGATTGCTGCTTGAATTTCCATTCGTTTCTTGAGCAACTTTTTCCTCTGGTAGTTAAAACTCCGATGCAGATCAGCTAAGAACTCCAGGGCATCATAGGACAGAATCTGAGCATACTCTTCTTTTACTTCACCTGTGATTTCCACTCCTAGTAAAGAAATAATAATTATTATAATAAACATAGGATGTGTCAGAGGCAGCATCAACAAGCAGATGATAGAGGAATCTGGAAGGAGAGAGCATGCAGCCTAACTCTCTACTAACAAAATATGGAACATTGGTGTTGAATCAAAGTGCCTGATCTTCTAATACTAACCAGGGATACAATTCAGTAAGGTTGGTCATACCAAGAGGGTGATGTGCACACAGTATACTCATTCTTTTGGGGTCCAAATTAAATTAACATGGTTTTTGAGGAGAGGGGAAAACCGAACTTGGAGAAAAAACTCTCAGAGGAAGGGACAAGAACCAACAACAAACTCAACCCACATATGACGCAGAGTCTGGGAATCAAACCTGAGCCACTGCACCATCCCAGCTCCTCATAAAATTAAAGATTATTATGCAGCAGTTGCTTCTAAGCACAAACTATAATTAAACAGTAAAATCCTCTTCCCCTAGATATACCTATGACATATCAAATGGCACAAACTGTTTTATGTTTGTGTGGCCAAGAGCTTTTTTTTTTAAGTGAGATCCAAATTATTTCACATGTGTGCTAAAGCATGTTGCATGATTATGACAAAGAATTGTTTAAAAAGTATCCTGAATAACACAGACTTGTAAAAGCACAAAAAATTCCACTTGCTGTGCTGTCACCCAAACCACCCCCTATCCCCTCTAATCCCTGGTTGTCCCATACTGCAACTGCTATTTCCTTGGTTCTGAAAACACCATGCATTTGTCTGGGCCTGAAGTATCGGTCCGGCCACAACACCACCGTGAGCAGCTTGGATCAACTTAAAATTACGTGAATTACAAAGAATGAACTCACCTTGTGGGCACCTCATTGTTGGCAGTTTGCTTGCTTTTCTGACAGGCTGTGGTATAATTTAATAATAAACATACACTTCAGTAAAAAATACAACCATTCACATCAACAAGATGGAGGACTTAGTTTTATCATGTTGCTACAGGCTTCGAACTTAAACATCGCAGGCAAAACTGAAAATCTTTTACAGCATGATGAATAGCATCACAGCAAAGTAGAGCTGTATTGCTCAGGATCTCAAGCTAAGAACTACCATGAAAAAAAAAACGACAAACAGCACCACAGTATTGTTCTGCTAAAAAGTTTTCACTTGAATATCAAGACTTTTGGAATTCATCCACAGATGTAAAAGTTGGATGGCACAGTTTATATATTTTGCACAGAGCTGGCAGCAGGCTTATGTTTTATAAGATTGTAAATGAACTGGTTGCAGCTGATTTTTCTGATAAACTTATTCAAGACATCTTCATCCTAAATCATTTTTACTCAACCTTAGAAAACAAGATGTATATCCACTGTCAAACAGTGGAACAATTTGCCGACCTATCTTGTCTCAGCTGCAACTCTTGAGTCCTTCAAGGGACTTCTGTGATCTATATCATTAGGGGTGCTTTTCATTTGTCCAAAAATTGCAGAAATTTCAGGTGAAAAATTGAATGGAACAGAAACTTTCTAGAATAAAATTTCTGAATTTTGGGTATACCTTGCAAAGTTGTCGTAATGTTCTAGAAAATCAGAACAATCTTCTCAGGTCCAGCTGTCTCAGACACGTGTCGACTGTGTTATTTCGCTTTACGTAAAAAAATTTGTGAATTATGGAACAGGTTTATTTCAAGTTGGTTGCAGTGACCCGGAAAATACTATTCCATTCAGCAGCTAAAGTTTTTGAAAGTTCAAACAGGATTTTACAATAACTGTCCAAATTCCCGCACGCTGATTGGCTCGTAGCTATTGTCTATAATAGTACAGACAATAAAAATGACGTTAGATGTAAAGCGCGCGCTTTCTCAACGAAAAAATAGCCAATTCCGCTCGTATTTTTTCCATGTTATTGTAAAAAACAAATCGACGGCAGTTTTTTATGGTCTATACTCTTATAGACCATAATTTGTTTAAAGTACTGTAAAGTCCATCTTTACGCTGACGACACCCTGTTGTTTTTTGAAAGCAGTTCTGTGCAAGCTATTGAGGCTGCTTTGTCCCAAGACCTCGACCACGTTGTTGGATGGTTGAACCAAAACTATCTCATGTTAAATCACTCGAAGACCAAAGTTATGCTTTTGGGAACTCACCAAAAATTTAACTCAGTCCAGTCATTCGCAGTTAGTGTTAATGACACAGATCTTGGAAGGATATACAAATTTAAATACCTGGGCGTGTTTCTGGATCCTTGCCTAAATTGGAACGAACACATTGATCATATCGGAAATAAAATCTCGTCCCGCCTTGGAATGCTTCGTAGAGGCCGGAAAGTCATCCCAAAAGAAGCTTGCATTACTCTGTTTAATGCTATGGTTCTACCGTTATTTGATTACTGTTGCGTTGTGTGGGATGGTTGCGGTCAGGGAAACAAGATCTACCTTCTCAAGCGAGCTGCGGGAATAATTGCGGGTCGCAAGGCTACTGATACCGATATACAGCAAACATTGAAGTGGCCATCCCTTCAATGCTGCAGAGAATACCAAAAGTGCATACAGGTCTATAAGTGTATCAATGGCTTGGCCGCAGCTTATCTGCTAGATGACTTCCACTCCTTGGAGCAGATCCATAACTACAACACTAGGAACAAAGACCTTATTCGCCTGCCTCTTGCCAAGACTACTAAATTTCAAACATCTTTTAAGTACAATGCCGCCAAATCCTGGAACACTCTTCCTCGTAACTTATGTCATGATCAGTCTCTCACTAGTTTTAAACTGAGAGTCAAGAAACATCTAAATCACCTTAGTTAATTTCTCACCTTCATGAACTCTTTGAATGATTTTTGCTTTCATTTCTATATTTGATTATTTATTCTTATTATTTTATACAGATCTCCATTTAAACCAGCTACGCTGAATTGGAATTTCTGTTTAAATAAATGTATATAAATAAATAAATAAATAAATAAATAATGTTTGGCTGAATGGAAAGCTTCCCAGGACTGCTGCTGCCTGGGCACAAAAGCCTCACACAGAGGGCATGCCCTGCCTTGGTGCCCCTCTTGTTCAGGCTACTCCTACAATGCAGGTCAAAAGTGTTGGGACACTTAGCGAGATACTACTGAAATAATCTCCCCCCACCCCCTCCCCCCCCAAGCAATGTTGAGATTTGACACTACAACACAGATTTCAACAAAAATACTGTTTATCTGCATCTTCCAACATTGTTTGGGGGGGAGGGGGTGGTACGCTCCAATTGTGACCCCAAAAAGCCAACTTTACTTGGAATACATGATTATTGGACAGGTGTCCCAACTACTTTTGACCTGCATTGTCTGAGTTAGGGGTGAACATCCAGGCCCTTTTCTCGGATGTGGAGGAACGTACAAATGATGTTGACCTAAATTTGGAAAATGCAACATCTATTTAGTACATCACTGGACATTTTAGGGTTCTAATTGGGGTGGAAGTGCGCTAAATAGGCCGTTCGAATTCGTGGCATTGTCAATTCGCTCTTTGTGACGTTACGGAGTTTCTTGTTTTCTTCCGTTGTGTAAAAGAAAATGGTTTATCGCGGACATATAGATGCACAGACGAAAGCGTAGTACTGATTGAAAAGTCTTTCGGACTTAAATTTCCTAAAATGAACTGTTTGCTAAGTAGGCTCGAATTTTGCAGTGACGGTCTACACGGTCTACCATAGCAAATGACTTAAAAATAGATAACATATCATATTTCTTACAGAGTGATGGTAGACCGTGTTGTGATGGTAGACCGTCATAAAATGATACATAACACATGGAATGCTTTCACCCCTGACTGTATTTTATCGTTGGCCATTTATAACTATTTAGGATTGACTACAAATGACATTAGTGCAAGTGTTTTGGTTTTATTGTGATCTTGCAAAAGTCACGCATTCTCGACGTGACATAACCAAATAGTGTGACATTGTTTTCCCTCAGTCACAAAATAAAGCAAAGACTTGTGTTTAATACTTTGTGGCCTCATTCTCCCCTAGACAATTTTTTCTTTAGTATTTAGTACGGCCGCCTCTACTGTTTAGAACTAAATCTAATCGCTTATACATTGACCCGATAGTATTGTCAATAATTTCTCTTCGCACTACGAACGTGTAAGTTTCACCTGTCGTAATTGCAATGCAAACACGTCCTGAAAAATGTAACTAGCTTAAAGCAATTTGCTGAAATAAGCGTGTATCACAATGTATATTCACAAAGGTCTAATTTTCAAGACTCATTTCTAAGCAACTGGTTTTCCCCTTAAAACGGCACGCGATCACAATAGAACGTGTGTTTATGTCCCTAACAAGAACGTCAACAAACGCTTATCTCCGAAATCTAATGACGGTTTTGGCGCAACCTATGCACGTAAATAAACTTGTTTGACGTTAATGCTCAGTAAATAACTTTGAATCACGTCCTTACAGACCGCACAAGCGAAAATGGCCCTATATCACTTCTTTATTTCCAAACTTAGGCATATTTTCTGACTTGCTAACTGAAAACAATGAAAACTGCGGCTATGACGTCATTCGAAAAATAACCCAAAATTACCTTTCTTCCTCTGCCATTTGTAATCCATGAAACATCCACCAATAAAACCCAATTTTGCCAAAACCCCTCACAAATAGCCAAACGTAGACCACTTCCCAAAGCGATCCATAAACTAACAGAATGCTCATACAGCGTCAAAGCGCTCAGACAATGCAGGTCAAAAGTGTTGGGACACTTAGCGAGATACTACTGAAATAATCTCCCCCCACCCCCTCCCCCCCCAAGCAATGTTGAGATTTGACACTACAACACAGATTTCAACAAAAATACTGTTTATCTGCATCTTCCAACATTGTTTGGGGGGGAGGGGGTGGTACGCTCCAATTGTGACCCCAAAAAGCCAACTTTACTTGGAATACATGATTATTGGACAGGTGTCCCAACTACTTTTGACCTGCATTGTCTGAGTTAGGGGTGAACATCCAGGCCCTTTTCTCGGATGTGGAGGAACGTACAAATGATGTTGACCTAAATTTGGAAAATGCAACATCTATTTAGTACATCACTGGACATTTTAGGGTTCTAATTGGGGTGGAAGTGCGCTAAATAGGCCGTTCGAATTCGTGGCATTGTCAATTCGCTCTTTGTGACGTTACGGAGTTTCTTGTTTTCTTCCGTTGTGTAAAAGAAAATGGTTTATCGCGGACATATAGATGCACAGACGAAAGCGTAGTACTGATTG
Organism: Pavona decussata; assembly: GCF_977016875.1. NCBI lineage: Eukaryota > Metazoa > Cnidaria > Anthozoa > Scleractinia > Agariciidae > Pavona > Pavona decussata. The sequence goes on from NW_028145742.1 coordinate 2,380,274, forward strand.
AAAAGTCTTTCGGACTTAAATTTCCTAAAATGAACTGTTTGCTAAGTAGGCTCGAATTTTGCAGTGACGGTCTACACGGTCTACCATAGCGAATGACTTAAAAATAGATAACATATCATATTTCTTACAGAGTGATGGTAGACCGTGTTGTGATGGTAGACCGTCATAAAATGATACATAACACATGGAATGCTTTCACCCCTGACTGTATTTTATCGTTGGCCATTTATAACTATTTAGGATTGACTACAAATGACATTAGTGCAAGTGTTTTGGTTTTATTGTGATCTTGCAAAAGTCACGCATTCTCGACGTGACATAACCAAATAGTGTGACATTGTTTTCCCTCAGTCACAAAATAAAGCAAAGACTTGTGTTTAATACTTTGTGGCCTCATTCTCCCCTAGACAATTTTTTCTTTAGTATTTAGTACGGCCGCCTCTACTGTTTAGAACTAAATCTAATCGCTTATACATTGACCCGATAGTATTGTCAATAATTTCTCTTCGCACTACGAACGTGTAAGTTTCACCTGTCGTAATTGCAATGCAAACACGTCCTGAAAAATGTAACTAGCTTAAAGCAATTTGCTGAAATAAGCGTGTATCACAATGTATATTCACAAAGGTCTAATTTTCAAGACTCATTTCTAAGCAACTGGTTTTCCCCTTAAAACGGCACGCGATCACAATAGAACGTGTGTTTATGTCCCTAACAAGAACGTCAACAAACGCTTATCTCCGAAATCTAATGACGGTTTTGGCGCAACCTATGCACGTAAATAAACTTGTTTGACGTTAATGCTCAGTAAATAACTTTGAATCACGTCCTTACAGACCGCACAAGCGAAAATGGCCCTATATCACTTCTTTATTTCCAAACTTAGGCATATTTTCTGACTTGCTAACTGAAAACAATGAAAACTGCGGCTATGACGTCATTCGAAAAATAACCCAAAATTACCTTTCTTCCTCTGCCATTTGTAATCCATGAAACATCCACCAATAAAACCCAATTTTGCCAAAACCCCTCACAAATAGCCAAACGTAGACCACTTCCCAAAGCGATCCATAAACTAACAGAATGCTCATACAGCGTCAAAGCGCTCAGACAATGCAGGTCAAAAGTGTTGGGACACTTAGCGAGATACTACTGAAATAATCTCCCCCCACCCCCTCCCCCCCCAAGCAATGTTGAGATTTGACACTACAACACAGATTTCAACAAAAATACTGTTTATCTGCATCTTCCAACATTGTTTGGGGGGGAGGGGGTGGTACGCTCCAATTGTGACCCCAAAAAGCCAACTTTACTTGGAATACATGATTATTGGACAGGTGTCCCAACTACTTTTGACCTGCATTGTACATCTGCCGAGGCCGCACGTGGCCTTGGGCCCATCTAATTACTATTGATTTCTCTTTAGTTTATTTAACGTCCCCAATTAACTGTAAAGCTTAACATACAGACACTTAAACAAAAGTGTTGAATAATAAGATATTGGACTTGGAGATTTGGAATGCGTTCAATGACCTCTGAATCCATATCAGAAATCAGCTAAATGGTCAGTTTAACACCAGTGTAATATCTGTTTGTTTTGATCAGGAGGGTTGGGCAATCAATATCACCAATAAATTATTCTAATATATGATGGAATGATGTGGCACAAAAATCATGAAAGCCTGCATGATTTGACAAAATTCAGGACTTAATTAAGCCAGTTATAAGCCAGTTGGTATTTCGTGACAGAAGACATGAATCGAAAAAATTCATTTAACCGCATGCTAGCTCGCGCTAACACAAGATCTTTAAGATTTACAACCGCGTGCTTTTAATTATTTAAGAGGCAGCTCAGAGAAGTTCCTACCAAAAACAAACATTCTGATTTTTTAGTTTGGTAAAACTACTATTAGCTTATATAACAACTCCCGAGTTTTGACACGTGCCCGTTTCAGACACGTAGAAGACCTCAAAACGAAACGAACGAAACATTGCAAGACACTATGAGAGCAATCGTTAAATATTCTGGCATACTTACAGAGGAATTGAGAGTTCTTTGAAGTAGAAAACTTCCGTTTAAACCCAGTTTATACGAGATTCTGAGATTTTGCTCTGCAATAATGGTGGCCTGTTATGCCTCGTTTTTGTGCAAGATCAAAGTCCATTGAAACTGTCGCGGGGTGTGTATGGAGGAGTGACCAAGTTGTGGGTAGGGAGGGTAAGGGGGTGTGAGATGGGAGCGTGTTCACATTTATATATGGTCGCACGAAAAGCTCCTGAAAGAAACAGAATAATCCAAGTTGATTTGCGAAAATCTTCCATAGTGTTGAAACCTTCATTTGGCATATACATCGAGAAGGAAATTTCTACAAATCACCAGCAGTCGCCCGTAGCAACCAAACTATTGCAACCTACGTAAATTATTGCGTCAGATTTTTCCCGAGGAAAACAAACTTTGCAATTGTGAAACCCAATTAACCTTATAACTATAACAGTACTAGTTTGATCAATAGGCCCCTTTAAGAGGTAAATTGATCTGTTTATATTGAACTGCAAGAAATCAAGTTTTTGCCCTCGATGAAAAGAGGCAGCAAGCGACGCGGTTGGTCATATCAACAAGCCCAGTGAGGCATTGGCGCGCTATCGATAGCGCACCAATGAAAAACCACAATAAAACAATAGATTATCCTGTCCACCAATGAAAAACAAATCCTCTCGTGAGTGATCAAAGTTCACAGCGCATAAATTTACTAAACATTCTGTAAAATCCCTTAGTTTTCTTCTCAAAGTATTTTTCCAGTGAACCTTTTTGGAAGCACGGTTCAACCAAGCTCACAAGAGCCGATATATCAAAGTTTCCCAATCTTTTCTACAGTTGATATCAACAATGTATTCCAAACACGAGCGATATCCAGGAATTAAGAGGAACTACAGCCAAGCAGATGTCGAAAAGTTAAGGGGCTCGTTGAAAATCGAGTATACTCTGGCAAAGCGTGGCTCGATAAAGCTCTGGAATTACTTGACTCGTGGAGGAAACTTTTACATCAACGCTTTAGGAGCACTCACAGGTAAGATGGACTGTGAATAGTTACGCATCGCCCGAATCTTTTATTTTGACAGAGGTACGATTTTCGCTCCACGTGAAAAACACTCCGTTTCCCTAATATGGTGAACGCCACGATGTGGCGCGCGATTCGCTTGCGTCTAAATATGGGTCTAGCCATTCTTTCACATTCTTATATTGGAGATTTTGATACCTTCAATGTTTTTTCTCTGTTTTAATCGAAATCCTCGACTAAATTTCGGGAAGAAAAATTTTTCAGCGCCACGTCAACTCACGAAAACCAAGTGACGTGGAAAGTTTCACGATCGTCACATTTTCGAACTTTGAACCGGGGGCCTCTTTACACAGGATCGCGGTTTTCTACTTGATTTCCTAGAAACAATGAGTACATTGTCAAAACGAAAACCAAGCGATTTTTGAGATGCAGTGAAGAGAATATCATCCGAACGTCATCTTTTATATTTTAAGGGTTTCAAGTGATTGCGTGAGAGCGTGGGGGACTTCTGTTCTTACTTTTTTGTCTTTCCTTTCCCAATGCATGACTATTTTTATAGAATATAGGTAGACGACAAGATAAATGAAAAAAAAAAAAAAACCGAAAATAAAATAGTTTTGATCATTTTATTTTCTGATTAAAATGATTAAAAAAAAAAAAAAAGAAAAGAAAATAATTTTAGTCATTGTATTTTCTGATTAAACAATCTTGTGATTTCAGGTGGTCAGGCGGTACAGATGGCCAAGGCAGGCTTAAAAGCCATTTACCTCAGTGGCTGGCAAGTTGCTGGTGACAACAATCTTGCTGCCCAGACGTATCCTGATCAGAGCTTGTACCCTGCTAACTCCGCACCTAAACTGGTGGAGCGGATTAACAATGCCTTCATCAGAGCTGATCAGATCGCGCATATGGAAAGAACCGACAAGCACATTGACTACTTTCTACCGATTGTTGCTGACTGTGAAGCTGGATTCGGGGGACCACTGAATGCGTTTGAACTCACCAAGTCTATGGTAATGTGATCACCTTTAATACTTAAAATTCTGCCCTCTGTTTCGATGCTATTTTCAGACTCGTTAGGAAGAAATCTATAATCCCCTTCTCAAATTCAAAATGCTTTGACACTCTCTAAAGAGGGTAATTCCAAATTCCAAAGTGAAACCAATTACTCTGAAAAGACTAATGGTTAATAAAAACAGTAATGTATTCAGTGGTTGTGATATGAACACTCACAATAATAATATTGGAAAAGGGAGTTCACTGAGTCCCAAGAGTTTTGTTTGAGTGGTTTGTCATTATAATTCCCACAGAACCTTCACAACATTAAGGTAATTCATATCAAGTTAGTCACAATTCTAGCAGCCACCACACTAAAGCTTGGGAAAATATAGGTTCAATTTCCACTGCTTGCTTGGGTCTGGTATACCTCCGCGCCAGTTGGTAATGGAGCATAAGGCTAACTATCCTAAGGTCAACAAAGGCTCTACGGCTGTAGGTATCAGGTTGTTTTGTTTTGTGGGCTTAACCTTTGAAATTCGTGGAAACAAATTCATCACCTGGTAAGAGATGCTGTGCTGTGCTGGCAAAATTAATTTGTTCTCATGGCAGAATAATACAAGGCTGGATAGATCCAGATCCAGACTTTCTAACAAATGAAGGGGTGCACAGAATAAGGCCTCAAGTGACTTTTGATGTAAGGTCAAATTCTCCTTTTATTTCACAAGTGAAAACAAGAAAATTTGGAAGGAGATTCTAGCAGTTTATCAGAAATCCCTTAGGGCTTCTTTTCCAGGTACCCCTTCAAATGTTGACCATTTGAAATATTTTATCATCACGGTAAAAAAACCTTTGATATATGAAGGGATCATGCAGTCACTTGTCCTACTTTAAACTAAGTATAGAAAGTAAGTAGGTAAGACTTTATTTTATGGGGGTGATATCTGACAGTAATGAAACTGATAAACTGCTGGTAATGGCCCTATGGGCACTGGATCTGTGATTAATCTGTCTTACAAAATTTATTTTTCGACAGATTGCAGCAGGTGCGTCGGCAGTACACTTTGAAGATCAACTGGCTTCAGAAAAGAAGTGTGGACACATGGGAGGAAAAGTTCTTGTGCCAACGCAACAGTTCATCAAGGTCTTAAATGCTGCCAGATTGGCTGCTGATGTTTTAGACGTCCCAGTTGTCATTGTTGGACGTACTGATGCCAATTCTGCTGCCCTGGTCACATCAGATATTGACCCTTATGACAGGCCATTCCTGACAGGTGAGAGAACTCCAGAGGGGTTCTTTCGTGCTAAAGCTGGCTTAGATCAAGCCATTGCCCGTGGCCTTGCCTATGCACCCTACTGTGATGTACTGTGGTGTGAAACAGGAAAGCCAAACTTGGAAGAAGCGCGCAGATTTGCCAATGCCATCCATGCACGCTACCCAGGAAAACCCTTGGCGTACAACTGTTCTCCATCGTTCAACTGGAAAGCCAATCTAAGCGATGCTGAGATCGCTGTGTTTCAGAGAGAACTGGGCAAAATGGGTTATCGATTTCAGTTTGTCACCTTGGCCGGCTTTCACTCGCTAAATCATGCCATGTTTAAGCTTGCACATGATTACAGAGACAATGGAATGTCTGCCTATACTAAGGTCCAAGAAGACGAGTTTGCACAGGCTAAAAATGGATTCACTGCTCACAAACATCAGAGGGAGGTCGGTACTGGATACTTTGACCAAGTTGCCATGGCAATCAGTGGTGGAACAAGCTCAACTACAGCATTGAAGGGTTCTACAGAAGAGGAGCAATTCACACACAAACCTTATGCAATAGCCAAACTATAAAGAAAAACAAGAAACAATCCAAAATATCTTTCCTAACTTCTAGATAAAAAATCTCATCTCCATAAATTGCATGGAATATTTTCCTTTAGAGTTATTTTGGAATACTAATTATTAATCAAAAGCATGTGTACTATTGTTATTCCCTTGTTGTCAATAATTTTATTATGATTAAAAACTCTTCATAACAAAAACACAGCTTCTGTAACATTGCAGCAAGACATTCTCTTGGAATTTGATGCACGTATTATGGAAAGGTAGTTACTTCATCCGTGGACTTGGTGGGGAAATGTTGGAAGTCAATGGACTGGCAATTTGAAGGTTTTCTTTGATGCTAGTGTGTCAGGGTTAGGATGGGTATTTGAGATAGTTCCTGGATCTTGATTCGTGTTGCAGTGGATAGATTGGAGTAGGTTAGCTGTTTTTTTTTCCCTTTTTTTTTTCTCAGTCACACTAAGGTATTTCTGAAGCTATTCTTTAGAATTAGTTCTATGACAGAGAGCTTTGAAAAGTTTTTTCTTTTTAAAAAGCACAACCTAAATACACTGAAGAATGCTTTAAAACAGGCATTATACATGTAGTCTGAAAGAGAACCTTAATGTAGCATAAATCATTTATTGAAATTTACGACCAAAATGAACACCCTTGAGCATTGAGATGGGGGATTCAATGTTACTTGGCAACAAAAATAATTCTTACCAGAGGGGACTGGGGGATTTCAAAGTCTTCAAGGCAACTTCCCACCTTGTACCAGGATGGGGGGTGCCAGCTTTCATTTGTCCAGTGCATTACATAACTAAGAAAACACTTTGCTTAAGTTTTGAGTAATGTTATGGATTTGATTTTTATTTATAATTTATTTCTCAAAGTAGGTTATTGTAATCTAAGTCAATATTCAGTAACTTATGCAATTTTATGTACTTTATTGTAAGCCAGTGTTTGAAATTTTAATAAGTGGACACAGCTTTTTGTTTTAAAACTGCTGTAGATGTTTTAAATGGTACCATATTGATAACATTCTGGGCTTCTATATTATTTGAAGAGAGCTGACTCTATGACAGCAGAGTTATTATAAAAAGCTTATTCTTTCACACTGTAAAATTTAATTCAACAATATTAGCTTCATTTTTCTATACTTCCGATGCATTCTGTCAAGAAGTCAATAAAGAGGCATCAAGCTAAAGTTGTGTTGTTATACTGCAATGACCAGTCAACTTCACAAAAGACCTGTTGTGGGTTTAAATAAATAAAAAAAACTAAGAACAGGGTCTTTTACAATCATAGTAACAACAGGCACACTGTAATGATTTGATTTAGCACCCTCCCCCCTTTCCTATAAGTGCTCCCCCCAAGAAGCATCCCTACCCCCAACTGCAAAAGGCACCCCTATTCCAATGAGCACCACATATATCATGGTATCACAAATCAACTGCTGCATTTTTGTTTCCTTTACAGAAATGAATTCTGTAAGAAAAGACGAGAAAACTCTATTATTCAGTCGTTCTGTTAAAAGTCTTTGTTTTTATCTTGTTCATTTAAGTGCTTATTATTCAAACGGATGTTTATGTCAAAAAAGGAATAAGTACTCTGTTGCCTGATAAGCGCCCATCCCTTAGCAATCAAAAGTGAATTTGTACCCCTGGTTGTATATTGAATTATTATGCTATTTGGTGCTTTGACAGATGCTAGAACCACACCCACGTTAAATAATAATTAGCTTTCTGACCATCAACTAGTAATAGGCCATTTCCAAGTTGTTTTGAACCTCAATATGAAAATGAAGCTAAATGTAAAGTTTCTATGAAATTTAGTTTTCATTGACATGCAAACAAAACTAATTTTCATATGAAAAGCTTTGCACTTAGCCTTGCTTTCAAAATGAGGTTCACAGCAATGTGGAAATAGCCAGTTTTCCACATCAGACATGAAATGAATGCAATATTTATAAGCTGACAAATTGTAAATAATTTATTGAGTGGTTTTCTCTCGTATCAAAGTTCTTTAAAAGAGCCTACTTGAATGTTGTTAGTTATTAGGTACTCTTTGATGTCAGAGCTCCTAAGGGTCATCAATTCATGTTCCCTATCATCCGAGCAGGCAAACAAATCAGGCCCCTCACCACATCCACCACATCCCATAAAACTCTTATATCCAGGATGCACCATCAGCTCACAAACAGTCTGTTTGTTATCTGTGATGTTGTGCGGCTGTTCTTTTTGTTTGAATGCATTTTCTAAAGCTTGTTTAAGTCTTTGGAGTGTCATGTCTTTTCCCATGGTGCTCAGTCCAATAAAATGACTTGGAAACCTGAAAGTGGTAAACAGCAACAAAATATTCAGTTTTTATGTAACAATCTCGCATCTAAGGTTGTTTTGTTGCTCTGTAATTTCCCCACTCCAAGACAGATGAAAATTGTACCGATGAATAAGAGCATTTCTAGGCAGTCAGTCAGGTGAAAACTATTTAACAAGATGTACGCTATCCCCCAAAAAAGTTGAAAAATACACATTGGGACAATATCCATCCATCTACAGACTGTACCTAAACAATCCCACATTATACCTTACTCGCACCAGTCTTCTCACAGTGGGGAAATATAAGGAAATACTTAAGATAAAACTATTCACAACTATTTCTTTCAAAGACAACAATTATTACATATCACCTTATTCCATGTCTGGAGAAAGCTAGTTTAGCATTTTGCGCATCTGTTACCATGGATATGAAGAAGCTTTTTCTTGGTTCTTCTATCCAATCACATTCATCCAAGTTTTTTTCCACTGGTATTCTTGTCCAGCGGATTCCAGTATTTTTCATGACCACAGCAAGAATTTCACACACTTGGGGTAAAACATGAATATGCTGATGTCCGTCAATATGTGTGGGTAACAATCCTACATTGTTAACAAACCACTGCAGTTGTGCCTGTATTTCTTGTTTAACCTTGTCAAGAACAGGATTCAATTAATAAACTTTCAATAACTGACTGATAATGTGCTCCACCCAATCTGCCTCTAGGTCTCTTTGATCAAGTCTGCAATTTTTCAGAAAAAAAATTATGCCCCTTTTTATTTATTTCAGAAAAATATGCCTTTGTGTGCACAAGATCTTGTTGAGCATGCCATACTCTACAGACTGGTTTATAATAGAACCAAAATCCTACATTGTCACTTACTCATTCAAAAGAGCAACCAACACCTACTCTTGGAGTAACTACACAATACCCTGCCACTTCTGACCACTATTGTCTTCAATATTATTAAACAACAAGGCCGATAACTATGCATCCTATTCTCATTATTTGAGATGCAAATAAGTCGCAGGGTATTCTGCAGTTAAGCTCTACTTTTTTTAAAATAAATTTTAACATGTTTTTAAGATGTCAGGTGGACGGGAGATGAGAGAACAAAGAAAATCATCAAATTCTTAACCGGTCTCAAACAAGGGCACAGATAGCAGTTAGCAGTAACTTTAACATACTTTTTTAACTTATAAAGTTTTCCATATTTTACTGACGATTTTCAGTATATAAATAAATAGAAATAATTAATAGATAAATAAATAAATAAATAAATAAATAAATAAATAAATAAATAAATAAATAAATAAATAGATAAACAAGAACTGGTGATTCATAGTTTAAGCTTGAGATTGCTTGATCACTACGTGGCATAAAAAAAATCCAATTCCTATAGGTCCGTCCTATAAAATATTAATTAACATCACTATCAAGTATTATTAAACAAATACCTCATCCAAATCTATTTCTCCTCTTTTTATAGCTTCTCTAAATCCAAACTTTCCCCTCAATAAACCATTCTCTACAGTAAGAGAGCTGTAATGTGTTTTCATCGGACAGCCTTCTGTAAGATTTAGGTGAAGTCCAAGAGGAATTCCCCATTGTCGCGATAATTGTACAGCCTCTGACGCCTTCACCGCGTTAACAAGGACAGTAGCACTTGAAACTACCCCATTTTGAAATGCCTCCACTATTCCACGGTTCCTTTGATCACAATATCCAAAGTCATCAGCATTTATTACCAGCCAACGTACAAATCTTTCGTTACCGTCCTCCACTTCCGCCATAAGCTTTGGGGATCATTATTTCCTTCGTGTAAAATGCATGTAATGTATCGTATTTTTCTAGTGCCAGTTTCCTAACCGAAAATCAAGATGGCAGACGTAAGGGGCAAAGACAAGGAAGGTGTGTTTAGTTGTTTTCTTTTGTTTTAGAGTTATTTGTTGTCACGAAACATAGCGCTTTAAATAACGTAGACAAGTATTCTTGTCTATAATGGCGTTTTAGATTAAGGAGTAGTTAACATATGGGTTATATTGTAGTTTTATAGTTTACACTAGCTCGATTGATAACAAAAACAAGAAGCTGTTTCCAGCTTATACTCGGGCCATATTTGACTGTGTGGTGCGTAAAGCCTACAATCTTTTAACAATGATAACCTCCAGCATCGCCAATTCCCCCAAATAGATAGCCTGCGAGCAAGTTCTCTTGGGGGTGGATCCTCTTTCCCCCTCCCGCCCCCCACCCCCAAGAGAACTTGGTCGCAGGCTACCAAATAGATAGATACAGAGATATAGTGAGGCAATAAGTAACCACCAGACAGAATTGCATTTCTTGCAGTCAATGAAATACAGGGGAAAACGACATTTGTCACACGAATGCTTTTTATAATCCCTGGGCTTTAATCCTTACGTTTACACCTTTTGTTTAGAGACAGAAACCATTTGTACGGTCCTAATATGTATGTGACGCCGGGTCAATGACGGATCATAATTTTCGGTATGATTCCGGGGGAGGTACTCCTTTATGTGACCTTAACGGGGACGTGCGGCCCGATAGGGTATGGTTTTCAGGGTGTTTTGTCTTGAACAGGATATCTATTTCATCACTCTCTGTCTTAAACAGGGTATCCCTACATGACCTAATGGCTTAAACAGATTGTGATTGCAAATGCATTAAAATACAGTAAGAAACTAGTGTATTCTTATTTCATTTTAGTCTTAAACAGGGTGCGATTTTGGGTTAAATGTCTTAGAAAAGGGCCTGAAAATTTTGAATTCTGTCTTAAACGGGATAGGGAAAGCAGAGAATTGTGTCTTAAACAGGGTCAGGGTTTGAACGCCCGGGCCGCACCTCCCTACCCAAGCATTTGTTGAGTACCCTCCCCCTGGGATCCAGAGTAATGTTACGCATCACACGTACGTTTATATCCTTGTATGTTTTTCAATGTTTCGCTGTTTATATTTTTAAAGGAAATTCAGGGGAAAGCATTTGTTATTCACCTTTAATTTGAAGACAGAAACCCTTTCTACATTGATTGTTTTTCTATAGTAAACGGAGACATCTTTATTTATCTTCATGTATCTTGGCCTGCGAGGTCATAGACTGATTTAGTTGCCAAATTTTCGGTTGAACAAAACTAACCTTGAGGCACTCAGGTTAGCCTAAAAACACTCCTGTTAGCCTAAAGAGCACTCCAGTTAGCCTAAATAGCACTTAGGTTAGCTTAAATAGCTCCCTGGTTAGCTTAACGGTGAGCAGTTTACCGTATGTTGGGGTTGTTCGTGCCTCGCATATTTTGTTCATGCCTTGCATACACATCTGGCTCACATATTGTAAACACTCCTCCTGGCCCGAAAACAAAGAACGCGACCGAGAATTTAAAGAATTTGATAACACAACAGAAAACATAACTTGTACCAGCCGAGTACAAAAAACGAGACCGAGAACAATAACTCGTGGCCCGAAGTCTTATCTCTCGGCCCATCGTGACCCCAAAAAGAAAAAAGAATTTGATAATGCTAGCGAAACCTTACCTCGGTCCGCCTTACGAGCCGAGTAATAATCTTCAGCTTACAGCTTACAGAGTGACTTTTATAGTGACCCAGCTTAATTTTTTCCCGGTAAATCATTGCAGCTCTGTCAGAAAAGAGGACACAGGCGTTGGTGTCTTTGAGTGTCGGCCTTATTTTTATCTGTATTGGTATTCCTCTGTGGTGGAACACAACCAAGGTGTACAGGGCCTCTCTGCCATATGATGAGATAGAGAAGCTGAACCAGCTAAAGGTAAGGTCACTGTACATTATCTTAAGCTCAATCAGGTAAGGTAAAGGTACACTTAAGTTTATGTCAGTAAACTTAAATGAAGCTGAACCACCCCCACCCCCTCGTCATGAAAGGCATTTTACCAACCCCTTCCTCCACACCTGTCTGGAAATTCCAATTTAGCTTTAGACTTTCCTCTCCTTTCATTTTTTTTTTGCCTTTGTTAACCTCCATTGTCTTTGCAATCTCTGCCCTATGTGTGTGTGTCGTTAGGGGTGGGGAGGGATCAGTGGGTAGTGGGGCGGGGGGGGGGGGGGGGTGACAGGGAAGGAATGAATATTATCTGGAACTACTCAATCACTCAGTTAAACCAAAAGTAAAAGCATGGTCTACTCAAGTAAGTATTGTTGCGACTTGCACTTTACTTGTCTTGCATCTAAAGGGTTTTATCGGTTGACACAAAAAGTTTTCCAGAAATAATTCTAGTATTGTTGCTTTTCCGATTCATACAATAATGAATCAACAAAACAACTGTTTACCATTTCTCTCCTATTATTCTGTTATTATCGTATGTTAGACCTCCTGATTAAAACCAAACATTTGTTTTCACTGATGCTAACCGATGTATAAACTATCTCCCTTCTTGTTGTTATTTGCTCACAGGTTGTAAAAATTTGATTTTTTGAAGGTGAAGTATGTAGTAAACTTTAATGTGGTACTTTTTGGGACACAAGATCCTGCTGTTTTGAGGGAAGAGATTGAGAAAGAGCTCACTGAAGGAAATGGTAAGAATCAGTTACAAATTTTATTATTAATTTGGTTTGTTTCTTGATTTTTGATATTTCAGTATTCATCTGTGGCTCTGTTGCTGTTTATTTGTTAGGTAATTCTGGTATAACAGCAAAGTACAGCCTGACAGTAGAAACGAAAGGCATCCAAGATGCTGCTGTGACTGCAAAACTAACATCAAGCTCTTTGGAAGGTAAGGACAACAAATCCCTTGAAGAGTCAGATTGTGAGCCTACAACAGGTAGTAGACCTGACATTGGATATCTTCTCTAAATTGAAATGCAGAGCTAAATGAGCCAAGATTAACAAGTATCAGTAACACTTTTGAACGGAATATAGGGGAACTACAGTGATGTCTCAATTCAAGCAAAAAGGACCAGGTCTAGAAAGAATCAGCACAACCTTTTTTTCGAAAAAAAATTCAGTAAATTTTCTCAAAGATCTTCACTTTGCTAATTTCTACTGTGGGAGGTATGGAAATATGGCTTCCAACCCCCAACTTTTCATTCAATTTTAAACAAATTTTCATTTTACTGAGTTTTTTAATCAACAGATTTAGATGAGTATTTCCAAGTGAGCTCTTCAAAGAAGGAAAATCAAGATTTCTCCTTTTTTGTTCTTCCCAATGAAAGTCCTGAGTCAAGCACAATTGAGGCTTACATTGGAAAATATTCCCATTGTATCCTGTACAATAACAAAGGTAGGAAAACATTTGGGATTTCTTCTCAGTATACTTTAAAATTAGACTGTACATGTTATTACATGTAATCACTTTAAAGTGGCTCTGAAAATATATATATAAAAAAATACCAGTACACACCTTCTCCAGTTGAACACAAGTAGAGGGTGAACGTTTTTAGGTGGGGTGATAACAAGTGATAAAACAAAACCTTATAATGGTCTATGACTGGCTTTTTCAACTGTTTGCCCCAGTGGGATCAAGGGAATGAAGGAGGGGGGTAGTGCGAGGTCAGATTTGCCCATTTGATTTGGCACTGTTGGGAGTTCAACTGAATGGCTGCAACACTTTGCACAGGGCTGTTCCTTAGCTGGCTGGCAAGTGAAATGAATCAGCCCCAGAGAAGGCTGGGGATCTGAGTGGGTATTCTTACAAATGCCCTTGGGAGGGGAGGGTAGTGTCCCTTAGACTAAAACCTCAGTAATGTTTAGACCCTTAGGTGTCCAGAAATAAAATAAAATAATGTTCATACTAATTTGTGTTTCCTTAGATCCAATAAAACTTGCTGCCACAGTGACAAAGGTTGTAAGGAGTATTGTTGTCAATGAAGAGGAGGTCAACAGAGCATTTAGTTTAGCTTCTCAAAGACAATTTACAAAGGTGAGAAGTAAGTAGGTATATAGCCTGCAGTGCAGGTGTATTTTGGGGGCGAGCAAATGCTCAGTATTTTCTTTGCGGAATGCCTTCAGTTGCTGATATTTTGGATTATGATGAGAAGACAACTGGAGAGAGTAGAAAATCTGGCTGAGAGGGTGGGCATCATTATGGTTTGTGCTTGCTTGTGAATTGTTAAGAAGTACCTTTTATTTCTGTGATGTTAATATATTAACTTTATTTTGTGGGATTTGTAGGACACTATGGAAAGTATGAGAGCTCAGAAGTCAGTGACAGGTGTGTTTTCCATGTGTCACGTGTGTATGTTGTCATGTGCTGCACTGATTTCAGAAGTTATTTTCATGAAATTATCACTGTTTTGTTGTCTATTGTTCGTACATACATATTTAAGCTTGACTTGTAACTTAGGATCCTCAAATAAAGTAATACTATCACAAAATAAAACAACAAAAAATAATACATATTTACACCATGTACACTCTTTACCCTATACTTGTTAAGAACTTACATGCTGTTTAATATTCTTTTTAAAATTTGTGAAGTGTTCAAGAGGACCTGATATTATTAGGGATACACCAGGCAGCATTTTATGGTCATCAACCTAAAAGAATGAAGACCATAAAGTTCGAGAATGAAGGTCATATAAAATATAGTTTGTGGGTTGGGTAGGGACAGAATAAACACAACGTTGTTTGCAAAGCAAATACTTATTGTTCTAACAATGCTTCATGTATTATTTCCTCAAGGTTTGCAGGTTTCCTTCACATTGGTGAATTCTGATCCAGACTTGGTGCTGGCTGAATGGGATATTGAGTCTGCTGTTAAAAGTGAGCAAAAACCTTCCATCTACATTTGAATTATTAGGGGTTCAATTAACTTTAACAGGGTAAAGCAACAAATTTCACTGCTTTTGGCTGGAGTGACAAACATTAAATTAGAAGTTCAGTTGTAATGGGGGCAAAATTAAATGTTCAGTAATAGGGTGAAACAGGAAAATCTGCTTTTATCTCAAGTAGTCTAGTTGACAATCAACAATAACAGGCATTTTCGCAGAGCTGAAACTTCATTGCTTTGAAAATGGTTCCCAAATATGCTTAAAGATGATGCAATCATGTAATTAATGATGCTGATAACATGTGAAAATTCTCCAAAAATAATGGTTTCTCTTCACCTAACGTTACCAGAGAAAAATATTGATGATCTGATTAATAGCCTTTCTTCGAAAAATGCTGTCCTGTCCATAACCATAGCAATAAACAATAATCTGATTTGGTAGAACAAAATCAAAGCCACTGAAATTGAACCTGCACTGCCAAGTCTTATCACAATATATCAGGGCTGTGTCCATGAAAGCAATAAAAAGTTGTGGACCAGTTTGCCTGAAATGTCCCGACCGAAACCTGTCCTGTCTGAGTTTTGGTAATCCGGAGTCTAAATTCTTGATATTTTACAGTTCTGCGTAATGCTCCTTTTTGCAACTTTTGTGCCAAATTAAAGGCAGCGTATGAAAGAGTGTTTGCGAGGTTTGGATATGTACAAGTTTCCTCAACAAGCAAACTCTGTTTTCTTTTGTAGGATTTTTAGATCCCTTCTTGCTAAAGTTTCCTCATTTGGATATTACAGTGGATTCTCAGGTATAGCTTAGTTTTCTCTACAAGTTGTGAGTCTGGGGTCCCTGTGGTGGGAGGTGAAGTGGCTATGTGGTTACTACACAGGGATGTGATTCACAGGTTATTGGTAAAGGTTTGTTATAAGTCATTTTGTTCTTAGACAAGATTCCATGACCTGTCTCTCTATTCAAATGAATGCAAAACTGGGTAGTTTCAGTTTATATTTACAAATTATTAAAAATAATCAAAGTGAGCAACTTTCCAGGGACACGTATCCCATTCAGGAGGGAGGGGGTGGGGGAGGGAGGAATGAAAAGATCGGAGGGGTAGAAAGGGTAGTTAATGCAGAACTGCAAGAAAAATGTGGGCATTATATTAAGTGATAAGAAACGAAAATCCTACATTGCAGGTCAGGTGTTGATGCTTCTAGTAAGCGTTTTTATTGTTAATGTGTAGGTTTCAAGGATAACATCCTTGTATTTTGACCATAACAATTTTTGTAATCTGCCAACAGGTTCTTTATTACAGCAGCATCCATATTAATCCCAAAAAGGATGGAGAATCTTTCTATCTTCCTCATGGCGACTTGCCTCACATGATAAATCCAATTGAAGCCAAACTGGGTAACTATGTCACTTGTATTATAAACTAGAGGTACTGACTTGGCCTACACAAGCAATGAATTATCTTTATAACTCAACATGCAAAAGTAAGATGTAACATACTATGTGAAAATATGGTTCAGTGGAGAGGACTCAAACCCCAGTCTCCTGCGTTCAAGGCAGACGTGATAACCACTACACCACAGGTGAACCTACCGTCAGCGACAGCGGACAAAATAGCACAGCTTATTCTTATAATTGCTGATTCATGTAGTATGAATATTCCCTGCTGTCTTTGTTTCATATTAACTTCCTAGACTGCCTGCATACATGACCCTCTGTTCAAAGTGACATTCAGCAGAAGTCTAACTGGGCATTTTGTTTCTCTTTACAGGTTCGCACATTTCCCTGTATCCCACTTTGAATTTTGTTGTTTATGTGCCATCACAGAAGCATACACCACTTTACATGAGAACTAAAGATGGTAAGAGTTAGTATTTACAAGGGGATGTACTTATAAAAGTATTTTGTGTGTGTGTTCAAAAGCCCTCCCCCAACAACGGCAACAACAATGAGAGCCAACTGTATTCATTGGCTAAATCATTGGACAATAACTTAACAACATGACTCGGGCAATCTAGGACGTTACTCTGTTAGGTCTGAAGTTGTAAGTTTCCAGTTTTAAACTATTTTGTTTGTTTTTCTTTGGTAAACTCCTAAATTGTCCCCACAGGTGAGCAAAGTATTACCAATGCATTCTTAAGTCCTCAGTGGGGAGGAATCATGATCTACAATCTGCAGAGGACTGCATCAATGAACGACAATAGTGCACAGCGGATAGCAGTGGATATGAATCCTGTTATGAACATATTCCTGTCACAACTCAAGCTGCTACTTGGCGTTATACCTGTAGTGAGTATTGAAGTCAAGTCAAATTAAGGTTTGAGTCTACTGGCAGGAATCTCAGTGTCTCAGTTGGAATTCCATTCCGTTGGAGTGACGGGGCTTTTTTTTACAAATGTCATTAGAAGTTGTTCTTGTGGAAAAGGCCCTGTTTTAGAGCAAGGGCTACCTTTTAGAGTAGAAAATGCGGAGAGATTCTGTGAAGTTGAGAGCACGTGCTAAAACAACTATAGAAGTTGCCTCAACGTTAACAATGTTTTAGAAAAATGAGGAGTTTACTGTGATTAGTTTGAAACCTTTTCGCCTTACCTTTAACAGCAGTGAGCTAGCCAGACCAAACTGACAAACAGTGTTCATCTCCAAGTGACGTTGCAACTTCTGGGTACTCTAGGCCCATGCTTTTTTCAAATTTATCAGGAATAAGTTTCCTTGCCCGCATCATTTTAGTTCTTTATGAGGTTCGGTTGCAAAAATCAGCACAAGACGTGAACAAAGTTTGTTTATCTACAGTCCCTGTAAATACTGACTTAAACAATAAAAGGTTGTTTCCGGAACTATTTTTTCCGCAACGTGAACAGTTTGATAACACACACATTTTCTCCTATTGCCGAAAAGGTTTAAAATATATAACTTCATGTGTTCTTTCTTCCTAGAAGCCTCCAAGTGGTGTCAAAATAAGAGTTGCTAATGATGTCGGTCCAACACAATGGGTAATGTGCTACTTTAATTTTTTGTACTAAAATGAAAAATTATCGTGTTTTGACGTACAGAAAGAGAGTCAAACAAAAGGCCTAGGATATTGGAAATCTCGATAGTTTTAGCTATTGTGTGGTGTTCTTAGCTAAAGTTTCAAACTCGACAGTGGGATTACTTGGAAACGATAGCGCTTGTTAAGGTCGTGTAGTACGTTAAAAAACTCGCTTACCAAGTTAACTCTTTAGATAAACAGGAATAAGTGAAAGATCCTCGCAGTTAGTACGCAACTTAAGCAGTTGCGATACGAAATCCTGAAAAAAAAATCCAGGCTTGAACGGGATTCGAACCCATGACCTCTGCGATGCCGGTGCAGTGCTCTACCAACTGAGCTATCAAGCCAACTGGGAACTGGCCCCAGTTTTTCAAAGAGCGGGTAACTTTATGCATTGGATAAGTCGCTATCCAGTGGATAAAATTTATTCGCTCCTTGAACAACTGGGGCGGGTCATTTTGTGAATTCGTCTGAAGATACCCGTAGAGGTGATGAGATGAAACGTTGAAATAAATGGAATGTATTCATAGATTTCATTTTCATCTTTAGAAAAGCGTTAGCTACAAACTGATAATTTAACGTAGAATGGTACTCTATTTTGACTGTAGGAACAAGGCTCACTGATGAGATTAAAAACAATGGAGTATCTGGCGACCTCCACCATCACGCTGACTTCACTCGCTCAGCTGCTGGGAAAAATCAGCAACATGGTGATCAACGATCATATTCAAGAGCAAGTAGAGAAGGCCCTGGATGCCATTCATCAGGTGTGCATAAACAACAAAACAAACAAACTCTAGCGTGTTAAGAGCAAGCGTAAACAATATAATCAACAATAATGCGAACTTACCGAAGTGTATAAAAGTTTTAGTTTCTTCTCAGGTTGAACTAACTTGTTTTCACTTCTCTACGATTTGTTTGCTCGGAGAATCATGTAAAATAATCTGTTGCATTCACGCATATCAAATGGTTCGATAAACCGAAGTGTTCTCACCAGTTTGTCGCCGGTGTTTCCTTTCTTTTGTAAACTGTCAATGGTCTTATCTAACAAGCATTAAGGGAATTTAGCGGCAAAGATGATTCTAAATTTTAAGGTGGCTCTGAACCCAGAACCCCTCCCCACCACTGAATTTTTTTAAACTTTGCAAGACGTTGCGTCTTATTATGCTAATCACAATTTGATAATACAAAATCGGGGGTCACCATGTGCATTTTTGAGTATAATCGGCCTGTTTTAACAGGTTATCTTGTTTCTATGGTAACCTGTTAAGTCAGAAAAATGACCACAGCTTGTTGACTGATCTTAGGCATATGTTTGATACCATTTATTTGTTATTGTAGCATCGACAGATAAAGCGTGGTAGTAATAATCCATCAAATTATAAGGAAAGGGAAGTGCTGGAAACCGTTGTGAGCCATCAAGTGATCACAACGCTCACTGATTCGTGCATCATTCTGCGTATGCTCTAGTTTTCGCTTGCCTGATCTTCCATAATTCTTTACTGAATAGAACACTGCATACACCTTAGCAGTAATACTGTGTGACATCGCCCAATGTTCAACAGTTTTCCAGCATTCTGATTGGTTGTATCCTGTGCCGACACTATATTTATCAGCGTATGTTTGTTTAGTCTACAACAGCTCTTGAGGATGGAAACCTGACTGCTGCAGTTCTCACAGCCAAGACAGCCATCAGATCATCCGGTTAGTTTAATTCCTGTAACGTGTTATATTAAGGTTACTGATAGGGAAGAAAGGTCGAATTTTTCTCAAAAAAGCGTTTTTAGGTAATTGTTGAAACAAGAAACGGACGCAGGGTTTAATGAAAACGGTTGCTCGAACTCTTGAAAAGAACGCGAGCTATCTGGAAAAAAAAAGTTTTGTAGGAATGGCGGTGAACCAGTGAGGGTGTCATAATCCAATTTATACGGGGCTGTGTTGTCGGTTTCTGACCAGTTTTCAACGTGATTACAGCCAAAAGAAATTGCGTATTGACATGTTTATAATTCAGCGAGGATTTGGACTTTGCAATGTGACAGTCAAACGATCTTGCTGCCTTCTGTCTTTTCACGTCTCATCTCCATTCCAATGTTGTTGTTTCTTTCAGAGGAGGCATTTTTTGATTCATCAATACTTGAGCTGTTGTACTTTCCCGATGATCAAAAGTAAGTGTGTTGTGCGCTTTACAGCATCACTCTTTTATTTTTAAACTCTCTCACAACATGGGTACCGGCAAGTAGCTTTGCAACAAGCAGCCTAATAACACGTTGAAATGCAACTCGGCAAAACTGCCCTAGCTAGCGTAGCATTGCATGTAGGAAAACGTAAAAAAATCCTTGGTCGTTTCGTGTCATGTCACGAAAAAAATTAATGGCCTGCTGCGGACAGAGGGGCCGCTCGACTAAAACCCCCTCTGCAGGCTGGAATAGAGCTGGCTGGGAACTGAATACATTAGACGGTTAACTGGCTGGAACGTTTCTAAATATCTAGTTTGTTGAGATTTTTTATCAAAACACTGGTTCTAGCTGGGTAAAAAAATGTCTCATTTGTTTTTCCTGCCGGTCAGGCTCGTAAAAAAATCGTATTTGACTTTTCGCTCTAACGCCGTCTTTACCAATAAAATGATTTGAAGGCAAGTAGCGCGCCAGGAAATAACGACGGCTCCACTGTTTTCCATCTTGTGTTGTTCTTTCTATCTCTATATCACGCTGCTTTCCCTTACGATGTCTTCGGGCGACTTGCCAGCCTTAATATCAAAATAGCTGAAAAAGAGATAAAAATACAGCCGACAGCGGTACCTCTGGACACTGTGCCGGAGCGTTGTACCATGACGATGTACCACGAGATTTCGGCCCGCGGTTCGCTTATGCCAGCTGGAGATGGTTCCGCGATGCTTTCCGATACCTTGTCCCCGACAAGACAGTGAGGGAGAGAAAAGTCGGCCCCTAGACCATATGAGACAGATCCCTTTCGTAGGCACCTCAGTTCCACCTTACTGATTTAAGCTGAGATTCAGCCATGTATATATATTACAATGTAGTCATTTTGTCTTCCATGTGGTACGTTTTGAGGTTTGAGCATGCGCACGGGCTAAAACGATATGACGACAGAAGGATAACTCGTGGTCAAACTACCTGTAGTCTTGGAGGTACCACTAGTCTTGGACTCCTTTGACCTTTTCTAATTCTTACAATTTTTATTGCCGTTTTTCCGAAAATGATTGCTCCTTCGATGGATTGTTGACATTGTTAAGGGAATCAGTTCGTCACTCGAAGAGCTCTGTGAAAGCCGTTGCTATTTTTCTTTTTTTTTAGCTATTAAGTCAACACTTATTACTGTGCCATGTAATGAAAATGCGCTACGTTAATTTGTTAACGCAACAACTCAGATGCTACCTTTCGTCTCTTGATATCTGGTGACATTAATCCTAACCCTGGACCGGTTTCTGCTTCGACTGCTGGTAAGATCAATTGCCTCGTGATGAATGCCAGAAGCTTAAAAAAGTTATCACAAAGACAGCACAGCAAACTGGCAATCCGTGTGTAACCTCCATCGCTTCTAGGGCCTGGTGTACGCCGAAAACTCTGGCGTTATATGCGTCAATGAGACATGGTTGACCCAAAATATCAGCAACTCTGAAATATTGCATTCTGGCTTTACAATATTTAGGAGAGATCGGTCTGATCGAGGTAGTGGTGGAGTTCTTATCGCAATCAAAACAGCCTTCTTCAAAACTGTCAAAGAATTTAAACCTGAATCGGAAGCCGAGCTGCAACAGCTTGAGATCATTTTTGCCGAAATTACTACGCTTACTGGTCAAAGAATTTTATTCTGTTTTTGCTATGGGCCACCCAATGAAGACGCAAGTTGGATGGATGTATTCGATAATTTTCTGCATGAAGTTTGTGACCAGTTCGACAATATGGTAATTTCGGGTGACTTTAATTTGCCAGACATCCTCTGGGACTCCATTGACAGCGCATCGGGTGTTAACGAAGTAGCCTTTATTGAAACCTTTCACGACCACCTCTTAACATGCACAACTCAATAAAAAACCCACTCGTGGCAGCAACATACTTGACCTTGTAACCACGAGCGTGCCGAACCGTGTCAATGTAACCGACATATTGTCTCCAAAAGATACGGGGGTTTTTACGGACCATAGCGTCATTATTTTCCAGTTTAACGCTTTTATAAAAGCCCCACCAAAAACCCTGAGATTTGTGTACGATTATGCAAAAGGCGACTTTGAGGGTCTGCGTACGGCTCTGTCAGCAATTAACCTCTCCGATCATAGCCAATGACGATATAAATACTGACTGGCATCAATGGAAAAACACGTTCCTTGTAGCGGTCTCTGACTATATACAGACCAAGAGGCTTAAGGGACGGAATTCCATACCTCAGTTGGATGTCTGGTGCCATACTTAATTTGATCAAGAAAAAGGAATCTGTCAGACAAAAGCTGAAACTATCTCCCTCGAGCCACCTAAGGGAGAAGTTAAAAAACTTGCGCAAAACAGTTAAGCGTATCCTGTGGAACAGCCGTGACGAGTTTCTTGGTTCCGTCGAGTCCGACCTCAACACAAAACGAAAGCGTTTTCTGTCGATGTTGAAGCTAAATTCCAAATCGCATAGAATTCCTGATCGAGTCTCGACGCCAATATCAGCCAGTGCGTCCACTAACCCAGGTAATCGTACGCCGTTAAGATCTTCAGCTAAAAAATCCTCGGGAAATAACCAATCTGTTTAACTCCTACTTCGCATCAGTTTTCGCCCATGACACCCCCTCACCCCCCTCTCATGTTGTAAGCGCTGCCAAAGCACCAGCTTCTCCTGGTATGTCGGAATTAACGCTTACCGTTAGCGAAGTCCAATCTGTGTTCCTTGATGTCACGAAAGCCACTCGAATGCACAGAGAATTAGAGGCCCGTCTCCTGAACGTCACTGGTATCCAAAGTCTTGGAGCGATGTGTATTTAACATTTCAAAGATAGACTGTATGAGGTGGTAAGAGATTGTCAACATGGATTCAGTAGAAGGAAATCATGCACCTCCAACCTTTTGGAAGCTTTGGACCACGCGGGCACCCTACTAGACGACGGAAAACAGGTGGACATGATCTATATGGATATGTCTAAGGCCTTCGATAAGGTGAACCACGGCTGCCTGCTGCAAAAATTTCACGAGTTCGGATTTGGAGGCAGCCTCTTACAGGGGTTTAGCTCTTACCTGATGGGTCGCTACCAACGTGCAGGAGTGCTGGGTGAAACCTCTGATACTTTGCCTATCAGCTCCGGAATACCTCAGGGCTCCATTTTTGGCCCGATGTTATATCTCATCTATGTAAATAACTTGCCCGATTCGGTCCTGACGAGCCATGTTGCCATGTTTGCCGATGACACAAAAATATATTAAGAAATTAAGTCTCAGGAAGATGCTGCGTACCCACAAGCTGACTTGCTTGCTGGCTAGTTGACAGACATCACACTTAAAGCTGGCTGGGATTTTCATTTCTTAAAAGTCTTGCTCGCTGGCAGTGAAGAGCGCGTATTTTTCCCAGGAACGTTAAATAGTAACCAAGATTGACGTAGGGACACTCAGCTAGTGTTTAGTGCAACATACGATTACTTTTCTCTAAAAGGGTCGCTGGGTATTTCTGTTTAACATTTGACCCACAAATCGTCTGTTCTCGTCCTGAACTGTTAATATTGGACGCTCAGTCCAGTCAATACACTGTTGTGACATCAGACGATCGCACTCACGCCCGACGTAATGTGTTACGCTATTGGTCCCTAGACAATAAAGTTCACGTCACAAAATGCTTAACATGTTTTTATCCCTGGCTGGGGTAGGGGTGGGTGGGGGTGCGTAGTAGTAACAGTACAGTTTAATTCGGGCAGAAATGAGCGCCACCCAGCTTGGTTGCCTGTTGCCTTCCCAAGCCAGACTGTATACATTTGATCTTAAGTGGTTATTAAGAATGACTTTTAAAAATGACAAATAGTGATGTTATTGTTTTTCAGGTACGCTATCTACATTCCTCTATTTCTTCCCATCAGCCTGCCAATTTTATTGTCCCTGAGGCAGGCAATACGATGGTACAGAGGAAAGGACGATACAGACAACAAAGAAGAAGAGAAAGGCAAGAAAGACTGATAATTAACAACTACTGTGGACAGGCTGGTAAGATACAATACCCTGGGAAAAGAACGAGAAATGTCAACACAGCCTTGTACCCAGGCCTCTCCTTGCCGCTCGCAAATTATGACGTCAAAATCTCAACGCTATTCATTCCATAACTTTACGTGACTTTGGGTTTGGCTGAGAACACCAAGGCATTGGGTTGATGCTATACAATGCACGTGACTTTTCATCAATCATTGTCAAATGACACTAGAAGTCGACAACGAGCCAACCAAAACCAGTCGTGTGGTTTGGAGGTGGACCCGATAACTCGCACCGTTTCTACTGGTGGGTCGTGCATACAAGTAAAGGCGCACATAAAAGAAAAGTTACTATGTGCCACAGGGGTTTAATCCGAAGTCAGAGTTGACAAACAAATGTACAATGGCAATCAACCTTCTAGCCCTCTTGTTTTAGTTGTAAGCTATTGCTTATGTCAGACCGGAAATAAACACACGAGACTTGATGTCTAATATTCTTTTTGCTATGTTTTATTAAAAAACAAGTCATTTGCAGTAAATGAGGCATTTTGTATTAA
This sequence comes from Pavona decussata, assembly GCF_977016875.1. Taxonomy (NCBI): domain Eukaryota; kingdom Metazoa; phylum Cnidaria; class Anthozoa; order Scleractinia; family Agariciidae; genus Pavona; species Pavona decussata. Next base: position 2,404,959 of record NW_028145742.1, read on the forward strand.
AAGGGCTAAATATCTATTTTCTAAACCTACCAAGTTTATAACGTAAGGTTAAAAATGATATCTACATCGAGTTTCAAACCGGTGAACTGTACGATATTGTAGTCGAATCCGAGTTCAGATATATTTTCATGGAAAACTGGAAACGTATGTTAAATAAACCACACCCTGCGTTGGTCAGTTAAATAAAATAACTGCTTACAGTTGACGAAATTTGCATTCTCACGCTTGAACTCAAAACTGAATCAAGGAAGAATGATCATCAACAAGACGTAAGAGCGTTCACTATGAGGTCACACCATATTGGTGAACTTAAGTGCCGGCACGAAACATATCTCGTATAGTGTGAACCCACTGACGGTCTGGCCCCAGTTGTTCAAAGAGCGTATAACTTTATCCAGTGGATAAGTCGCTAATCCAGCGGATAAAATGTATTAGTTGGAGTACATTTACATCGCTGGATAGCGATCTATCTACTGGATAGAGTTATCCGCTCATTAAACAACCGGGCCGGACGTTTAGGACCGTTTCTGCTATCTCTGTGAACAGCATGCTTAGTAGGGAAAAGGGGAAAAGCCGACAAAGCACTCCGTCACAACCCCCCCCCCCCCCCCCGCCCTTTTAACCTGAGTATCAAGCTTGAAGGTTAGGGGAGGGGGAGGGAGAGAAAGGAGAACCCTTCCCCTTACGAAGGCCTGACACTCACATTTGATCTTCAGATTTGACTACGAGTACAAGATTGAGTACGAGTACGACTTTTCAAATCTAGTTTGCGTAGTTTAGATAACCGCTTGTCACGCCAATCTTGTTTCTTGGGTCTCCTTATCTGCTGGTAAACAACGGGAAAAAGCGAGAGTTCTGGGGATGCGACTGATTTGAAATTTGAAAGTCGTACTCGTACTCAATCTCGTACTCGTATCCTGATCTGAAGGCCCCTAAATTACCCCCCTCTAACTCCTCAGGACTCGCAGCACATACTCTGCTGACCGATTTCCCTTCATGGTCCTCCCTACTAAGCATCCCGTTCACAGGCTACGTTTCTGCTTACAGCATAATGATAACTCGAGGATAAAATCTTACACAAAGTGCTTTTAGCTAAACTATTGAGTATGATAGAAACCTACATCGGGGAAATGTATAAAAGTCGACTCCCGCTTGCAGTCTGGATCATGCATGATTTTGGGCCCGGAAAATATCCGATAATTCTTTTGCTTAAAACTTATGCTGGTTCTCAGTTTTCATTCCCTAATGTGCAGTCCGCAAGGCTAGAGGTGACTGTTTATAGTTCTTTTGCTTATAAAATGTGTAAAATCTAAAGTGCTAATAGACCGCGCGAGCAGCCTCTTCCTTCTCCTAATTCACGTAGCGCGCGGTAGTGCCGTGATCCGAGAGGAAACGCGGGCGCGTCGCGCGCGCGCTCGATTTGACTTCTCTCTTCCCTTTCTAGCGTCTGCCACGCGGGCTACTCGCGTGTACGATCAAGGGAATAAGGACGACTGCTCGCAGTCTTATTCACTAAATTATTGTACTACAAGACTATGCAAGTTTCCGCTTGTGTTACGGGTTGATCGGTCTCATCAACTCTCCAAAGACTAGCCCTATAATAAAGACAGAAGGGAAAAGAAATCAGTGGAGCCAGGGATATTCATTTTATAGTACAAAGGGTGAGACAGGTGCTTTTCTTAGTAAAATTTGGGAAGAACGTAAGAGTGCGAAAAACAGAAAATAATGCAAGTATTCCGCAATTGAATAACTTAGCACATACTTATGTCATATTTGACATCGATTAGCATACCATTAGGCAGTAAGAATCATGTCTCCCTGAACTGTCTGAGTGAGCCCAAGGTTTTTCCCAGGATCGTTGTTACAACATAAAGGCCCATTTAAACGGTTTCAACATTTGCCTTACATTCAATCAACAAAAGTTGAACGGATGTTCGATGAACGGAGTCTTCAAACGGTTTCAACGCCATTCAACATTTTCAAGAACAAAGAAAATGTTGAATCGATGTTGAATGAAAGTTTAAACCAATTTGAATTATTTGATTCAACACACTTTCAACAAGCTTTCAACATTTTTTTTACGCTTTCAACAATGTTGAACGACCTGTTCAAACCGCGCGCCCCCGACATTTGGTTCAACAACTGTGTTGAAGGCATGTTGAAGCAAATGTTGAAACCGTTCAGTTAAACGGGCCTTAAGTAACAGTTGATCAAAAAAGTTGACAACAAGCTGACGCGACTTTCACAGTTCTCGTCTCATTTCTGATTGGACAACATGTTCGGATAATTCAAAATGGTACTTGTACCTGTATCCGGTACAGGGGTTAGCTCGGTTAGAGGTTTGCAGACCTTACGTCAGCCGCGGAAGGCATCTTCCCTTCAAACATCTGATTGGCTGCCTTTGCTGCTGCGTTCCCAGGCCCCATGGTGGCTACAGCCAGAACACGGTCACCTCTGAAAAAACAAAGAAGAAATTAAACTGTTAAAATGCGCAGTGAGCACTCTTTTACCCAGGGGGGAGAGGTAGGTGAACTGTTGTGAAAAACCTTCCTTTTAAAGACCCAAAAGGCTGTCTGACGCGGCACTACAAACACGTCCTGAGTTTCGTTTAGCTTGAGCCTAATTGCAGTATTAACTTTACAGTAAATCCATGTAAAAGCTGAGCCTTTGTTTTGGCAATCATCGGCATGTTTTGATTAATACGTTCGTTTTATTCTTCTCACGTCGTCAGCTGTCTTTAGAAGAAAGCTAAGACAAACAGTTGAACTCACTTTTTTTTTCATTTTTTTTAATGAAAGTACTATGATTACAATATGACTTACAATACCAACATTACTTACTATACTTACAGTACTAACGATATATACTGTACTCAGTTGAACTCACTTGACAAAGTACGCAGTGAATTTCTGCTCATCCACATCTCCGTCAATGATAACGTCATCAAAAGAATGCGCGTGACCTGGCAGCAAAAACACAAACAACAATGTACCGTAATGCACTCAGTGTGGGCAGGCAGTGGGTAGTTTTTCACAAAAACTTTATTTAATGGCCTAGCCTTTAGACATGAAACTAAAGCAAAGCAGCATCAGCGAGTTGTGGGACGCTAGCCAACCGCAAGATTCTTTGGACAAAACCACTTTACCAAACTGTAAGGCCAAGAAAACCCTGTATAACCTTGGCAAGCCAGCATATCCCAAGGAATGCTATTTCGCACAGGTCTCCAAAGCACTGATTTAAGTTCTACGTAGGGCATGGCCAAGGCATGCAGAACACTGATCCCTTTGTGTGGTTCCCCGGCAAGATAAATACTTACAGCAAACCTTTGTCTGGAATGACAACGACAGAAAACATAAAAACAGTCGTAAAGTTGAAGCTTACCACAGTATCTGATACTCTTGCCGTATTGCGACGTCCAAAAGAAGGGGATGGTGTTTATCTCTTCGTTTCGTCCAAGCATGTTACGAGCAGCAGTCAGACCTGCAATGCTCAATAAACTCAGAACATTGTAACAACCATAAGATGGAAATAAGGAAACAAAAGAGTGAACAGGGATTAAAAAATGGCACGTTAAAACTCTCTCTGATTTAAATTTGAAAACATACTGCTCTAAACAGCAAAACTCAGAACTTTATTGAAATACATATAACAAGAGCCGGTAGGGCGCATACAAAGTGGTCTTCCACTGTTCAACTAAAAAGTGTGTGAATCTTCTAATTTTCACGGCTAAAAAGCGTGACCTGACAGTAAAGTTGAGGGCAGTATGAAAATGGGGCGTAAAAACTTCTTCCGGCGTTTTCCAGACACTACGACAAAGTCAGTTATGTCTAAAATCCCGATAATAGAATATGGAAAGTACCATGTTTGTGTGAGATCTGCCAGTGACCGATTGATACCCTATCATCATTCAGCATCTTAAGAGGAAAGTGCGCAATGTCCCCAGCAGCAAACACTCCTTCACAAGCCTTCATGTACTGCGGCGAAAAAATATAGTCAGTTGGCATGTTTTCATGCTAAGGCATGAGTTTCAGAACACTTTTTCAATGGTAGGTCAGTACAATTACGCATCACATTTTTTCACGTTCCCAAGTGTATTTTGCTTCAGTTTCAGTTTCAGGGTTTTTTTGCCATTATTCTCATTATGCACATCGTTACAAGATAAATATATATTAAAATATAAAAGATAAATGAATAACAAAAGAGAGAGAAACATATGGCGAGGATGCGCATTGAGAAACCACTGGGGCTTGTACGAGCTACAGGCTCCTCAAAAAAATTACAACTTGGCATTCAGGATTTTAGGCGTAGCTTATTTAATTTATCAATATATTAAGGTTAAAAAGCAAGTACACAATCAAACACACACAGGCAGCAAAACATAAAACAGCACGTTCAAAACAGGAGTAGTCCATTTAGGAGATATGATCTTAATTTAGATTTAAACAGAGAAATTGCTTCCTCGATGCAAGGAATTGGTCAATGTTAAATAAGGAAGGCCATCAACCAAAGCTGGTTCTTTCTTTTTCTGAGGAAGAAATGGAATAAGAAATGGATAAGCCATATCACTTACCTTGTCAACAATTACATCTCCGCGACTGGACAATGGAACCCCGCTATTTTTTAAGAAATCAGTGGATGGAATAACGCCTAGCAAAAACATGGATAAACAAGACAGTAAGATACGCCATCAAGTTTTTGATGTGTGAAGTTGAAGAAGAATGTGATAACGTGAAATATTCGCCTTGTAGGAAGCTTACCTACTCCTTGTACACAAATATCAGCAGCAACTTCTGTTCCGTTGTCGAAACACACCGCTGTCAACTAAAGACAAATATAAACAGTTAAAACCGATGGGACTGCACTGATACCCAGAGCAGTGACTGTACAAAAAATGCAGAAAAACACCACTGAATGAACCTCGTTCCCAGGGTCTCCCTTCTGGGAACGAGGTTGACACTGGGTGAGTAGATTGCTCCCACTTTTTCTTGGCAAAGCTTTAATCACTGGTATTGGTAACAGGAGAAATTTAAAAAACACAAGCTTCAAATTCCTTACCTTTCCATTTTCTCCTTTGAACTCTTTCACGGCAGCATCAGTGATGAATTTGACGCCTTTGCTTTCATGAATCTAACAAATTGCAAAATGGCAATTAGCCCCTCATCAGAGCTAATAATTAAGAGTTTTGTTATGAATGCTACTGGGTCTACCAAAACCTTGCAAAACTCAAAAAATCGCAACTTGTGATTCTTCTTTCTAAAATTAAATGGTGTGGTGCATCTTTGTAAGTTTTGGATTTTAGTATTATTTTTAATCCTCAACCCTAGCAAAATTACAATTTAAGATTCGGGTGGTATTTCAAGAAAGCAGCTCCAAGTACCTTTTTCAGCATGGTGCCTATTTTTTCTCCAAGTACATTTGCAAAAGGAGTGCTGCTTCTACCAACACAAGTTACAGATGCAGCTTTGCCAACGAAGTTTGATGCCAGTTCCATACCTAACAAGGTAGAAAGGAGTTTTGCAAATAATGGCTTATCAACACCAAAATTTTTTTTCAAAACTAACAAGACAATCAGTCAATAAGAAATCTTTCACTTCTTACAGTTATTTTTAGCAACATTTTATCTGCCATTTCAACATTGTCACACAATGTCGCTTGTCAGCTGTGAAGCACTGATTGCCAATTCAGGATGAAAAGAGTTAGGCCTGACGTGCTTTTTATATCAGGCAAAATTTTTTGGTTAAGTGTGAAAACACAAATATCTATGTAAACAAGAAAGCACAGTGCATTCATACCAATAAATGATGTTCCTATGATAACTACATTCTTTTCGGGGACAAACTCAGCTGTAGAAAAAAAAAACATTTTAAATACATAGAGAGTTTCAAACTAAAATATAACAAAAGGTACGTTTAAAAAGAACAATAAATATGATGAAGACGATGATGATGGTGATGTTGCTGATAATGATAGCAATGATGATAGTGACAATATTTCTGTTTGACCTAGAAATCTGGTTTTCACTAGTTATTAAAGTTCAAAACAAAACTTCTGAATTTTCTGCTAAAGAACACCCTAACAAGGAACTAAAGCTGAGTGAAGTCAATAAGAGATTAAGATTAATTTCTGGAAAGTTTAAGAGCGAAAGATTGAAACCAACCAAAAGCCGTGCATGAACTTCTTTTTACTCACTAAAGAAATCAAATTTCTTATTTTCCATACCAATCTTATTTGCATCATCAGGGCTTCTTAACAGCATAACGTTCTCTAGATCACTTCCAGGCAGGTTTAAGCTTTTTGGTCTAAAAAGAAAAAAACATGTGTTGCCCATATGAATAAGATGGAAAAAGTGATGAAATTCCTTTCCCTGTTGCTCTATCTTAATGTGGTAGGAAGCCTTGGGTGACCTTGTGACCGCAGGGGTAGAAGTTCTTGCCAGAAAAGCTCCAGTAGGTGGGGGGAGGGGGGAGGGGTTCAACCAAGTTGGATTGGTCTGTGAAAGTGAGGCCTGACATTAACATCATTCTGGCCTCCAAGTGCAATGTAAATATTACTGGTATCATGTTACTAAACCTTGCAAGGGCAACAGGCTTCTGGGGACCCCTGCTAGGATAGCAAGCTTCATGCATACATGTCTGATCATAAAATGCAAGAAGAAATAAAGTGCACTCACTTTCCACCAGTAGCAATCAACACATTGTCAAAGTTTAACACTGTGTTATTACTTAAAGTGACAGTCTTCTTGTTGACATCTAGTGCTGTAGCCTATGAGATAAAAAAAGAACTATATAATATTAATTAAATAACTAAAATGGAAAAGGAAAACTCTAATTTGTAAATCTGTACACATTGAGTTGCTTCACTACCTGGAAGAAATGTGTTGATCACTCTCACCTCAACATCATGAAGGAATTCAATATCATAGTCTGTGAAATGTTCCTTGGAGCGAAGCTTCAGAGAGTCAGCAGTGGCAGCTAATTTCTATCAATTAAACATACAGGAAAATTATTATTTAATAATATTTCCAGCTCCCAAATGTGAAGCAGTTAACTACTTATACTAACCTTACTGAGAATGGGTCGATCATAAGGCAAGTGAGGTTCTTTTGTGACCATTATAACTCGACCTGCAAGATGTATATATAGCACAGTTTGGGCTAAACTAAGCTACTTAGCACAAAATGCACACAATTTACTTATTTAAACAAATATTTATATCTATAGGGAGTGTCCAGTTCCGCATAGGGCTGATGTAAAGGGAGTCCTGTATCATAATTACATGAAATACAGTTGCACACTACGTTACAATAAATTATAACTATTTATTTAGAGTATAAAAGGAAATCATAGTCTGGAAATCATACAAGAAAGAGGATATTTCTATCATAACATAAGTCAAACATCTAAATATGATAAAAATAAGGGAAAAGAAGTTTTACACTTTGTTTTGATGACTCCATGTCATCATTTTCAAGTGAAAAGAAACTTCGCTTATTTTTATCATTAGATGTTTAACTAAATGTAAATATCTTATAATATAAGTCACCAAATGAATACACACTTGGCAGCACGTATATAATTATCACTGGGTATTTGAAGGGCTTGGCATATAACCGATAGGTCTATAGTGCATTTCATGTTGCTTTTTGTTGTTTTAGATCAGATTTACCAGAGGTTATGCATGTATCCTTTAATTCCTTCAGGAAATGATGCTCCAATGTTTTGTCTGCTGCTTCAGGCTTTGTTTGCAATAAAAACCTACGATTATCGCCAAGATAATTTCTGTTTTTATCACAAAACAAGGCATCAAACAAGGAGTTGTCTTAAGTATATAAAATACCTTTGAATCCTTCCTCCCTCAGAGTTTCTGCTGCTTTCATGCCTGCTCCACCTATCATACATAATCCAAAAAAGTATGTTTACTAGATAAAATTATGCATGCAGCAATGTAATGGCCACTGATGACAATCCATGTATACTACACATTCAAAGACACCTCACCTCCACCAATGATAACAAACACTCTTTTGTCGTAGTTTGTGTCTGCCTTTACCATCTTCTTGACTCTCTTATGGGTTGTTAATTGCTAAGCAAGGAAAGAACAGTCCTTTACCATTTGATAATAAAACAGATTATTTAAAACAAAAAAAATTTCACTGTAGGACTACATCTAGCTTGCATGTCATAAAAATATTGTGAAATCTTGGTCTTAGCAAGGGCCATTGAATGAACTGAAAATAAATATATATATATAAAAAATAAAATTTTATAAGAACTACCTCTGGCTGTGCTCTCACAATGACATTATCATTCTTGATGACTACCTGAAACAAATTTATGACAAAATATATTATTATGCTAATTAAATTATGAATCCACATAAGTTATGCATGAGCAGTTTTCAGATGTTGGAGAACAAAAGAAGGGTAGGGCCAGGAGAGAGGGATTGGGACTAGGGAAGGGTTTGTGGGGTTGACAGGAGAACAGGAACCTGCATGAGAAAAAGTGGAAATTAAATTGCAATGTTCTGCAATAAAAATAGTGCAAAGATGAAGAAGCCATGGAGGAAGGACTGGAACCAGGAGAACTCAGGAAACTGAAGAATGAAGCTTAGTTGTACTTCTGTATACCTCAAATTTTGGTATACTGTCTAGTCCAGGAAAATCTTCAATATCACCAGTCTTGATATTGAAGCAAGCTCCATGCCATGGGCAGCGCACTCGTCCATTATTCAGGTGTCCCGTGGCCAGTGGCGCTCCATAGTGTGTGCACTTGTGACCAACTGCAAAGTACTGTCCATTTTCACGTACCAATAATGCTTTACCAGAGTCACCAATATCAATTGTTTTCATACTTAAAAAAAAAATTAAAAAAAAATAAATAAACTATTTCAGACTGCTAAATAATAGTAATGTTAGTGACAAGCTAAGTACAAAGAAACTCCTGGTCAATTTCTGGGGAAGAAAGAATACAAAATATGGTAGATCAGCATAAAAATAGTTACTATACACACTGACCAAGATTGTCCAACATAGTAATAGATAAAGAAATACTGGCCATCTTCCAGCTTTATTTGTTGACACACATGGTCTCAAATTGATCACAGGTGAACTAAGAAAAGAAATTATCTAGAAAAATTGCATAGAAACCACCACACAAAAAGCTAGCGGTCCAGCCAAAAGATCTGAACTGCTTGTAAAACCAATTTATCCAGACTGCATAAGGCAGAATCTAAATAATACAACAACGTAACATTGACCCTCCAAGTTACTGTCAACATTTTCATCAGTTGCCATCTGATAACTCACTTTGGATCATGTGTCTTGTAGGGGCCTTGATCGATGGCAGTGATCGCTATCTCGGGTTGATATGTCAGCCAATATTGGTCGACATGTCGGTTGATACTCGGTTGACAGTGTACCGCTATATCAAATGATGCATTGACCAAGGTGTCTGTCGGCCAATGTAGCACAACAAGTACAATAGAACAACAAACTTGGTTAACTTACGTGCCTTCTTCCAGACAGTCATCATACTGGCCTACAGTAACCTCAATCATGTTGTTGCCGATGAATTCTGCAGACGTTCCTGATTAAAAAAGAGGATGTATTTCACTGTAGAGTACTACTAATAAAAAATGATAAGTAAACATTTAGAGCATTTTTAACTAAGCATCTCACAGATGGCCATAATTTACAGGTATCAGGGAATGACTTGTACAGCCGCACATATATCGCACATATATGCACTTTCCTTAACTGTGTCTCTAAATTTCTCCTTGTGATAGGCAACACTTACAACTGCCAAGGGCAACCAAGATAATTTTTGCAAAAACAGCCACACAACCCTGCTAGGGACACCTGTCTTTGTATAAAATCTCTAAAATATCTCAACAAAGAGGAGTTTCAAACTCACCATATGATAACATTCATAAACTAAGAATATTTCAGTGAGTGACAGGCATACTTGGGAAAAGGAAATTGAAGTGCTCCTATCAGGCATCAACCCTAAGAGCTTCTGATTACTAGTTCGGATGCTCAGATACCACTAGTCGCCATTCATTATTGCTCCTCCTTCTCAGAATTTTGCTCTTCTTGTTCACTCCCCCCTCCCCCACCAATCTAATGAATAGCAACACTTCTTTTTTCTGTTGCGCATTCCTATTTTCAACATTGTCATAGTCAACACTTTCATCCAAAGATAAATATTTCTCATTTAAAAAGTTTGGTTTGTAGCTAGCCTGCACCACAGATGGACAATAACCACTGCATAGTCTGCCTGCAGTGCAGGCTAGTTTGTAGCCAAAAACTATAATAGGATGTTTCAGTTGCTGCTGAAACCTTCAGCTACACATGTAAACCCTGGCATTAAAAATATACAATAAACGTGATAATGAATGTTCTAAGAAAAGGGTTTTTTTTAAATTCTTGATGAGAGTATATGTTACATGTTTTAATTTTTATTCATATGACCAGCGACTCTGTTTATAGACATTTACATAAATTCCCATTGTTTTCTTGGTTTATATTATTTTTTTATCACTTTTCACAACAAGTATAGAAGAACCTTGTATTAAAGTTCAACACAACAGTCTCTTTGGATGCAGGCTCAAAGCAGATGATAGACAATAATATTGCATGACAGGTGGTGGTTAAACGAGATCGTATCTGAGTTTTATGTATCATCAAATATCATTGACTTAGCTTATCCTGTGCCACTCGACCTTTTAAGCAATAATTTCAAAGACAAAAAAAAAATAGAAATACTAATAAACATTCAATTCCGACTTCAGCTTAAAAATCTTCATACATAAACGCGAGAATACTATTTCACCTAAGAAGTTTTCGAAACGCCCACAACAAGGCCAATATACGAGTCAATAAAGAAAAGCTTCCTGCTTCTTAATTCTCAACGTGGGTGTCAAAGCTTTGACTTTGATCGAATGCACGAAATTAAAAAAAAGTCACAGAAGTATGCTGTTTTCTAACCTGCAAATGGCTCTCCTTCCACGGTGTGACTATTAAAACATAATAAACAAATCTCGCGCGCAAAAACCATTTGCTCAATCTGTCACCATGCTGAAATGAGTCAGCATGATCCTGACAATTTTGTTTACCCTTTTAACATTTCCTCACCTTCCTCGGCGAAAACAGACGTTAGGGTCCCAGTTGTCGAAAAGCTGGCAAAAGATGGCTTAGGGACCCTTTTCAACACTTTGCTTTCCTTCTTGGAGGAAACTGTAACCCCCATTATGGGAAAATGTTAATGTCCTTTGCTGACTAATTGACAGCCTACTGCGTATACGCAAACACACGGACAGTCTTCCTGTTGCACGGAGCATCTATTTTTGTATATTTACTACGAGACAAACTAGCAGTGACGTAACACTGGTGTTAAATGTCCCATTTGTGGAGCACTGTAATTTCTTACCTCAAGATATTCACAATTAACAAAAGGTCAGCTATTCAGCTGTGCAACAATTTTCACCGTGCAGACCTTGAAAACCTACAGTGCTTAGGACCTAAGTGGTCACGTGCTGATGGCCACAGGAAACCCAGGCGTTACACAGTATTATCAATAAAAGTTGTTTTACCATCATAAGGTGTCCAACCTTGTTTTTGGGATATCTATTCTAGGAACAACCTCTCGGGAGTTAGTTGATACTAATGTACTGTATATCAGGTTGAGTAAGCACCCTCCGGCCTCACAAAAGCAGTTTTTTGCTTCATGAAAAGGCCAAAAGTTCTGGATAGCAGTAGGCAGTTTAATTAAAAGTTTAACAAAAACGACAACAGTTTTGATTTTTGATAACATGTTTTGACAGCTCTTGTGTCATCTTCAATTCAACTTTGTACTTAACAATTTAAACTGAAGATGATGAAGAGCTGTTGTAACACGTTTTCAAAAATCAAAACTGCTGTCATTTTTCTTAAACTTTCAGGAAATTGTAATAACCCAAGGTCCCAAGCCCCTCACCAAAGAAAAGAGAGATTCAAATAGTACATGAAGTGATAGAACTTTGAATTTATGCTTAGTTTACTGTCAAGATCAAGAACCCATCCACAGTTCAAACAAATTTATTAAGTTTATTATTAAGTTTGCCAAGTTGAATTATTTGTTTACTATTTCTGGAATACGAATCAACAAATTTTTCGAAATGGATTTAACTATAAAAGTTAATGCTAAAAGAGAACGACGTTTCCACCGTCCGATGGTCATTTTCAAGTTCAAGATGAGAAGTAAAAATTAGCATTAGCATGCTAATTTTTACTTCTCATCTTGAACTTGAAAATGACCATCGGACGGTGGAAACGTCGTTCTCTTTTAGCATTAACTTTTATAGTTAAATCTATTTCTCGGCTGCACTGATTTATACTCCCTCCAAATACACCTGTCTGAAAAAGAAATCTTATCAAAATTTCAACCAAGCCTTGGTCTTTATCAATTAAAAACAAAACAAGAGAAACAATTTGTCAACCTGAAAACCACAGACTTTTAAGTCTGATTTTAAAAATCATCTGTTTCCTTTGCTCTTTTTGGTCAGCTACATTACTGCACCTTTCAATAACATGCTGGGCCCAGTTGCTCAAAGCATGGTCAGCACTAACCCGGGTTAAATACCATGACAACCTGTAGGTTTTAATACCTCTTAACCAATGGTTAGCACTAACCATGCTTCGAGCTACTCAGCCCAGACCTTGAAGTTCAAGATTCAACCAACCGTTTCGCTTTTCACTTCCACTAATCACTGTGGACCTCTAAGAAAACAATAAAGTTTGGCCCTATGTTCATATGCTGTGATTGGTGGATTTCAATCCACTTTGTCGGTTTATTTTTTTATGATTGATGGCAGTAAAACATGCAAATGGTTAGTTGGGGTTGAAATTCAGAGTCCATATGTTAGTATAATATTATTAATCATTCTAGAGAACACAGCACATACACAAAACTCCAGTCTTTGCATAATTTTATTCACAAACCGTTTACAATTTAATCAATTACTACAAAGTAACAACACCATCACAGGCTGACACACCTTGGAACAAATTTCCAGTACTGAAATTAGCAAAAAAGTTTCTCAAGAATTGAAGTCTTGCAAACAGCAATGAAAGAGAGCATAAGTTGCACTCAGTGTTCATGGCCCTCTTCTCCATCTTCGTACCCTTCAGGTAAAGCATTGGTGTGAGGGTTGTGGAACAAACTGTGGTTGCCATCTCCCCATGGGAATGCCTGCAAAACACAACATTGAATTTCTCTTATAATTTTTTTGATGGAAAAAGAGGACAAAAATAATGATAATAATAATAACAATAATAATAATGACAACCACAACCACAACTACAACAATATTAACGAGGAATTGAAAAATGATTAAAAAACTCATTGACCTATCAAAATAATGGTCGATAAAACATCACGTGCAGTGGTTTTAAAACCCGATAAAACCTCCTCCTTATTAGTATATGGTGTTTAATGTTTTTCTCATATGCTAATTTCCAACGTTCACAAAAGCATCATTGTTATGAACTCTCTTCCCAGGCAAGATGTGGAACATTTGACTTTTTGAAGAATTCTTGATCAAAATCCCCTCCCATAAGCCAAAAAGAGTTTAAATGAGGTGAAATTATCTAATTTTGATTTTTCTCCCTTCCATGTACATTCTGGATCCACATTGTTCATGTAACAGATATTTGCTACAAGGTGAAAATGCTGAGATAGAACACCTTTCTGAAGTGCTGCTGAGCTCAACACCTGTCATGATGGTCATCAAGTTCAAAAGCGCAAATCTTACTTTGCTACGGATCCTCAGATGAGGGTATGCAACAAATCCTGGCCTGGGGTGTGTATGATGTTCCATTTCCTTGGTCACAGCATTATAGGCACAAATCAAAATTGCAGGCACAGCAACAAAGATGGATATGTTCTTCCAAGTCTTCATGGTTGCTAAGGGGTTAAAGAAAAAGATAATTGTGTGAACATGCATTAACTGGTGCATTAGTGTAGCTCTTCAGTTCACAAAATACAAAGTTTTTTTTGACAAACCACAGACTTCCCATTTTGTAAAGTACACATTTTGACAAGACTTCTGCACGACCCCACACATTAGTAATAATTATCTATGCATTTTGCAACTTTAACTGTATTCATGCTCACTGTTTTTGGAAGAGAATTAGTATGACAGTGGTGCATTGGATTGTGCAAAAATATCTTTCTCAGATTTCTATTTTGTTTTGTTCTATTCTGTTTAGCGTAAGCTTACATAGTGCAGCAAGCCACCAAGACTATACTCATGACAGAAAGTGTATAGAGAAGGGCCTTGTGCATAATATTTCCTGCAGTTGGTTATTGTGAGGCCATGTCAATTGCTCAAATTACCACACTTGATGAAAGGGGAACTATGCATGTTGGACCTACGTAAATAGGCTCAGAAGACTGTGGTTATTATTCCATTATTTTTTTTATTATCTAGAGAAGAGCCTATTGTCCACAGTTATAATCCTAAGTCAAACATTGCTTGTAAAAAGTTTCTATCTGGTGATCCTCTGACATGTAAAACATGACGCTCACAAGTTTTTGTGACCTTTAAATTTTAGTTGGATTTAAGTTTTATAGATTTTATAATTTTATTTATAAATAGAGTACTTTATTTACAGTATCTTAAATATAGTATTGTCATTGTATTTTAACTCTGTAAATTCAGCTGTATGTCAGCTGAAAAATATAAACGGTCTTTAGTTATTATTTATTTACAGTATACGCGTTCACTCTCTATATCAACTATTTCATCTTCACTCAGACACCCATTATGTTTTGACGCTCACTACACCAAAACGCTTGCAACGTTGAGAACCTGGATATGGGCTTACACACAAAACAGTCGACCATGGAGGGCACCTTTTTGTTCAGTTTTTTAACAAATAACTCTCGGTTAACGTTCCATTTGACTTACATTCGGCATGCTTAGACTCCGCTGCCTCTTTCTCTGCGAGACTCATTTTTGGCGAAGTAGCGTCGGCGTAAGATCGCCTAGAAGCCGTCCTTGAAATCCAGTTCAATCGCGAAAGTATGCGCGCCGCCATCTTGTAACCTTCGACACTGTATTTGTATCGAACAGACGTCTGGGAAATGTTGGAGATGGCCAATCACAGAAGCCCTTATATTGCACCACAGAGTGAAATCCAAAATGGCGGATTAATGTGTATATGTAGGTCTTTTGCCGGTTAGGAAAAATTAGTTGCAATTCTCCGCAGCATTGGTAAAATGGATTATCTAGAAGAGCAAAGAGAAGAAGTTGAATCACTGAAGTCCATATTTCCTGATGAATTTTCTGAGATCAGTGCTTTTCCACCGACATTTATGATCAGAATTGATGATGTGGACATTTCTCCTACCGTCTCATCTCTGCAACTGAAGATTTCTTTTCCACCCAAGTATCCTGATGAAATCCCTTCCATTGAGATTCCAAACCGATCCAATGCAATGCCTAAAGAGTTCATAGAAGAACTGATCGCCTTCTTACAAGGTTCATGTAAGGAATACCTCGGAATGCCAATGATTTTTGGTTTGGTTGATTCAGCTAAAGAGTGGCTCGTGGAAAATATGGGAAAATTTAAATCTTTTGAAGAAGACAAAGCCGCTGCCGCCGAAATAGATGAAGAAGACAATACCCAAGACTCAATGATCTCACAAAATTTGAAAGACAAGCTAGAAATTGTTAATGCAAAGGGTGGAAGATGGAACTTTATCATTGGCCTTATTGGTAATTAGTTGAACTTTATAGCCTTCTACTTTGGGGTAATCACACACTAGCCCTCCAAACATATAGGAAGGAAGGAACTGTGTGACAATCCTAAAGAGCATCTGCATAAGAAACAAATTTATAATTGACTTAATTCCTTAAGTTGCTCTCTCCCCTCCCCACCCCCCCTCCCCCCCATGAGGCAAGAACATTGGATTTGTGTTTGTACTCGCTGACTACTCTCATAACTGTTAATCTCCCTTAAAACACAAAATTTAACTTTTAACTAATTTAGAATCTCTTGGGTGCCACCATCTCCTATAAGGGACAACTACCTTTCGTAAAATTCCCAAATATGTTTAATGATCGTCTAGCTAAATGCATTTTGACGTGCTTCTTGCCTGGAGTAGGGATAGCCAGACGGACTCTTTTCAAAATTTCAGCTGGGGCTGTGCCATGCATTAAAATAGATGTTTTTCAGGAAAAACACCAACTGAAAATGCATTATTTATTGTATTGTTTCATTGCAGAATGAAAACTACCTAATGAACTTTTCTTGTTTGTGTATGCATCAATATCTTATTCTAGAAAACTACTGGAAGATTTTTTCTTTACATCTTGCGTCTTGCTAATAATATATTTGGTAAATAAAGCTGAATTCTGTTATTCTCTTTTTAGGAAAACCATCTGCTGGAAAATCCACATTTTTTAATACTGCCATATTGTGTATGCATCAATATCTGGATTCTAGAAAACTACTTGAAGATTTTTTCTTTACATCTTGCATCTTGCTAATAATATACCGGTATTTGGTAAATAAAGCTGAATTCTGTTAATCTCTTTTTAGGAAAACCATCTGCTGGAAAATCCACATTTTTTAATGCTGCCACTCACCAAAATTTAGCTAAAATAGGAGCCCACCCATTCACAACGATTGAACCAAATATTGGCCAGGCATTCTACTCTATACCATGCCCGTGTTCTCAGTGGACGCAAAGATGTCAGGCCAAGTATGGTCACAGTGCCCTTGGAGAGCGTTTTGTCCCAGTCTTGCTCAAAGATGTCGCAGGTTTAGTCCCCGGTGCATGTGAAGGGAGAGGCAAAGGCAACAAGTTTTTGAACGATTTGCTGGATGCTGATGTACTTGTTCATGTTATTGACCTGTCTGGACAGACTGATGCAGATGGAAAACCCACTACAGGTAACCTTAGCAACATTGATAATAATTATCTTATGCTAGATTAAATCTGACTGAACCAAAATGAACACAAATCACATTTTCCTGGACAGAAAAGTCAGATGTTCAATTCAAGTGATCAATATGTATTTTCTCTTTAGATTATCAGTACAGTGCAAAGGAGACAGTAAAGAAGTATTTGCTAACTGAAATTGGTGATAAAAAGAAATAAGAAGGATAACATTTTATTACACGTAATAGTATGGATAATTTGGGGAGAGGGTTCTTCAAAGCCAAACACCTTCTGTGGGAGAGACATGGATATTTCTGGAACAACAGAATGCATCATTCTGTGTATTCATCATGCAGGAAGTCCACTCTTTCTTTTGGCACTATTTATCATTTGTTGGGTTGCCTGTGGAGGAGAGGCTATACTATGAGATAGCAGGTGATTTGTTTTTCTTTTTTCAACAGAAAATGACCCCACAAAAGATGTTGCTTGGATTCAACAAGAACTTCATAGATGGATTTATGATAATATCATGGAGAAATGGGATTCAATAAGAAAGAAACTAACTAAACTCTGTGACATGTTCACTGGATATCACAGTTCACAAGCTCTGATTCAGCTTGCTTTTGAGTCAGCAGGAATATCAGAAACAAAGCTTCTTTCCATCCCAAGGATGGAAAAAACTAATGCTGAATGGATGGTGCATAAATTAGTTGATGAATTTTTACAATTACGATTTCCCATACTTTTAGCTCTTAACAAAGTAGATCTCGCTGATGGTGTGGTTAATCTGGAGAAATTTAAAGAGCAGTTTGATAACAAAACAATGGTGCCTGTCAGTGCAAGAAGTGAGTGTTTTCTACAACAGAAGTGTAAGGATGGTGTCATATCTTACCAGAGTGGATCTCCACATTTTGTTCTCAACACGCAACTAACAAGTTCTGAGAAAGAGTTGGCGGAAATCAAAGAAAATGTTCTTGAATTGTTTGGGGACACTGGTGTCCTCCGGGCCTTGTCCCAAGCAGTGAATCTGCGGTCACCAACATATGCATTTCCCGTTAATTGCCTTGACACTTATCAATCAATCAGTGTGAAAACAAATGAGAAACCTCAAATTCTCCGAGACTGTATTGTTTTAAAACCAGGAACGTCAGTTGGAAAACTGTTCAATATCATGCTTTATCCGCCTGTCTCCCTTCTAGCTGGGGAGTATGTGAGAGCGGAAGGGGTTAATTCCAGTGGAACAAAGAAAGTGTTGCACAAAAATGATCTTATAAATGAGTCAAATCAGATTGTGAAAATTATGAGTACAAAGAAAGCGTCTTCTCCTGCAAAAACAAGAAGTTAATAGTAGAGAATTATTTTGTCTCTAGTGTTAGCTGTATACTGGCAGTCAGACCAAGTGTAAGGGAGCAACTTTTAAATCAATAGGTGCATTATCTACTGAGTGTCTTCTTCATGGACAAAACAATGCCATTCATATTGCCTTATGGGAGGTCTGGACAGTGGCAAAAATTTAACCATGCAGACAATAATATTGATATTTTTAGAAGAACCATAAATAAGAAAATTGATAACATATTTTTAATAAATATAGTAGTGATGACAGTATTGTGTTTATATTTTAAAGTAGATAGCAACAAGTTATTGATATCACATACTTCAAATTGAATTTTCATGAGCTCATCAGTGCTACCAATAACAGAACAACCTTGCATTGCATTCCAGTTTACTGGTAATTTAGTCAAGTGGTAAATCTCACTAAAAACCATTCCTTTTCAAAATTCATAAATAGTTAAATATCAGAAGTAATAGAGACATTAGTGTTCAAAATGACAAAAATGTGCCTGCAAAGTGAATGTAATGATCTTTGTGTGCAGACCTCATTTATTTTCTTTGCTTTCAAATGTGTCCTTCAGGAAAAATTCATCTTCAGTGTAAAACATCAGTCCACAGTTTGCTGCAAATTCCTTATCACTTGCACCGTGATCTTTCTTTCTCCCAGCTGCATCACCAACAAAGAAACTTTTCTTTTTATCCACTTTCACATCCCCATTGCAACTTTGACATAAGAGGTCCCACATTGCTGTGTCTGGCTTACGATAGGCATCCTTTGCTGTGGCAACAAATATCTGAAAGGGGAGACCAACCTGCAGAAAGAAAATTATTTAATGGTGGGATTTGTGACTGAAAATCCAAAAGCTATCAAGGGACACTGTCGAGTCATTCCAAACAAGTGCAGAAGGTTTTTGGTTCCAAACAACAGCCATGTAGCAGCCCCACCAATGCGATAGATATTTTAGATATTAGGAAGACTCAGTCTACAGAGGATGGCAAGTGCATGCACAAGTTTTTAGCTTGAGCCAGCAATCCCCCAACAGACATCCCCCAACAATACTTTATTTCACCCCATAATTATTACAAATAAAAAAATACATACAACAAATGATAGGGGTGCTGGCTGCCCAAAAAAACCTAAGAGTTAAAAATGCCAGGCAGCCAGCTGTAAGAAAAGATATTTAAATGTTAAGGTCAGGGACACAAGAATAAACACACATAGATACACCCCCTTATCCCTTGTTCCAACTGTCACTGAACCTTCCGTTCAACGATCAGCCTTTTCAGCCATGTACACACCCACAGACAACCCAAAGATGACTTAAGTGGTCTTTGTTGGCTCAAGGAACAAACAAACATTTAAAGGGGTGTTAAAAATAATATGACATAATCTAACCCCTCCTTGTGAGTGATCTCTCCTACCCCACCCCCACCCCCCCTTGCCAAGGAGCTGAATCCAATACAATCTAATGCCAGATGCATCTCACAGAAATTTCATCTTACCTTATTTATGAACCCCATCAGTCTCCCTTTCTTTTCTGCTATAACCTTCTGTTTTGATGCCTTGGCTTTGCCTATTGCTGCTTGATTTGTAAAGATCACAAGTTTGTACCCATCCTGGTGGAGTCTGGTAAGCTTCTGTACACATGTAGGGTATAATGTGGACCACGCATCTGGTCCATGCTTGAATAAAGATGTCTTGGCTAAAGTTCCATCAAAATCAAAACTTGCAATTCTGTCCGAGTGGTGCATTTCCTCAGATTCATAGAGTAATACTGTTTCCTTCCACTTCCAAGCAGCTGGAGAATCACTTGTCCCATGAGACTTAACGTCTTCAGCAGTCTTTGGTTTGCCTTCTGGAGAATGCACAGCTATTGGTTAGGCCTTAAAATATTATTCTGATCAAAATCTGATTTCTCCCTTTTTAATAACTATTTACTAACAGTGAGATTGCTTATGCAATTCACTGAAAATATAAATGATGTTAATTTCGATGAAATATCATTCATGAAGAAGACAAGTGACCACAATAAAGAATTTCTTCAATATGGTATACACGCAGGCTGGATGTGGATGTCATATGACATCCATCATAGCTGGATCGCAGGTAGGAGTATAGAAACCAATCGACAAAGTCAAACATCTCCTACCTGCTTTACTCGCTCCAAAAAATCGTTTAATGTTATTTTGTTTGCCATCACTTTCATCATCTTCGACTTCATCTCTTTTTCTTTTCGCTGGTTTTGAACCGGCCTTCTCTTCCGCCATGTTGATTTACGGGCTCTTCAAAGTTTTTCCATCAGCGGTCGCTACCATGACACAAACACGTGCAGATTTCAAGATGGCGGTGCGTATCATTTTTGTGGATTGAAGAGTGAATACTTTTCTCTGGAAAATCCACACTCTTGCATCATGTCTAGACTGATAATCAGGAATCTTCCAAAGAATATAAAGGAAGACAGGATTCGCTCCATTTTTTTAGCTAAAGGAGAACTAACGGACGTGAAATTATGCTACACAAAAGATGGAAAGTTCAGAAGATTTGGTTTCATTGGTTACAAAACAGAAGCTCAAGCACAAGCTGCTTTGCAACATTTTAACAAGTCTTTTATTGACACTTCTAAGATAACTGTGGATATTGCTAAGAATCTCGGCGATGAATCATTGCCGCGACCTTGGAGTAAATATTCTCAGGGTAGTTCTGCAAACAAAAGATTGGAGGAAAAACGGGAAAAGAAAATTCAGAAAAGGATCGGTGGAGATTTACAATCGAAGGACAAAGACGATGTTGGTAACGAAAAATCGAACCTCCTCAAAGAGAAAAATAAAAAGAAGAATATAAAGATTTTAGATGAGCTTGAACATGATGATGAATTTCAGGATTTTTTGAGTATACATAAACTGGGTAGCTCCAAACAAACAAGAAGTAAAGTAAATACAGAGGGTGGTGATATAAAAGTAAAGGAAAGCCAGGAAAGTGTAAGAGAAACACAAGTGGAGTTTGACGGTTCTGATGAAAGTGAAAATGAAGATGAAGTTTATGATCCCTCAGGTACAGCTGATATGGTTTAGCCGTTTTGCACTGAAATGGGGTAGAGATTTTTTAAATACTGTTTTGGTCTGAAGTCTGAAAATGGGTGTGAGTTTTACAGAAATGGGTTTGTATACCTGCCAACTTTTGCTGATTCAAGCGCGTGAGATTTTTGTCTCCTCATGACCAGGATTTCCCAAAAAGTCCGAGCCACTTTCGAAGATTTCCAACGATTTTCCGAAGACTTCCGAACGTTGCCGAAAATGTCCGAAGATATTCTGACGACCTTTGAACACTTACGATTCGAACGGATTGTAGACATTTGAAAGCTTTTGCATAGAAGTAATACATAACACATCTGAAATGAAATGAAGTTTTTTTAGAACAACTTGTCCAGATTTGTGAGTCAGGCGTGAGAAATTGTCCTTGATGCATGAGATCGATGTCTTTAGTCCGCAGGCGTGAGACTCACGCATAATGTGTGAGAGTTGGCAGGTATAGGTTTGGGTTCTAGGGACCAGCTCTGAAAATGGGTATGAATTTGAGATGCCAGGTCTGAAATATGGTACTGGAAAATTACATACTTTTGGTCTTAAATTGGGTCAGAGTTTGAAGAACCGAACTGCACAGCCCCACCAAAAATTCCAAGGAGTACCGACCCCCCCCCCCTCCCATCTTATCTTGAAGTCGTGCTTAAAAAAGAAAAAAAAGATTACTAACTCATAAAAATAAATACTAAGTAAAGAATTTTCACTTCTTCATGCTATTACAGTGATCAAACCATTTTCCAGTGTTTTGCTTCATGCCCTCTTAGAGTTTTAATATAATGATTATTATGTAACATTTTCTCTGTAGGAATTACAGATGAAGAGAATCAAGAGGCGAAAGACAGCAAAGAAAACAGTGATGAAGAAAACAGAATTGCTGGGGAAAACAAGCTGTCAGATATGGATTACTTGAGATCAAAGGTTGTTTCTACTTCAGAGAAACCCCAAAAAAGAAAGAAAAGTAAAAAAACTCAAAATTTTGCAAATGATGATTCAGAGGATGAAGAAAGGAACAGAGAAAGTTCAGGGGAAGAAAGTGGTGATATTCATATGAGCAAAGGTGATGGTGATGATGATGATGATGATGATGATAAAAATGCTAGTGATGATGATGACGATGACGATGATGACGTTGATGATGATGATGATGATGATGATGAGGAGGAGGAGGAGGAGGAGGAGGAGGAGGAGGAGGAGGAGGGACTTGATAATAGCAATAACCCAAGCATCAGAAATGACAAATCAAAGTCATCCGCCGCATTTGGAACTATTAAAATGAGAGGATTGCCTTTCAAAGCTAAAGAGCAACACATCAAAGACTTCTTTTCTCCTTTAAGAATACTTGATATAAGAATAATCAAGAACAACAAAGGAAAGCCAGCAGGTTGTGCATTTGTTGATTTTGCAAGTGAAACTGACCTTAAGGAAGCACTAAAGAGAGACAGGGATTGCATTGAGGGTCGATATATTGAGCTGTTCAGAGACAAAGAACAAGAGTCAAACCAGGCTGCCACCAAGGAAAAGCCTTGGATGAAAAAGCTAGCTGGCCAAGGAGACGATGAGGAGTTTGAAAGTATTGCAGAGGTGAGCTTCAGGTTTCCAAGCACTCATGACTTGGGCCATCCTTATTTTCCCATGCTTGGTGCCAGTGAATGTTTCAAGATTGGATCAGCTTGTTGCATTCCAGTTAGTTCACTGTGTTCTTGTGATTGGCCATATGTGATACCTTCAACACAGTGACCCCCCCCCCCCCCCCACTTTTGTGGCATAAGGAAAGAGGGAAGGGGTGGTGAGTTAATTTGAATCACAAACTCCCTTGAGCTTTAAGTTAGCCTTTTCAAATGCAAAGGAGCACAGTTTCTATTTAATGCCAGTGGCATAATGTCAAATGACATAATCATGTTTTTGTCATAGCCAAGCATGGATGCAAAACTCATAACCTTAATATGAAATTTTCAATATTTGTTTTGTTTGTTTTTGTTTTATCTGTAGTCTGGACGACTCTTTCTCCGTAATTTGGCATACGCCTGCTCAGAAGAAGACTTGCAAAACTTGTTTGAAAAGTTTGGTCCTTTAACAGAGACATACCTGCCACTTGACAAGACAACCAACAAGCCGACTGGTATCGGCTTTGTGACATTTGTGATGCCAGAACATGCTGTTAAAGCGTTTAATGAGCTTGATGGGAAAGTGTTTCAAGGAAGACTCCTGCACATCCTACCAGCAAAGACAAAGGAAACTAACAAAGAAGAAACAGGTTAGTTTGGTTGACTGGAAGCTGTACTGGAGACTGGGATTTGATATCTGTCAACAGGAAGATGTTTAGCCTTATCATTGTAGAAACCTTGCTTTGGTTTATTACAAGATAGCGGAAACTTGCAATGTTTCGGCTCTATTACAGGGTCATAATCGTGTAATGATATTTTACAAGAGGTGACTTAAATATCATAGGCGTGTTAATATTATGTAATATAACTAGAATACTTGGTAATCAGAGGAACAGATCTAATTCTCTAGAGGCTTTAAGTCCCTTGTTAGTGGTAGGCTTGAAATTCTTGATGTTATCAATTATCGGCCTTGATTTCTTCATTGTCAGATGGCTCTGGACTTTAGTATTATTAAGAATTTTGTCATTTTTGTGGCAACAGTGCAGGCTAAAAATAATATTGCCCAGTTCTGAGTATTCTTTGGGTTTCTTGGTCAAAACCCGACGTACACCTTTTTTGCAGCAAACTGTTAATTCATATCATTGAATTTAGCTAACTCTTGATCAATGTTGTTCTAAAAGATACCACAGCATCATTCAAGTCAAAGCGAGATGCAAAGAAGAAAAGCCTAAGTGGCCATGATCACAACTGGAACACACTTTTCCTGGGGATGAATGCAGTTGCTGACGTCATGGCTGATAAGTATAATACCACCAAAGGCGGCATATTAGATGATGCATCATCAAGTAGCCTGGCTGTACGTATGGCTCTTGGGGAGACACAAGTTGTCACAGAAACTAGAAAGTTCCTTGTTTCTCAAGGAGTCAAGCTGGATGTTTTTGGGCAGGTAGGTTGCTGTAAAATAAAGCTGCTGAGTTTTGTTTTTTATCGCAAGGTTTTAGCAAATCTTAAATCATGTCCACTGTAGTGATCCCTTTCAATGTACACAACTTTGGGTCAAACGCTGGAGATTTATCAATAATTCCACCTACTGACAATAGAAGATTCACTTGATCCTGATGATTATTTCTGCTCAGGTTGTGAAAATGTCGGTCAGCATCACCAACAACAGTGTTTGCCAGGACTAATTTTGTGACTCTCAAATAAATTCTTTGTGGAAATATTAAGATTGTTGTTTACTAAGGCAGAAATACAGTCAAGACAAATTTACTAATCAATATCAATTTTTCAAATAATTGAAAATGCATAAAAAGGAGGTAGGGTGATAGAGGAAAAAGGATAGACAGACAAAAATGAAGACTGGCACTTTCAAAACAATGAAATGAGAAATAGAGTTTCTTCTTAAGGACGGTGCCTACTATTGTTACTGCGCATACGTTCTGCACATCTAGAGATACTCGGGATTCCTATGGGTGGTGCCTACTAATACAGGGATAATTTTGCGCAGTTTAAAACTATGCAGAGAAAACAGAACTTAGCAAGTGCTTTTGGTATCTCAAAAGAAAATTGGGGGTAGCCATACATTTTTCAGAGATAATTAAGCTTCAATTTAGGCAAAAAAATCCCATACAAAATTCCTTTATATTTTGGCGCTTTTTAGAGATATTATTGCTTAATTATCTGCGTGGTTACCCCCAATTTTCTTTTGGGATTTCAATAGGCCTTGCTAAGATCTGCTTTTCCCGCATAGTCATAAGGCGCGCAAAAATACTTCGGTATTAGTAGGCACCGTCCTTAAATGTTGGTGGAGTAACATAGCTCCTCTAGTCACGAACTGACAAACTGTAATTCTTGTTATGAATTCTTCCGTCAGCCCTCAGCTAAGCGGAGCAAGACCGTCATAGTAGTGAAGAATCTTCCCTTTAACACAACTTGTGATGAACTGCGGACCATTTTTGCGCCATTTGGCACTGTGGCCAGGCTTGTACTGCCTCCTTCAGGAATCACTGCTCTGGTAGAATTCTTTGAATCAAGTCAGGCGAAAAAGGCATTCCAAAAGTTGGCGTACAGCAAGGTAATTTGCAGTGTTGAAATAGATATAGCCGGTTAACTGAAACCCTTGAACACTTTGCCTCTCGATAATAATTTGTTGTTTTATTTTGTTATCAAAACAGTTTAAACATGTGCCATTATACCTGGAGTGGGCGCCACTTGGAGTATTTTCCAGTAAACCCAAAGAGAAAGATGCTGAAGAAACAAAAATGGATGAACAAACCAAGGTAGACAAGGTCAGTCGTATGTGTCACAGGCGTATGATTTTTGAACTTCATTTTCCTTTTCCTTTTCCTTCTCGGTGGAAACTAGCCGGCTTAAATATTTAATTGCAGAGCAAGTATGATACCCCAGTTGTACGGAGTCCTGAATATGTTGCACGTTAAGATTAACGTGTAATCAAACTGATAATTATGAGTTTCTTTATACTGAAAAAGAACAACAAAATATACCAATCCAAGTAAGGTAGAGTGCTTCATCCAAAAGCGCCATGTAACCCTTTTTTTCTTACAACATCATTCCCATTTTTACATGTCGTTTACTACGGAGTTTTGAAGAATTTGCGCAGAGCAAAATACTACATTGTGGAATGGGTTTTTGCCGTCTGAAAACAGACATGCAAAAATTAATTGGTTTGTTCCTGCAAAAACAACAACAAAACGCAAAAACCTATATACGCTGAGTCCCTTTAATGGACAAACCGTACTTGCTTCATAAGAAAACTTTTCCAACCCACCTACTCAGGATTTAGTGCCGCGCGTGTTTGCTTTAACTTATCTGTGGTGTAAATTTATTTGGTTTGTCGACAGAGTGGAGGAACTACTGTGGACAATGAGGAAGATGACGGTGATGATACTGAAAACGCCGAGGGAACAACAGTGTTCGTGAAGAACTTGAACTTTGATACCACAGAAGAAACCTTGAAAGAGGTGACTTGAATACATGTTTAGCCAGTAATCCTTTATTTTTTCTTGTTTTATTTACTGTAATTCGTGCGTTGTTTTTACCGGTATGTACAGACAATTCTATCTTAGAGACTATACTTGTAAGTTGTTTTGTAAAATCCCGTTTGAATCAATTCTCAGTCGGATAGTTTAATAATTATTATCCAAACCGTTATTGCTTTTTGTCTTGAACCTGGTTGGTCTAAAAAAACCGCGAGGATGTTTTGGACCAATTTTGGAGCTCAAAGGACGCAGAGCTTCATCAAAGTAAAGTTTGACTTTGATCAAAGGTGTGTAATCAACTCCAGCCAATAAGTTAACGTGGAGATAAACGAGCGGTTTGAATGTGCCGGCAAAGTATGGTAAAAAAGGAAAACCAGATTCCCCGCGCCTGGCACTCAGTTTGTTTGTGACTGTTGGTTCTATGATTATGCCATCTTGCCACTGAGTAGCTCGTCGCTGAAACGGAGCCCCATTTGCTGCAAGTTCCATGTCTCCTGTTAGAGCAATACTCGTCCGACTTATATATGCCCCTGCTTCGCGGTTAAGTGCCCCACTAATGCTTGTGAAGAGGTGTGTGTGTGTGTGTGTGTGTGTGGGGGGGGGGGGGGGGGGGCGGAGGGCATAGTTCAACAGAGAAGCACAACTCTTCAACTGATGACAAAGTTTAACTTCCGTTCATTTTTGTTGTTTGTGCGGCAGGCGTTTTCCAAGATCGGTCCTCTTCTAAGTGCCGTCATAGCGAAGAAAAAGGATCCCAAAAAGCCAGGTTAGTATGGCAAAGAGCAGCAATCGATTGAAATTTTAAAAACGTTTTGTAGCCCTTAGCTAAGCATGAAACATTTATGCGGTCACATTTATGCGGTCATTGGATGGACCGTACCTATTTTATTTTGCAGGAAATTTGCTGTCCATGGGTTACGGTTTTGTAGAGTATAAGAAAAGATCGGACGCTCTAAACGCCATTAAACAGCTTCAGGTATGTAAGTGAACTGTCGCCGTTTGCAACTGAGTAACTGTGAAGACGATAGTTAGGAGAAAAAATGCGTCTTCTGAGTTTTTTAAAAAATGAAAACTCTTCAGATTCCCATACCGGGAGTCGAACCCGGGCCGCCTGGGTGAAAACCAGGAATCCTAACCGCTAGACCATATGGGAATTTGGTTGGCAACAATTCGAATTATTTAGTACTTTATTTTTATAGTTTGATTTTCTGGTGTTATGCTTAATTTAATGGAATGTTAGTGTAAACACGTTTTATAGCTATTTCTTACGCCTTTACTCATGAATGCGAGGTTAAGCCTATTTTTGCGTTTAATGAAAGGAAATCTACAAAAGTACTAAATTGATTTTTAACTTCCGCAGGAATAAAAAATTCTGCAATCTTGAACGTTAAGCTTTAGTATGTTGAAAGAGGAATTAAATGTTTGACATACATGTATGTGGAAACTCTGTAAAAAATTTTGTCGTTTTCCCATACCGGGAGTCGAACCCGGGCCGCCTGGGTGAAAACCAGGAATCCTAACCGCTAGACCATATGGGAATTCGGTGTCCACAGTGAATTTTTGGTACTTTTAAACTAGTTGAAGGCGTCCCTGCTGGTCATGGAGTTGAATGGTGTCGCTGTAGCGGTTGATAACTTCTATAGAATTTTGTCCACGCTTTCAGTGATGCAGTAATGTTTTATTGTTGTTTCGTTAAGCCTATGTCACGCTGTACTCAGGTATCGCGAATTGCGAATTTGTTTGTTCGTTGGTCTCTTTGTACACCGACTGTGACATTTAACACACTGTCCTGGTTAGTAGTCACTGATCAAAAAAACCTAATTTTCTTTACTTTTTCACTCAGAACTCGTCTCTTGAAGACCATACTCTTGAACTCAAGATGTCGCACAGGAAGACCAGGTAGGTGGTCACAATTGTCTCACATTTGCCTTGGGACAAATCAGATGCTAATCTTTATTTCTCGTTACAAGCAATTTACAGAAAGGTCTGCTTTGCCATCTAGATTGTCTGATTGGTGCGTGGGATTTGTTGCGTAATTCCCCATAGATCAGTATAGATGGTTTAAGCTTGAAATAAAATAACAGCCGATGAATGAACGTTTGCGTGAAAGTTAAAAAGAATTGAGCGGGTTTCAATTTTTGATGTTCACACAAGCCTTTCTCACCTTTTCACAATTAGCTTTGCACTCGCAAGCTTAATCCAAGAAACTTCACGTTTAACAAATTCATTGCTGGTGAAGAATCCTTTACAGTCAGAAATCTTCATTAAGATGTTGGTTCTGAGTTCAAAGTTGATGCCCATCCTGAGTAAACGTCATGGTGCTTGAGCCACTGGCTCCAGAGAAAAGACACCTTAAGTTCATCTGTATTTCAATGTGTCTGCCCGGCTAGCTCAGTCGGTAGAGCATGAGACTCTTAATCTCAGGGTCGTGGGTTCGAGCCCCACGTTGGGCGGTATTTCACTTTTCTTTTTAATGTACGTAGCTGATTGAAGTGTATTACAATCAAAATATTACCTATTTATTTTTATTTTTTCCAGCGACAAGGTCTCGCCACGCAAGTCGGCTTCTTTGACGAAACAAAACAGTTCCAAAATCTTGGTGCGAAATGTTCCTTTTGAAGCGTCAAAAAAAGAAATCAAGGAACTTTTTGGGTAAGTAATCAGATTTTTAGCAGATAGCATTAATTTGTTTGGAAAAACAGACAGACAGACAGACTGGTTTTATAGTCTCAGACTATAGGATAGGTCTTTTGGAATGCAGAGTACAATGCTGAATTGCGCGCTCTGGATGAACTGATGATCTGTACCGGGGATCGCGTTCGCAGCCGGTGGTGTTGTTTGCGCAGCGGTGAAGCTTTAGCTGCGCATACCACGTGGAATCTTCACGTGAGTGGTGGGTGCTATATTTTAGCGCGTTCACGTGTATACAGAAAACAAGAGCTGCTTACAGTCTCGAGATACAGAAAATATTGTGGATCGAACAGAACCTTAAGCAGCGCGACTAGATGGGAACAAGGAACATTGTTATAAATTAAGTTGAATTTTCATCTCTTCGTAGTACATTTGGAGAAATCAAAACACTGAGACTGCCTCAGAAGATGTCGGGGACTGGTACCCACAGAGGATTCGCGTTTGTTGACTTCCTCACCAAACAAGACGCAAAAGTAAGTATTACACTTTAAAAAAGAAGCGTCTGGCTGGCTGAAACCTGTCAATTCCACTTGCCAGTGCTCCTATTACGTCTCCTCATATCTCTCTGTTTACTTGATATGTTGTAAACGGCACAAGACACTCTCTTTTTCATTCCGAAACACTTCTATCGGCCAGGTCATACTGAGCGCAGATTACATGGGAGGGGTGGGTGGGGACAACAATTGAATGATCTGTGGGTATTTTTCTAGCGGGCATTCGAGTCCCTGTGCAGCAGCACTCATTTGTACGGGAGAAGACTGGTACTAGAGTGGGCCGAAGACGAGGATAGCGTGGATGCGCTGAGAAAGAGAACCGCTGAACACTTTCATGGCAGTATCCTTTGTAAACAGATTGAGTTTTCATTTTGCATTTTTCAAACAAGACTAAGAAACGTGATACAAATGTCTCTTGGTAAGTTACAACAGCCGACCTGAAAACAATCCGCAGCCAATTTTCTACATGTAAACAGAAATGGTTTGCTGGTTAAAGATAAGAATATTGATTTTCGGGTTGCTTGAAAAGTTTATGAAGGCAAAACGTTGATTTTTTTTTCAAGGCGTCCATTATGGAACAATGAAAAATACCTTAACCTCTATGTAGCTCCAAAGACTGCAAAGAAGAAGAAAGATTTGCTGGATGACTTGCTAGACGCAGAAATGCAGGATTGATCAATGAGCACTCTCTGAACCGGTGACTAATACGTTGTTAAACGCAGAAACCCAGAAAAGATATGTTAAACTTCGAGAAACACGAAATCCGAGAACGTTCTCTTGTGACAAATAAGTCGTCTTCTAGAACTTGGACTGGTAAACAATACTGCAGCAAAATACCAAACTTGCAACGGGAGCGAAGACAAGAAAATTATTGTGAACTAAGGGATAACTAGAGGTGAAATTGTGCTTTTGCCCTTTCACTTCGTATTGCGTCCTAGATCATTTTGGAGAAGGTTATACAGTCAACTCTCTCGTAAGCGACCACCCTTGGTGCACGACAAAGTGGTCGCTTACGGGAGGTGGTCGCTTACGGGAAAGATCAACAAACTAAACCTAATACTGGATTGATTAATTAATTACATAAAAATATTACCTTAGCAGCTAAAATTAGGCAAATAGAAACTAATTTATTTGATTTTTTCACATCTATTCATTCTTCTGATGAAACTTTGTATAATATGGTTCATAGTTCATTTTGGAACAAATCACTGTAACAATTCCCGTTTACCTACAGATCTAATTATAGCCATCTTCTCTTTCTGTAAACTGTCGTTATCTGTCAGCAGTCCGGGGAAGCGTCATCAAAGTTGAACTTTTGTCACTTCTGAGTAATGATTTACAAGCGATCATACGTGATTATGTTGGGTGGTCGCTTACCGGAAACAGAAGACAAAAGAATATGTGTAATTTCTGGCCTAAAAAGTGGTCGCGGTCCCTTAAGAAATTTGAGTGGTGGTCGCTTACGAGAGAGCTCTTGAAACAGTATTTAACTGAGAAACAAAACAGTTGTTTACGAAGTGGTCGCTTACGAGAAGTGGTCGCTATGAGAGAGTTGACTGTAGTAACTGATTGCAAATGTATTAAAACAAATCCAGGTTGATCAAGTGATCACACCAAAGGTTTTTATGCTTTGATATAATCTGCAAATTTAGTCTTTATTCTTCAGATGCTTGGTTGCCAATTGCCTTCCCTTGTTTTAGCTTTTTTACGTACGTGAGTCTCAGTATGAAATAAGGAGTGTTTGTTAGCCATGTGATGTTTTTTTTAATGGCGTATGTTTAAAATTGATTTTAAAAATGGACCAAAAAATAAAGCTCGGATTCTGAGCTACGCAGGTTTACGCTATCTTCACAGGTTTGTCAACTATTTTTTATTTTAAGAAAAAAAATTTATTTTAAGAGAAAAAATCTGTCAAAAAATGGGTTGGATGAAGAGTAGTCTGAATTGAGTTATAGCACTTCAATGAAGCACTACCTCGCTGATTGAACTGACTTTGCCGGCCGTGGAACCTTACCAACTATGACGCAGCTACAGGCATCCTCTGACCTGAGGACAGAGTCATCTGCCCAGTGCAACTCGCCATGCCTGTTTCTAGTGATCCACCCCTCTAATTCAGAGGATATCCTTCTGGGATACACAGCGCCTTTGTCTCAGACCTTCCCAGGGGCATTGGCAGGAACGTGCGTTCCTCGGTAGTGGCCCCTTAAGCGAGCATTTCACCCAACCCCGTTTAAGACTCTGATTTGCTTCGTTATTTATACCAACTGCACTGGAATGTCGCTCAATTGTGGGACGCTTTGTTCTTTCTAAGGTTAAGTAATTTTTATCTGTGGTGAGTTCTTAGTATTGATTGACAATATTCTTGTCATGTTCCTTCCAATTCACACAGTGCTTTCATCGGTGAAACCTTTCGCTACTATTTGTACATTTTCATTTTACGCATGCGCAGTAGCTGTTAGATAGCTCGAAGGGTAAAACAGGTCGTGCGGAGCTGTGTGTTAATTAAAAGTCACCCAACAGTTCATTTAAGTGGATATCTGTTCGAAAGCCCTTAATTGCCTCAGAAATTCGGATTTAGTTGTGAAGAAATCTAAAGTTTTCTATACGGCAAATGTCAGCTTAAAATTTCATGACACTGGAAAACAAATTCCTTTTGTTTTCGAAGGAGTAAAGTCGCTAAAAATGCGAAATAAGATCAGGTAGCATTTTCGTAAAGCAAACAACAGTTCGTAAAAATTTGGGGAATAAGATTCTGCTTGGAGATAATACTTCAAAACACCTGCTTGTGAAGTTCATGAAGTGTTGTCTCCAAGCAGAACTTCCTCGCC
Source organism: Pavona decussata (assembly GCF_977016875.1). Classification (NCBI taxonomy): domain Eukaryota; kingdom Metazoa; phylum Cnidaria; class Anthozoa; order Scleractinia; family Agariciidae; genus Pavona; species Pavona decussata. Next base: position 2,437,417 of record NW_028145742.1, read on the forward strand.
TTTAGAAAGAATACGGTTTCTTTGTCCAAAACTTGTCAGTCCCAGAGAAGTAGTGTACACATGTGCCGAGATTTCAGCTTGGAGAAAATTGAATAGTTAAAGGCTTTTATTAAATGGTCCCATTTAAGAATTTCATCCACATAAAAACTGAAAGCAGTTCAAGTTATTTGCCATTCAAAAGACAGATGGACATCTTAATTCTCCCACGAATACTAATGTACTACACAAGAACAGTTCTCTTGTGCATTCTCAATCAGCCAAGTAAAACAAGTCAATGATTAATTCATGGTGAGCAATCACTTGATTGAATCAAAAATTAACGTTTCTAAATCCCGGAAGCAACATACAGGATGTGTTCAGTAATGCGATAATGATATTTTAAATTGAGAGCTTTTGGGACTTGATGATATTCAGTTACACGTCTCCTAGCACTAAAAGTCGCTTACAAAAATGAAAGCTTTTGACTCTCGACAGTTTGAAAATACCGCTTAGGTGGCGAATTGTCTGTTCCTTTGTTTTCTTCCCTTTTAACGTAACTATGATTATTTTAGATCGATTCACAGAGACTGAGCCTAAACAATCACCTTGAACTAAGTATTGTATGTAGCTTGGTGGTTCTTATAATACATGGTTTCTAAGCAACCTGCTTGTGAAGTTCATGAAGTGTTGTCTCCAAGCAGAACTTTCTCGCCTTTAGAAAGAAAACGGTTTGGCCTTGTCAAAAACCCGTCAGTCACAGAGAAGTAATGTACACATGTGCCGATATTTCAGATAGAGAAAATTCAATAGTTAAGGCTTTCATCAAATGTTCCCATTTAAGAATTTCGTCCGTGTTATCAATAGCTAGATTTGCCTCGTGCAACGTTCCGACAGTTATACACGAGCTTTGCACGCGATTCGAATGCGGGTCATTCAGTTTTAGGATATGATCCACACCTTATACTGCATAAAAAACAGCACCACATGAAAGTCCAGCTCAGTAGCTTTCGTTTCGTTGGTTACCGTTTAGAAAATCATCATAGACTCATAAGTTAGAACCACCTTGTGTAAGCATATGTAATAAACAGTTCCACGGGAATTTTTTGCTCAATCGCTTTCATTTGAATCAAATTGCATCAATCTAGTTGCATTTCTTCCACACTTTGTAGGGCGTAGTAAACGGTACGAAAGGAAAGTACTGCTCAGTAGCTTTCATTTGCATTTCACACTTCAAAATTTCATCCTCAGACTCAAAAGTTAGAACCACCTTAAACATCGCAATATTTATACCGAGATCATGGATGAGTGACTGAAGCTTTCTTACCGTTCACCCATCAGAACTTAGCCGTAAGTAACGGTCATAAAATAAAGATTAGCTCGTTTGAATGCGTGTTAAACGAGTCAACTCAAAGTTTCCGTCTCTTGTTTGGGCCTGAAAAAGTCAACAGCCATGAAAACATGACAAAGATTATCGACGTGTTTGCTGTGGTAGCTTGTTGCTACTGACGATTGCCTTTGTTCGGTCTTCCACAGTTGATTTAACAAAATCAACAATTATTCCTTTCTTTCGAGCCTTTTGTCTCCAACTTTAGTCCCTTTTTTTCGTCTCTCGAAAATATCATGAAGTTTAAAATTGTTTTAGCGGAAGACTTTATTAGTTTGTTACTTCTACCGTGTATGTTAAAACCATAAATTAAGGGGCTGAATTTCTTGTCAGTTGAAGCCTTTCAGTCTTCACACATGGTTACGTTTGGTTGCAGAGAGGCAACACTTAACTCGTCTTTGTCTTTGACGGGCTCGTGAAAAATTGCTAAAAGCCTCAATTAACTTTTTTTGAGCTCTTTTCTTTTCCCTAGTTTTCACTCAGACCGACACCTGAGATGTACAAACGATAGCAGTTGTATTTCCACTGGCTCCAGACGAGCGAATGTGGTTTAAAAGGCGAACATGTGTAATGTGTTGTATTCAGCGAAGACCGTGGCTACGGTTGGCAACCGATTATGCTAAACAAGACATTAACTCAAGTGAACCTTTTCAACTCAATAACCTAAAATAAAGCCTTTCAGAAAAGTTGTTCAAAAAAGGAAAAATAATATTCGTATCGCATTTTAGTCTACTCAGCGCTAGAATGTACTAGAACGGACTTCACCTGTTAGTCAATTTGCACATTTTTCAACAAATGGCATAAATTTATTACTGACAAGTTGTCGTGAATTCTTGTTAATGACTTAGCTTCATATACAATTCAATTTATCTTGTCCTGTCGGAAATGAGTATATAGAATTTCAGAGTTTTAAAAGCCGTTTACGAAGTGGACAAGTTTGATATAACACCACTCAGTTGGCCTATTCAAGCGTGCAAGTTTGTATTGCACAAAAAAGATTAAAGCTCCAAAAATCAACAAGTTTAAAACAGACGCATATGCCTTCCAGGTATTTTAGTTTATTTGTGAAATGGCTTCATCGGTTAAGATTCCGCTTCATCAACAGTTTGGTGGTTGAAATGGCATCACATGTTTGGCCGTATATAAGTTAAGACTTAGACTGCCTTTTAAAGCTTTTAAGAGCAAAAGGACGTACTAATTATATCCCTCGAGAGCTTTTGATTAGAAAACACTTAAGGTTATCCGACACGACCAAACAAACCGCCTTATGCAAAGAAATGTTTAATATTCCGAATATTCACCCTGCTTTTTCGCAATTAAAAAGAGAAAAGCCTGTTTGCACTGTAATTGTCCATCAGTGACACACAACCCTTTTAGCAGAAACGGAAGTGACACATAAAAAGAGAGTATTTAGTTTGAAAAGTTGCCTTGATATTTGTAGCAGAAATTATTTCAATTTAAAAGGTTTGCTCTCTTCTTTAGGCCCGACGTGCACTTAATGCCCAAAATTGAGCATTAGCAGCTTTTTGTTGTTAAAATGCGACCGATCTCTTAATAGCCACGAGAAAAAAATCAACCGGACGCTTACTGAAGGGAAGACATCTTGCTGGAGGCAGACTCCACGACAATGTTTACGATGCTAATCTAAAAAACAACAGAAAAAAATTCAAGGTCAGCTGAGAAGCGCGTTAAAATTTCGGCTACAATTTGGCAGTTGAAAATATGTGCTTTCTAACTAAATTTAATCAAGGGCACGGCTTCTCCCATCAGAACAACTGTCCATTTGCAAAGAAAATGCTATATATATATACAGTTGAGAGGATCGCGACTAGCGCCTGGGGGCAGACTAAATATGTACATAAATTTCACCTCTCGTTTTTGAAAAATTACAACCAATTAGAAGCGATTTATTGAATTTCCTGTTGATCCGCATGGGCCAAACCCATAGCTTTTAACAGATTTGAACTTTTAAAGGGCGAAATTTTTTAACGAAAACGTGCATGAGAAACTGAAAAAGGTTCGCAGCGCGCCGTGCTGATTCCTGCGCCTGAACGCTTGAAGGCGGGATTTTGTCGCGTTGAAACAAAAGCTGCTGAAAGCATGGCTGTGCTGTGAACAAGGAGTAATCAGTCTCCTGCTGGCATGGCCAACTCAAGAGTCTTGCTTCAAAAAGCCTCAGTTGTGTCTTGTGAATAAATCATGAGCTAGTTTGGCCTTTTAAAAGAATAAAACCGGAGCCTGTTTGGCAAAACATTGGGTGGTCGTTTCGTAAGGTCCATGTGTTTTGCCCTTTCTGTCGCCCGCCTGCTAAGATCTTTTCAAAGAGGTTCCGTCTCTGGGTCTTGTTTTGGCTTTCTTGTTTTTGTAATCAATCTTGCGGGAGAATAGTAAAGTTTTCATGCATACTACTAAGCTTTGGGCTCCCAAGGCGCTTTTGACCGTACCACTTTAACAGAGAACTATAGCAATTCATTTCTTAATCAGGGAACAAGAAGCGGTAAACAAAGGGAATTTGAAGAGTGCCAAGTCTTTTATGGGTAAACGAAAGTTGCTTTGACTTGGTATGGGTCGACAGTGAAAAGATTCTGAGACAGGTGCTCTAGAAAATATGAAAAATCCAAGCAAATGCAAAAGAAATAATTATCAATTTTTCAGACAATTTTTCGAAGCTAAGAAGCAACAAAGCGTAAACAGTTATCTAAAGGCCGAGAGTAAACACACATCATATCCACCTGTTATAAGGCTATTTTATTTCGTGAATTAAAATCACAAGACTCAAGAACGAGCTAGCTATGATTAATATTTTCTCCCGTAACAGTCACACCAAAGTGACTAAATTTTTTTTTCCATCTCTCCAACCATATTAGCGATTGTCGAGATAGGTTGTCTAGTTGGCTGGCGGCAAGTACAACTCTTTAGTATTTTCAACACCCAGTACGCCACACAAGAACACTATAAAATATTCTTTTAAAGCATTTACAAATTCATACAGATGCTTCGTCAAGCGGACTATTATATAAGTTTCATTTACCTCTCAAAACGCTTTATGTTAGAACGAGTTTCGTCTGTTAAGTTGCCATAATTTTTAATTTTCTCTATACAACTGATTCCGCCAAAAGCTCCTCTCCGGCTAATGAATGGCCTCAGGGTACTATACGCTTTTATCCCTTTAATCTTTCTAATGGCCAGTCGAGTTTGCGAGCGGTACTTACTGATAAAGTGATAACTAGGTTTTCTTTTTCTTAGTCTACGTTCAGCCAGGCATTTGGCTTGTCTCTAAACAAGATAATCAAAGTATTCTTTGGGGTACATTTTACTCTTATCGGCTCAGGAGTGGATTAAAATCATTTTCTAGGCTCTTTATTGACGCTGCCAGCGGAGCAAGCCATTTGTTCGCGGACTTTGTTTCATATATCCGTTAAATAATTCCTTTTCATTTCTGATCTGTTTAGATAATAGATATACAGCAAAGCTTCCATTTTTTTTTTCACCAGACCTCTGCGGAAGATGGCATTGTGTTATGTTGTCTCCTGGCTGTTGTTTCATAAATTACACCATTCGTATGTTGCCCAACAACACAGTTGCTAATTTGTAGCCCTCCGCTTCCATCGTTCACAGCATTCGGGGGCAGAATTCCCTGGTTGTTAAATCCCGTATTTTGAAGCATTTGAGAATTGTCCAAAGAAGTCGACACTTCGCTCGGCAAGCCAGGATCGCCCTTCATGTAAAAATCATCAAACGCCGCTGTGGTAAAGTGTGCATTTTGTGAAGCTGAGTGAGTGAAAGAAATACACAACACAGTAAGAAACAGAACAAATATCTAGTAAGATATATCGCAGTCTTAAAGCCCATGTTTTCAATCCCTTATCTTTGTATTAGAATCCGACTACTCAGCCTACTTTGGGGGCTTTCCTGAATTATATTTTGTAAACAACCTCATTGTGGTTAAAAAAGATAGTGTTCAACCAAGGAAGGCCTATATCTTAAAGAATGATGTTATGCCATTAGTAAGCAAAGGAGGCGGAATCTCATTGCCGGATCTGCTGCGGCGTTTATTGATCTTGTCTCAACGAAGAACACAATGTCGAGAGAAAAAATACGGGTGATTTTTTTAAAATCCTATCTACCAGTTTTGATATACAAAAGCTCTTAAAATATATTCTGGTCTTTGAAATATACAATGCGTAGACGGCAAGTAAAATTTTCTAAATTTATGAACGCAGTCTCGAAGCAACCGGCGTTTCTTTGGTAGTTTTACAATTCTATCAGTGAAAAATATTGGAAGTTTAAGCGAATTCATTTAACACATCTTGAACTAAAAGAGAAACTGACATACTGCACGACTTTCGCTTAAGAAAGTTGACAAGGTGTTCACGCCTTGTCCAAAAGCTCTTCATAGATGCTTCTTAGCTCTAGGTGTCAGTCAGTATTCTGTTTCGTTCTATTTAAAAGCTTAGCTCTTGGAGAAACGTAAATGCAATTCTGCTTCTATCGAGTGCAATTTTTGACGGGGACTTAACGCCGTTTTCCCTTTAAAAACGATTTTGTTCTTGGAAAATTTAATGCCTTGCCAGTCCTAAGTTAAATTAAAGTAAAACAGTTTACTTGAACTCTGCAATTTTGTTAATTATGCTTGCAGAAATCTTTTTGTAAAAATCAAAGAAAGCTATCTTCGTAGAAAATCAGTTTTCAATTGCCGTTTAGTCGTGAAACAACTGAGTATGTTGCAAGGTTTTAGTTTTTGACTTCTAAAAGCCAAACGACAAACCCTTTGAATTATTAAAGGGTGAACACATCGTCAAAACAGTAGGCATTTCGTTTCTCAATTCAGAAACACGAAATCTGTACGACTACATCATATGGCTAAAATCACGAAATGCTAGGAGACTATTTCCGCCTCGACTGTATAGTAGTGAGTCTTGCGAAAGCTTTAAAGCAATGAGTCAATTGAGACGTTAAATATCTTGAGGAAGTAAATTGCAGCGAATTTCTCCCCGGTAAATCCTTTATCGCTAAAACAAGACTCGTGATAAAGAGTATTTCCATTTGCCCATTTCCTGCCAGTCCATATTAAATGTCTCAGTATATTGCATCGCATGGTTCCTACCATCGGCTATTTTTAGCATGAACACTTTTATGTCGAACTTGCAGCCATCCGCACGAAAGGCTATTGCCACAGCTGTTGATTCTCATAAATGTGCTAAAAATGTACGACAGCCAAAATGGTTGAATAATGTCTATATCAAACAATAGGAGGTTGAAAGAGGAATTATTCAAATTCGTGATTTTAAGTATCTTTTGGTAACTTGCCAGATTTTTTGGAAAAAAATTCGTTTGCGATAACCACTAAGTGATGTGGTGGAACATGAGTGCTTCGTGTAGTGCGGTTAGAATGCTTTCAGTTTGCGCGCATTTAGAGCGACCACTTAAAGCGTTCTTTGTAAATTTTTCCATCTCTATGGGCAACTGATCAAGCTTTTACAGCTTCAGGCAAGGGGGAGAAAATGTCAAGCGCTGTTAATGCTATCAAATTGAAGAGCTTTCGAGTGCTTCTTAAACATGTTCTCGAGTGCTTCCCATTTAAAAACTTGCTGATATATTCCCCGCATGTCACACGACGAACATGCGCGCTTCGACCGCGCAGATAAAAGAGTTGGGACGGAGATGGAAAAATCTCTGGAAGAAAACGTGAGCAAAGTAGGAGAGTAAACACAAGTTTGTGTAGCCTACCTGCGTAATTTATATGTGATGTGTTGATTGACTGTTCCTTGTTTGGTGCCCCTCCGTTTCCTAGGTTTTCTCCGCGCGCTCTTCTTGATCGTCTGCCTGATCTTACCGCACGGCTCGTGGCATTCGGTTGAGTAACTCCTTGCTGCTTGAGTCTTCTTTCTTTCGATCTTCTATTCTGGAACCATACCTGAATGACTCGCATGTTCAAGCCTGTCTCCTGAGCTAATTTTTCGCGGATATTTCGTGAAGGTTTCGGCGTCGCGGCAAATGTTGCTTTGAGAGCCTCTAGTTGCTTGGCTTTTATCGTGGTTCGTGGGCCCCGGCGTTTCGTCCCAAGCGCGATGTCCAAGTCCTCGTCTAAACCATAGCTTAGATCTTTTTCCTCGGAGTCAGAGTCTGTGAAACAATGTAACACACACACACGCAACACAAAAATTAGATCTATTAAGATTAAATAGCCGTTTGTGTATTAATAAACAAAGCAATTCCTTTTCTACGGACTCACCTGACTTGCTTGGTAAGCGCGTTTGATAGTAGTCTTCCTTACAAACGAATTTACTATCCCCCACGTAATACAGTTCATCGCCGGTCAAGATTTGCCGGTTGCAGGTGGAACAATTGAAACATTTAACGTGAAACACCAAGTGTTTGGCTCTCCGTACCATGTCGTTTGGCGAGATCCCTAGACAGCAGCCAGCGCATTTCGTCCCATAACGCCTGAGAATTTGAAAATAAAAATGTACGTTAAAAGGTTCAATTCAACGTGATCGAATTAACTCGTTCCGGGGAAACGCTGACAAGGCAGTAAATAAGTAGGCGGTTTTAGGATTGTCGACCGATTGTGAGTAGTTTACCTGTAAAAGTCGTTCTTACAAAACAGCTTCCCTTCTCGGGAGAAGCACTTGTTGGTGAGTGCGCTTTTGCAGTCATGACAGCGGACACATTTAACATGCCATACTCGATCCAAAACTTTGAGCAGGAATTTGTCCGAAATAGGCAGCTCGCATCCTGCGCATTGTTGAACCATGTTGCAAATCTGCGCCTTCATCCAGACAATTCTGCGTCGCTTACCAACTCCGCTCTCTTTCCGCTAAGGCTGTGTGTACGTTTATGTAAAGTACAGGGTACCGCGCGTGAAATTTATGCGAGTAACTCTTCTACGTGCCCGGTGGGAGGTACGTTTGACTTTACCAGCTGCCGAACGGGACGGTAAAATGAATCCGAGAGGAGGGAATGTGGATTTTCTAAACAGTGACGCTCTACTTTATTCCGCGGTCAAAATTTGCATATGGTTTGCAGCACGGAATGCAAAGTGACGGACGAAAGCGCGCGACTCAGAAAGCACTCAGTTCGCCATGGTATACGTCAATTAGCTTGTTGAGAGACAACACATTTACGCGCTCCGCTTTTGATATCATTTGACTCCGCCTGTCACAGCGAATTGACAGTTCAAATTTGACAGGACTGTGACAAAGGCCAATGACATTGAGAGCTTTTGTGGGCGCGAGCCAAACTTTCAACACGGTATTGTTCCGCCGGGATTATGTAAACTCGGAAAAATCGCGCAATTTGAACATCTTTTGTGGCTATTGTTCCTTTTGACTGCTTTCAGAAGTCAAAGAGCGCCAACTTGTCTCGGAAGACCGAACCACGCGTGTGTGTCTCAAGTCAAACCAGCGATCGATGATGTACCAAAGGAAACAGCGGCATGTTATCTCGTCTCTGTTTTGAGAATATTGGATTACAGACATTTCCGAACTGTTGAGGACATTTTTATGCTGGCTTTGTACATGTTGATCTATATCTGCGTTAAAGGCGGCTTCGAGGCTCCCGATCGGAACGGAAAAACCTTTGTGCCGAGATTTACTTTATCTCGTGATAAACCCTATGTTGTTGTCACTGAGACATGTCAAAACACTCCCATTTGTGAGTGTTTATTTACATACGGCTTTTCCAAACAATACCCAACAGTTAGCGAATATTCTAATGAGCTGTGAGCTGCTCTCTGTTCGCTCTGTTCTCGTGGCAACGGAGTGATATTTGCCTTGATCGCGACAAAAAGTTGCAAAGCGAATTCTCTTAAAAACAGCCATCTGCTCCATCCGAGCGCGAAAATCGCAAACCACAGATTTCCATCAGAGCCGTTGGCTCCTAAAAGTCGGGGAAAACACCCGCGCCGCGGCACAGCGATTTCAAAAGTGTCGGGTTCAGATTTTCCGAAAGTGCTCTTCCGCAGAAATTTAATTTCACAAAGTGAATTATTCAATAATGCCGACAGTTTTTTCGTTTCTTGTTTGAAGTCTCTATGGCGAGACCATGGTTTTTAATAAAAGCCGTGTCTGGCGCTCTTCCTTCGCAAAAAGACACCAAAATGGTAAAAATTTGTTAACTAGCTTTGCGCTAATCGCTTTATTACATGTAAGGGGATTTTAGCATCTGGGAAGTTCACACTTTTTCCTAAACTGGACTCTAATATAATGTTGAAAGGACATCGAAATTATGATTTTCAATCAAGGTTTACTATTGAAACAAATTTTTGATCTAGAAAAAAAAAATTTCTCATGAACTAGTTCTTTTTGCGTTGGTTTGTGTGCGGTGTTAAACTCTCCACTACAGCTTTGGTTCAAAATGCTAATTTGAAAAAAACACCTGCTAAAATGGACACCTGCCTTTTGGGGACAAACCGCAGTGCAAAATGGACCGCGGGCGACCAGTTTACTACAGATAACATATGTTGATCGCACAACTCAAAAAGAGTTGGTACATGTACATAGATACGCATTAGACCACAAAAACAATAGAACTTCCACACAAACTGAAATGACTGCTTCTCTCCCTGAGAGTAAAACAAAATTTTAGGGCCTCCTTGTCTAAACAAAGTCCATACGGACGTGGGTTAGTTTAGAAACATGGTTTAGAGATGTAAAACCTATTACCAAGTCAGTGTTAGTGGCTGGCTATTGTCAAACGCTTTCGAATAATTTTGACGACCATGATGATTTCCACCTAGGTTATTGTACAATTTATATTTTGGACTTTCGCCTTTTCAAGATGTTAATTTTGTTTTGTACGTTTGTAAGGTTTAATCATGTTTCGGTAGAAGTGTTGCAGACGTCTTGCGTCTTTTGAAGATTTCAGAAGCGAAATTTAATTTCTAGCGCCATATGGTCAATCTTATTCTCTTTTAGTGCCGGCACCGTACGTTGTCGTCGACAGTAAACGTAGCATTTTCGCGTTTTTACCTTGATGTAACATCAAATTCAGCTTAAGCAGTCTTAAACTTTTCTTTATCAAGTATAAATAAAAAAAACTCCAATGTTAAATACTGAAAGCCGGCAGCACTGCCTGGATAAAAGACATTCAGTAGCTTGCGCGTCAATTTAGAAGACGGCCGGCTGAGTTCTCGCTTACTACACCAGTTAGTACCGCCTGCTTGGTCACATCACTCTTTACATGTGTTATCAGCAGCACAGTAAGTATCATTTCCACTTCCTTTGCCTAGAAACTTGCCACCTGTTTAAATCCAGCTTTTCCCAGCACCTTTACTCACTGATTATCCGTCATTTCTTAAGTCTCTCAGGGAACCGATTTAATAAATTTCTTCGATAATTTCTACTTAGAGGAAAATGAAAGGCGAAGAGAACCACGGGATACCTCCTACTCAATAGCTTTTACTTGAGCAAGACATATTTTAGGATTTCATCCACGGACCGTCAACCAACACGTCAGTGGATGACAAATTATAACCGCAGCTTGTACTGTTCTTCAATAGCTTTCATTTGAGTAATCGCACTTTAGGATTTTATCCACGGTCTCAAGACTTAGATCTAAAAAAAAGCATCTGTCTTTCACATTCATGCGTAGATTGGGTGGGTGGGTGAGATAAAATTTTGGACTGACAGCGGCCGCCAGTGGCGCCTTTAGAGTCCCTTTACATGCTGACGTCCGATCTCACCCCACAGAAGCATTGTAAACCTCTATGAGACTACTATATGTGATATGTGCGGTATATAAATACATTAGCATTACCATTAAAATCACCATTGAAGATATGATGAAAAGGTCAGGATTTTGATTTTCATTCACAGCACTGTACAGCGTTAAAAAAAGCACCTCCACTGCTCAATAACCTTCCGTTTGAATGGCAAACTTCAGGACTTTCAACATCCACAGAACCACCTCAGTCTGCATTCTGTACAGCATAAATAATAGCACCAAAGGAAGACACTGCTAATTAGGTTTTATTTGAATGGTCACACCTTAGGATTTCATACACAGACGCAAAACCTACAACCGCCTTGTAAACAGCTGTAATAAACAGCATCACTGGAAAGTACTGCTCAGTAGCTTTCATTTGAATGGTCGGACGTAGGATTTCACACACAGACTCAAAAGTTAAAACCATCTTGCCCAGCATCACCGGAAAGTACAGCTCTATACATAGCTTTTATTTGAACGGTTTCACTCTCAGTTCAAAGTTAGAGACACCTTGTGCAGCATAAACAGAAGACACACCACGGTTCGTTTCGTAGAATATCTGTTCGGAAGACATAACGACCTCAGAAAAACTAGCGTTTTCTTTAGCGAAATGTGACCTCGAACTTAGTTTTTTGCTCCTCTGTTAGTTTTCGGACGGGCAAGTATGTCGCTATGCCCAATAGATGGGATTATGTTCCCCTGTCATCAGTAGTGTGTGCCGATAAGGAATACGAGATTTTGTAAACCTTATAAGGTGTCCAAAGTCAGTTTGAGATACGGAAACAAGTGTTAGCCGGCTTAAACTACGGCAAAAGGCCAGCTAGTCATAGATAGCCACAGCAAATTGGAAATTGGGGGAATAAGTTTCTTTCCTTTCCCTAAATTTTCTGTGATTTAAATGTTAAGCTTAAGAATCCAAAGTCTTCAAACCGTTTTAGCGAATCACACAAATTTGCCTTCAAAAGGCCGTAAAACGACCGGGAAATCATGCTCGGTATTTTCCTTTAATGTTCACTCGCGTTGTGTACCCTGATAAACAATAGCAGGCTGAAGCAAAGTAGCTATTGCTGAAGGGTAATTCTATACGCAGTTTTGTCCACAGATTTCAAACCTTTGGCCACGTTATAAGGACTCGTGGCTTGGTTGCGATATGGAAAATTCAGTAAGCAGTTATGATTAACGATATTGTCGATGCGGATCACTGTTTACTGCTCGTGTTGTCAATGCAACTTTTTTCCTCTATCAGATAGGCCTCTCTAGCCTTACAATAAGATGTTACTTTTCGTGGGCAGTAATTCCATGCTCCAGGGAGATAAGACTTATGTCCGCTTTGGAGTGTGGCTCGGCGTTGTTCAAGTGGTAGGGCGGGGCATGGCAGCGGCTGATTCTGTATGGTTGGAACCTCTCGTAGGCGACTACGACCACTGTCGGGGCTATTGTTTTTAACCCAGGCCCCAAGAAAACGGAATTAGCTCTAAAGATTCTTCAAAACGCAAACTCAGGAAATGGCTTGCGCCTTCTTGAAGGAGCTTGAAGGACTAGCACCGGAACTAGTTCTTGAAAACGGTGCTTTAGGTGCCCTGTTACCTTCCGAGATCTTTTTTTTTTACATCAACTGGACCAGATCTTCTTCAAGGAACATTATGTTTATAGCGCGCAGATCTTGACTCGTTCAGATACAGACAGAACTCAAGAGCTTTTAATGAAAGACATTTTTCATACAAGACCCGCAACCAATAGTATTTCGACTACTCAATTTCACTTGCGTAAACTTAGCAAATGGAGGAAATGCTTAAGATATTATCCGCCCCTTTGCAATCTGAAGCTCATTTATTGTTCGAAAGAACATCAGGTGTTCAACACCTATGTGATTTACTTCACGGCTACAAAGGCTGCGATATTTCCTAAACTGAGTGAGGTCTTCTTTTTTCTGAAAAATACCCGTAACACCATAAGTCTATCCGTCAAATCAAGTTGTTAACTAAACCAAACAGTGAAACCTCTCCCTATCGACTCCCCTTCTTTTAACATTCCTCAAGATTTCTTAATTTCTTGGCTGGGTGTTCCCCTTCGTTGTTTTAAGAGCTCGTGTTAAATTTTATATTGCTTTTTAATTAATTGACTGTTTCCTTGATCCATGGGTAACATCTCTAACATTGACCGACAAAAACGGGTTAAGCAAAGTAAACCGCCTTTGCGTTTATCAGCTGATATTCATTTGACATTTACCGCTGAAGTTCGTACAATGTTATCAATCGAGTCCACCTGTTTCAGTTTAAAATTTCCATCACGCACGAAAATACTGCAAATCATTAGTTAGCGGCACGCGATTGACATTCTGTTAAGTCGCGTTGATTGACAAGCAGAGTTTGTTAAATGGTGGACATGCGAAAGGTCAGGACCTAAATCAATGATACCCTGCATGATGACAAGACGCGATAAAAAATCACTTTACTGAAACACCTTGACTCAGCTTGTTGAAATGTTCTGTTTTTATCTTCTAGTGTTATTACTGTGGCATCTAAGGGACCGAGGGGGGAGAGGGGGGGGGGGGGTGCGTGGCTCTGTTGGTTGGTAACTTATTTATACACGGTAAATCCTTCAGCAAAGATTATAAAGAGATAAAAGATAAAATATAACCAAAATTATCCCTAACTAAACTAACCTAGATACTGTTCCTGGCCCTATTTCAGACTAAAATGTGTAATTCTGTGGTACCCTTTTTGAAACCCGGCCTCTACAATTCATACCCGTTTTCAGACCAAAAAAACCCGGCTCTTGAATAATGCAAGGATGTAGATCAGCAATATTGAATAAAACGTGAAACTAAATACAAGACTAATCGGACAGTTAAAAAGGGAAATAATTAAAAAAAAAAAAAAAAAAAAGAACAAGGCTGATTTCACGGTCAGCCTTGCTCTTTTTTTTTTTTAGATTATTTGCTTTACAATTTTTTTGCTGATTAGATCTTTCACTACAGGATCCGGTACTTTTATTTTGTCGCGGTGGACCTTGCAAACACAGTTTATTACTGGTTTTTACTGAACAGGTAAAAAGGGTAGTTTGCGCCTTTTTGTCTATGCGCGCTATCGATACTGGACTGGTTGTCTTTTCTCCGTCTCTTGTTTCACCCAGTTTACAGGAATTCGTAATAAAGATTTGAGTCAGTGGTAATACGTTAGGATTTTACACAGAGCGTGCTTACCATTTACGCAAACCAACCGGATGGAAATTTTCGGCATAAATACGAAATGATCAAGCATGTCTTAACAGAAGATGGGTAACATGCAAAATATGAACATCAGCTGTAAATCCCAAAAGGAGTAATAAAAATGCATCGCTTTGACCAGAAGCCCATCATTTCAGAAGTACTCCAAATGGAATGATGCGTACCATTTGATTTTCCAAATGGAATTCCCGGGTTTTCCATGTAAATGGTAGAGACTTCAAAGAGAATGATAACAAACAGCACAAAAAAAAAAAAGTAAAACGAGAATATTCGTCAGCTGCGTAGCACTCATATAAAAGCTATAAAAGTTGGGTGAATGGTGGAGAAAAAGAAAAGTGCTGCTCAACGGTTTTCGTTTCAACAGTCTTACGGCTGAATTTCTTTCGCAAAGTAAAAGGCAACTAGGAACCGCCTACCGAGAATCGGAGCCTCTTTCTGTTACTTGTTCTCGCGCTAGAATGCTGTTCTTTTGGGTACGCTTTGTTAGCCCATTCTCTAGCAGCTGTTTTCAGAAAAATAACATTTTCTGCTCTCCACTTAACGGCCGACGTCTTAGCTAGACCGGGCGAGCAGTTGTGCTTTTTTCCTCAGAACACGCGCAAAGTGACGGTAAAATTATGCAAATTAGAAAAATAAACGAAGATTGGTTAGAGGAAGGGAAGAGATCCATCGCGCGCTGAACTTTGGAGAGGAAAGAGACTGCTCGCCATCTTAATCTTAGCCGTTGAGCAGACCGTCCCTTGTGATGGACAAAGTGTGGCCTAAAAGTTCATAAGAAGAGGGTAAATTTTTAACATGAAGTACTGAGCAGTCTATGGGAAAATTCATTGGTGTTAAGTGTGCAACATTAGCCTCTCCGATCGTTTTCATTTAGGTACGATTTGTGATGTCGTGGCCATTTTAAGCCAGTCACAAATTCCACCCACTTGAAATTACACAAAGAAAAAAGACAACTCCGCGTTGAAATTAGTGAAGTTTATTTTCCACACTGATTCATGGCTATTTTGTAGCATTTTGGCAATTGAGTAAATTTCCCAACATCGGCTATTCATCGACTGAGTATTGTCCTGAGCTGTCTGTAGCTCTCTCTTAAGAGTACGCCTCCTTGTTCAAAACAGAGCGCACTTTGCGCAATGGAAATACTGTGATGGAATAGGTTAACTGCCTGGTGAATAAATGAGAATGCTGTATTAATCAGTAAATGACACAGGCACACTCGGATTAGTAATCGGAATGTCTTAGGTTCGACGCCTGATAGGAGCACTCGGATTTTTTTTCCGAGTATGCCTGTGTCATTTACTGATTAATACATCATTCTCAAAGTGCACTTTCTTTCTCTCACCATGTTGATTTCAGTCACAAAGAATGTAATGGAATAACACCTAACTGAACATACGGTCAAACTTCTCTACAACGGCCATCTTGAGAAAGCTCATCCTCGGAGGCCCACTGCAGGGGCAGAAAGTCAGGGTCAGGAGCAAGAGAAAACTGTTAAGTTTACAAGAACGAACGAGCGAACTGAAGTTTTGACCTCCGACGATGTGGGAAAGCTAGACGTAGAGAGATGGCTGTCTCGCTATCATCACCATATCTTTATTTACCCTCGGATTTAAGAGTAGCTTATGCAACTAATATCTCCAAGCATTCACCCACCCAACCATGAGAACATACACAAAGACCAGACCACAACACCGGGAACTACGTCCCCTACTCTTTGCGAACAGTGAGTGGGTTCTTTAACGTCCCACAGAGTTATTTACTAACAAGGGTTGTGAGATGGGACATAAATTGTGCCGTTGCACTGAGAGAGGTGACAGTTGATGGAGGTTTCAGAGAATTCCTTCCCTCTCAGCTTATGTCTCGTCTATGGCATCATAAGGAACACTGAGTTTAATGTTGTAGTTATATCCAGATGTATCGTCATAACTTGATGAACAAATCTCCGGGATTCCCTCGGTCGAATTTTTTGCAGAAAAATCAAACAAACGTATCACCCCTCGGAATCTACGGTGAAGAATCAAATCGTCCGCATACCACAGATTCTCACGTTGTGCTTTGTCCGATGGGATGTTTGCCGTGATCATACGGGAACCTTCATATTTACAGAGCCTTACAGGATGCCGCGCATGCGTCATCCATAAAGTTGACGTCATTCGCTGGTCCCAGACCATCAGTGTTCCGTCCTCTGCACCGCTGACCACTTTCCAGTCGTCCATTTGCACGGCAGTCACAGCTCTTTTCTGTCCCAGGTGAAATGTAAGCGCAATCTCTTCACTGCGCAGGTCAAAGACTCGAACCCTACAATCATAGCTACCGGTCACGAGGCGATGCGGCGGACAATTGGCTAGATCAAGACACGTGATCTCTCGATAATGACCTCCTAATATGGACAACATTTTTGCGGTTTCCAGACTGTAGAGACGTACCTAAAGTCAACAGGAAAAAACAAAAATAAGAAATAACCAAAGTTGGCTAGGTCCTGTAGTTCTGAATGTCGCAAAACAAATATGTATTCGGTACAATTTTCACTGTATTTATTTGCATTGGGAACCTGTTTTGTACATGCGAGAAAACCGTAGAAGTCCTATCCTATCTGTAAGAAGAAAATCCCGTGCGCTCACTGTCAATCACAGTTATAATAAGATAAAATGCCAACTTCCTTCCCCAAAACAAGAACTAATGGCTGTTAATAAATAAAGTGAGTACCGACCCCTAAAAAGTGACGAGCTCAAATATAACTACGTTTTGTCAGAGGGGTAGGCAACGTCAGCACTGATGCGTTTTCCAAAAGACCTGCAAACGCTTCGTTCGCACACTATTGATTTCGTATCCTTTTCCCGTCCACACTAAAATACTCCTTTCCCCCCCCCCCCTCCCCCCACCCCAACCCCCAGAAACGTTAAATACACGGTGGAGCATGCGTACACTACCGTTTTCATGTCTGCGTTTTCAGAAAGCTCCGTTGTCGCCGTCCACACTAAGCCAGCTGGCCGGCGTTTTCAAATTTATCAACTCTGGGGAGAGTTTTCAAACAGATCCGTTTTGCGGTGGTCGAAAACGCCGTTTTAGTGCGAACGGAAGGCCAAAGCGGAGACAAAAAGAGATGAACTGTTTCCTGTAAAATTTAACCAAAAACTTGTCGTGCACCGATAACACGTAAAATACCGTTCATCAGACCCTACTAAAATTGAAGGGTAGGCAATGATGAATGACGGACGGAGGTTGTATGCGATTTCTTTTTCGCATGATTCGAACAGTGCGCGTTACAGAAGTCGCATTAAGGACAGTAGGGAGCTTTGGAAACGACGACATCGACGGCAGCGAAAATGTCAAAAAAGCAACAGACTTGATAACCAAAACAACGACTCTGCACGTGCATTACACTTTTCGGTACATCTCTCTGCCGTCACTGCACGACTAGGACGTGAAATTTCCGCCCTGATGGGACGTTTTATGGAGGACGTAGACACACGACGACGAATTTTTCTTACGCTTTCTAAACTTGAGTGGGGTCTCCAAGAATTCATCTCCAGGAAATTTCACCTACATTTGAAAGCGAGTTGGAATAATCGCGACGACGTTTGAAAAAAACGCAAATTCATTTTAATAGTAACGTTTTCGCTGCAGTCTCAACGGTCGTCGTTGCCAAAGCTCTCTGGTATAGTAAGTAAAAGTTGTACGCTTTAAATCGGCCTTAAAACCTCTTCTAAATTTAACTTTTGTTTTGTTTTCACTATTTACTTTGTTTCCAAGTGTTCCATATCCATAGGAACCGACTCCAAGAGCAAGACGATCAGCAGTGCAGTCCATACAGCTTAGCTTACCACCAATCACGTGATCTAGTGTGAAGAGAAGGCCTTTACCTGGCGCCAGGATTGATGCAGTATCTTGAGTTGCTATAGCAACACGTTCAGTTAATGAGCCATCACCACTGCCTGGAATGAACATGGCAAGACCAATCTGTTGATGAACAACAGCACAACTCTCAAACATAAGACACCATGACTATCTATTCCTTAGTGTCCTGAAATTCTTCACGATGTCTGATCATATAGAACACACTTGAACTTAAGGCTAAGCTGCAAAAATTGAGTAAATACAGAATACTCCACCACTCTGAAGCTCTTCCCCCAAAAATTGTAGCTACGCGGGCACGCAGTGAGAGAGACAACCCCTCTATGGTCGTCCAAATGTTTCAATATTCGCTAAGTTGTATTCGCTGTCGCTAAACTACATTCGCTGTCGCTAAATTGTTCATTCGCTATCGCTAAATTACATTCGCTGTTGCTAAAACTCATTCGCTATCGCTAAATTTCATTCGCTATCGCTAAATTTCATTCGCTGTTGCTAAAACTCATTCGCTATCGCTAAATTTTATTCGCTGTTGCTAAAACTCATTCGCTATCGCTAAATTACATTCGCTGTCGCTAAATTGTTCATTCGCTATCGCTAAATTTCATTCGCTGTTGCTAAAACTCATTCGCTGTTGCTAAAACTCATTCGCTATCGCTAAATTTCATTTGCTGTCGCTAAATTTCATTCGCCGTTGCTAAAACTCATTCGCTATCGCTAAATTTCATTCGCTGTTACTAAAACTCATTCGCTATCGCTAAATTTCATTCGCTGTCGCTAAGCGTTTCCATTTCATGCGCTAAAAATTAAGTCAGGGTGTCCCCACACGGGAAAGTTTGTGGAAAGCCGCTAACCGCAGATTTGCATTCAAAAGCATGTAAGATCTCACGATGGCCGACGAAAAGGTATGGAAATGCTCTTCTTCATTTTAATTTCAGATTTAGTTCGCTTCTAAGCCGTTCCTCAGTGAAAAGCTGGAGCTAGTATACGAAAAGGCTTTCTATTCTGTGGGGCTTTGTTTTCAACCGTGCACTTGAACTTAAAGTTGGGTTCATGGCATTCAGGCCAATGCAGACTCTGTAAAACGAGGATACGGACGGGCGGACGGCGGATGGTGGATGGCGGATGGCGGATGGCGGATGGCGGATGGGGCTTAAAAAAAAAAGAACAAAGAAAATAGGTTGTTGATACTGTTAAATTTATTGGTTAATTGTCACCTTCTAAGAAATGCTAGCTTTGGCTTTTTTTTTTTAATTCGAATTAATTTATATCCTATTGCCAGTCAAACAGCAAAAACGCTATAGAATGTTTCTTCTCGTTTTTCAACCAAATCAGTCTGAGTTTGCAGTGGAACTCCGTACATTAGTACGACACACCATCCGGCAAAACAACACTTTCACATTCATGAACAGTTACAGGATAATCTGATTAACGGGGAAAGTACTGTGTGAGCTCTTGTTAGGCATTATAGATTGGAAATCGTGGTTATTATTCGAACAGACAGATCGATACAAGTTATTAAAGATTATTTGAGATGTCCAAAATTTATATGCGTAGGATTTGCGAACCTGTCATTTTCCTCCCAGGAAATCTGCACACAAGCGACATTTCAAGTACTTTCCCTTTCAAGTTTTGATTTAGAGCAGGGCATGTCTTCAACAATCGTGACGAATTAAAGATAGCGATTTTGTTTGTGGTCCCTCGCTGAACAACGAACATGAACTTCTCGTGCTTGAAAAAATGTAACTTTTCCTCTCTGGGAAAATTTTATGGGTTCCATATTTGGAC
Source organism: Pavona decussata (assembly GCF_977016875.1). NCBI lineage: Eukaryota > Metazoa > Cnidaria > Anthozoa > Scleractinia > Agariciidae > Pavona > Pavona decussata. Next base: position 2,457,357 of record NW_028145742.1, read on the forward strand.
GCGGTTTGCGGTCACGAAAAAGTTACGTTCTGCCAAGATGTTTGATGTAGAGGACGACGAGTTAGAAAAGCCAGAATTCCTCGGTTTGTTCAGCAGTGGAACACCAATTTCAGGTCCGCTTCTTCAGGAGAAAGCGAAACATTTCTCAGCGCAGTTGAACGCGGAGTCAACCGATCGCGAAAGCTTCAAAGCATCAGCCGGTTGGTTAGACAAGTTTAAAAATCGTTTTCACAATTAAATTATGTTTTCTTTGTTTCGTTTCGTTACATTACTGTCTCATTAATATTCACATTTTCAAGTATCCGGACTCTTTATTCAAGTCCCAACGAGTCCGGATAATACAGGCTCGACTGTACCAAGTTCACGGAGAAGACGACCCCTGACAACTGGGGACTGAAGGCCGCCGGCGAGGCAACTGGGGAAAACCAGAAACTGACGGAAAAAACTGAATGTTCAAAAAAGAGAAAAAACCAAAATCCGAAATGAATATCAAAACCGAAAAGACGCAAAATCCGATCAAAAAAAGTCCCCCTATTGCAAGGCAAACTTCGCTTGTGTGCAAATTGAAAAGCAAGAAAATGACACGTTCGCAAATCGTGCGTAGATAAATCTTTGGACATCTAAAAATAATCTTTTTTAAAATATCTTGTATCGATCTGTCTGTTCGATGTTCGAACAATAACCACGATTTCCAATCTATAATGCCTAACAAGAGCTCATAAAGTACTTTCCCCGTTAATCAGATTAGCCCGTAACTGTTCATGATTGTGAAAGTGTTGTTCTGCCGGATGGTGTGTCGTACTAATGTACGGAGTTCCACTGCAAACTCAGACTGATTTGGTTGAAAAACGAGAAGAAACATTCTGTAGCGGTTTCGCTGTTTGACTGACAATAAGATATGAATTAATTCAAATTAAAAAAAAAATAGCCAAAGCTAGCACTTCTTAGAAAGTGACAATTAACAACATCCTACTTTCCTTTTTTTTTTTTAAGCCCCATCCGTCATCCGCCGTCCGCATCCAACCGTCCGTACCCTCGTTTTAAAGAGTCCCGTATTTTCCCTCCTCGACGAAGCACGATGGTGCCATGAACCCAACTTTAAGTTCAAGTGCACGGTTGAAAACAAAGCCCCACAGAATAGAAAGCCTTTTCGTATACTAGCTCCAGCTTTTCACTGAGGAACGGCTTAGAAGCGAACTAAATCTGAAATTAAAATGAAGAAGAGCATTTCCATACCTTTTCGTCGGCCATCGTGAGATCTTACATGCTTTTGAATGCAAATCTGCGGTTAGCGGCTTTCCACAAACTTTCCCGTGTGGGGACACCCTGAGTTAAATTTTAGCCCATGAAATGGAAACGCTCAGCGACAGCGAATGAAATTTAGCGGTAGCGAATGAGTTTTAGCAACAGCGAATGTAATTTAGCGATAGCGAATGAGTTTTAGCAACAGCGAATGAAATTTAGCGATAGCGAATGAACAATTTAGCGACAGCGAATGTAATTTAGCGATAGCGAATGAGTTTTAGCAACAGCGAATGAAATTTAGCGATAGCGAATGAACAATTTAGCGACAGCGAATGTAATCTAGCGACAGCGAATACAACTTAATGAATATAGAAACATTTGGACGACCATACCCCTCCCCTCCTATTTCATGAAGTATGAAGTAGCTATACGCGGCCACAAAGTGAGAAAGAACCTTCGCCGGTCTAATAAATTCGTATAGAACCGTAATATTTGTGAAAGAACGTTCATTTTGTGGCCACAAACTAAAGAACAAGGAATAGTCCTACTTCTGTTGGCTATTTCTTTGTGTTACAACTTGGAGGGAAGGGTGATCTTTCTTACTGCATAGCCGCGTAGCCACTATTCTTTGTGGAGGAGCTGCAGTTAAGAATGTCTTCATATGTTGATCGATTATTAGAATGTGCATGAAAACGTTTTCATCCTCTTGCTTACAGTTGAAAAATAACAACACAAAACTAAAAAAAGTCGGTAAAAATTTAACAGTATTGCAGGCTATTGGATTATTATGTTACCTTATCTTCATAACTCCTTGTTTCAATGCATGTCCACTGTCCATTAGAGTCACTCAGTTGCACCTTGAGTTCATGATCTGATATTGCTGCAAATGCTGGTTGCTCATTTGTTGTTAGAGAAACGCTTTTAACAGGTCCTTCACAGCGACAGTGACACAATGGTGATGAACTTAAGCTAGTGTGCCATGTGTACACATCACCTGCAATTATATGACATGCTTGAGAACTGCCCGGATTTGTATGAGAAAGAAATTTAGGGGAAATACAGTAGATTCCCAAAAGGAGAAAAAAAAAGGTAGTCTACAGGAACGTCTATGTCCTTGTCTATGTGTTTCTCAGCACTTAGGAAATCCCATTGACTTCTGGCCGTTATACAGAGTTGTGGTCCACTCTGTTTGCGACGCTAGTCTGTTGCTTGGTTTGATTACCAGCTCCTGTTTGGGAACGGAGTGGCAGAAATCAAGCCTAGTCTATTGCAGGGTTAACCCTACCATTTTTTGGATTTGTTTTTATGACACCCATTTATACACCTGGGGCCAGTTGTTCAAAGGCCGGATAACTTTATCCTGTGGATAAGTCACTATCCAACAGTTTCAATCTGTGCAAAGATTTCAGTATTTTCTCTTGCACAAGCGAATATGCACACTCTAACCAGAGTTAAGTTTGGGAGTGTACAAAAACCTTGGACAACGTTTAACGTGAAGTATATTTTAGACCCTTTATAGTGCCTTATCCAGCGGATAAAGCTATCCGGCCTTTGAACAACTGGGGCCTGGGTGGATAGCGACCAAAAGTGGCCATCAGCAACCATGCTGATTTAATTTTAGCTGAGAAAACAACAACAAGCTACCAGCCCTGTGATCAGTTCCAACCAAAAGTTGGACCAATAACTTAGCTATCATCATTATCAGGGTTCCAACCCATCAGGATGAAACAAAATCCCTGACTTCTTCACTGAACAAAAAACACTTTACACTGACAATGGGTGGTTCCAGAAGATATCCCTTCATCATGGAAGGTAACTGAAAATTCCCGAGAGGACGAGGTCTCAAAACTCAAAGTTTTGTTTTATGAAAAGAGGGGTGGGGTGGGGCATCCAATCCAAGAAAAACCCTTACATGGGAGGTGTAGAGACATTTTCTGGAACAAAACAATACATGATGAATCCTTGGGTTGTAGAACAACAAAACTCAGTTGATTTGTAGATATAACTAGACTTTTATTTATAACTACCTTGCCAAAAAGAAAACTCTTGACAAACCTTGTGACAGGCCAAAAATAACATTCCCTGAGGTTTTCCTGATCTTCAGTTGAAAAAATATATTTTCCCCTACCGGGATCTCTTGTAAAATTATTGAAAAGAGTCAATAGACCAATTTCAATACACTAAAATTTTAGCTTGGCTATGAGGCTTAGGGGAAGGTCTTTGTCATTTTTTTGTCGTTTTATTCCCCTAGGCCTTGAAGCCAAGCACGAATTTTAGTATATGGAAATTGATCTGTTTAAAGCGGATGTGTTACCATTGGCATATCCTGCAGCACACAAAGTGCTGTGAATGGCTGTTGATGTAACCTGGGGCTTGTGTCCCTGGGTATCTTCTGTTGTCATCAGCTCTCGGTAGCTTGAGATGTTTTCATCATCTCCTTCCCAGATGACAACAGCTCCACTGGAGTAACCAGAACATATTAAATTTCTATGAACAGACACTGCACACAAACTTCCACCTGTCAAGCAAATCAGAGGAGATGAGTTTGTGAACTGATTTCAAATGAAAACTTGAAGGAATGAAGAAGACTGTATTGGGTTAGTAAGTGGAATACGGTACAAGTGACAAATTGACCCAGGTTAGGGAGAATGATCCTATATACAACCCATATAGACCAGTATGTGGCATCTCAAAGGTATAGTCTTTGAGCTGTTTTGAACAAAGAAATGGGTATGCATTTTAACCATATCATTGTGTAAGTCTAAAAATGAATTTATGGATTTTATAAGCCAAGTCGAAAAATGAGCATGGACTTGAGAGAAAAAAATTAAATTAAATTGTTAGGTTTGAAATAGGTGCATGTTTTGGAGGACCAGGAGGTACATACCCACCAAAAATTCCACCAAAGGTACTCCTGCCAAGAAATAATTACCTTGACATCAATAACTAGCCCCAGAGTAGCTCTACCTTAACACAGACCTTTTTGTTCAAGTCTGTGTGTGAAGAGAGCTTTTCTGGATGCCATTGTATGATTAGACTACCGGGAGACTGAGGGTGCGTTTCTTTGGGAAAATCAATCTGAATCCGGATTTTTGATCCAAGATAATTTGGATCATGGTGCATCAAAGGAACCGACAAATCCTTACCCAGAGTGGATTCGTTGGTTCCTTTGATACACCATGATCCAAGTGATCTTGGATCAGATATCCAGATTCGGATTTTCCCAAAGAAACGCACCCTGAGTTTACACTGAAAAATCTACTTTTAGAACGAAACAGATGTTTCACCTCTTTCAAATTCTAAACTGGACAATCTGCATATCCTTTCCTTCCAGTTCCTTTTCAAATCCCGCTCCTCTGACATGCCGTGCTGGACAAAAGTCTTCCAGTTTGTTCTGTCTATTGTCAAGCTGTCATTCTTTTGAACATACCCTAGCTTACACCCCACACGATACCATAACAGTTCATCTTCTGCCAACATTTTCCAAGACTTGCTCACTTGAGCACAAGCACACAAGTCTTTAAATTCGAGGTGAGAGAAAATCTGAATCCCTACTTCTTTGGGTAAACTCAAATCAAAGAAAGGAATGCTTGTAATTTCATCAATGTCTTCAATCAGCTGATCTACAAGACTCTTTTTGTTGTTTTTACTAGAAACAGGCTGTAACTTGAGTCTTTTGCAGTCACTAACAGAATTAGTTTCTTTGCCAGGCTGAGGTAAAATGAAAAACACAGTTTCATTCTGGTTGGATGTTGAAATGGATTTTTCTTCACTATTCTGATAAGATTTCCAAGAATGTCCGGATTTTTCACTCAAGCATTCCAGAGAGTCAGCTTGATCTCCCAAATCAACGTTCAACTGGTGCATTTCCTCTCCAAAACAGCGACATTTGTTTCTTGGGAAGTCCTCTGTTTTGATATATTGACATTCCCTGTCGCCTTCTGTCCCATCAGATCTGCCCTTTCTCAGTTCCTTTTTCCATGTCTGACGAAACACTTGGAGTTCTTCACTGTCGCCAGCTGTATCCATTGGAAATGGACTCCTGCAGCTGTTTAAAAAAAGCGTTTAAAAATCACAGATTTCACGAAAAGTAAAAAGTTCTCAAAAATAGAAGAAAATGTCGGATTTTTTGTTATGACGGGAAACCGCTGACAAATCAATGTAATGTCCACGCATGCTCAGTATTTCCTTGGCCCATTCGAGAAAGATGCAGAAAAAATATAGATAGGGCCGGGAAAAGGGAATGGAAAATCATGTCCCGCTCTCGGCCTTGTAAAAAGGTTTCTTCACAACAAATACCTATAGTATGTGCAGCAGTCCTCCTTGTTGGAACTACAGCTCTCTTCTTCGTATTCGTGTAAGTTAACGAGTTTTCACTTTTCGTGTTTCAAGCGGTAATCATGCCCACGCGTGCTATGGAAGACTTGCAGGATTTCACTGCTTACTACTGTTCGGTTTTGTGCTTCAGATGCCCTCGTTTGACAACCGAGTACTCTGTTGTTATTCCTGTGTATGAGGCAATCCTGACTTTGATAGTCCTAGCCAGTTTTGCGAATGCTTCGTTCAAAGATCCTGGTATAATTCCGCGAGGTAGGGCACCAACTATGCTTTTATTAGACGTACTAAACTTCTTCTTAATTAAGCTTACTAGCTGTGGCTAAATGTCTTTCAACCGCTCAATGTTGTCTTTTAAGACTGTTTATTTAGCCTTGATTATAAGAAGCACCATTTGAGAGCGTTATAATACGGCGGGAATCTTGGAAGTCAACCTTCGTTTAGTCCATCATATCTTGGTAGGTAAGCTTAAGCTTATTAGAATTTCTACTCTTGTGAATTTAGCAGCTGTTTCCTCTCAGCTTTACAGACATCGTGTCTTCCTCCCGCATTTTCCATCAGTTTCGTGCACGGGAAATTGATTCAAATAAATTGTTTACAGATTCTCGTCTTTGCGGGGAAATGTAACGAAAACAGTGGGTCGCTGAGAATTAACATTCGAGAACGTAAATTATTCAAGAAAAAAAGTATGTTCAAGAGATCAACACAAACTTAAGCTTATATTCAATTAGATTATTGTCCGATTTCTCTTAACCTTTCTGAAAAAAAAAAACGTGTAATCGGATTGTTGAATTAAGATAGTAATAATCACTGATGAAACATGTTCAATGTCTTGAGATCAAATTCTCCTTTGGTGATGTAATGTAATGTGACAAACAGCAGGGAGTATGGAAAGATTTCTGTACAACCCCACATTAATTTTTCATACACCAAGCTCATAACATCCCTCATACACATATACCACGAGCAATAACAGAGTGAGGCGGAAATGTGCACATAATTATTATCTGTGGCTGTGTGTAAATCTTGCAAGGGTATTTCTCTGTTTGCCCTGGGGTTAGAAGAATTAATAATATTGTTACCCATGACAACTGATACATATAGTTTTGGTAAGCCCCTCAGTGGGCATTGATAAAAATTGTTATCAGAAAACTATTTGATAAACTGATGACAATGAAAAATTGTTTCATAACCATAAATTATCAATTTTTATCAATCGATCATCAATATTTGTAAAAATCAGTTAAATACCCACCCACAAATAATTTCCAATTTCAAGACATTTCTTAGTGAATTTTTACAACATACTTAGGCTCTGTGGGACAGTCATTAAGCCAGCTCCACAAGTAATCAGTAGCAGGGATGGCACAGTGGTGAGAGCACTTGCCTCCCACCAATGTGGCCTGGGTTTGATTCTCAGACTCAATGTCATGTTGGTTGAGTTTGTTGTTGGTTCTCGTCCTTGCTCCGAGAGGTTTTTCTCTGGGTGCTCTGGTTTTCCCGTCCCCTCAAAAACTAACATTTACAAATTCCAATTCAATGTGGAGAGTGTTCCCATACTGTAAAGTGCATTTCATTTTGATCATCTTGTCATGGAATTATGCACTATTCAAATTTACCAATTTTTTTTTTTTTTTTTAATTTAACCACTTGTAAACAAAAAGAAGTCTCCCACTCTTGTTGTGTAAAAGCTGGCTATCTTCGCTGTAGTGGCTGGCCATATAATGGCCAGCTCCCAGCTGCTAACGACAGCATCTATCCTTCCCTCCATCCATCCTTAGAAATTCCTGGCAAGTATTGCCTTGGCAATATTTTGTAAGTTGAAAGCCTTAGTTCACATGAATCCTTCATATATTTCTCAGCTTGGCTTTATCACATGCTTAGGAAAATCGTAACTGAAACATTAAATTGCTCAGATCTTTTGCAAAGGTGTATATTTTCAACAAACTTTTGTTTTTCTGCCACAACAGATGTAACAACAATTGATCAAGAGGATGATTTTAGACTTCCACTGTACAAGAATGTTGATATTAATGGTATCACAGTACGTATGAAGTGGTGTGACACTTGCAAGTTTTACAGACCACCGCGTTGTTCACATTGTAGTATTTGTAACAATTGTATTGAGGTGGGTCTTGTTGTTTTGTTTTGTTACTTTTTCTCATGCAGCTTTGTTGAACAAGACAAAAAAATGTTGTTAATCAGTTTAAATTTTATATCAGTTACTTTGGAACAAGACTAGTCTTTATTCTCATGGTATCATCAGTGAACCACTAGCTTTGTCGCCTTCCATTCTCTAAAGAATTTGGAGAATGGAAGGGGACTAACATTTTAAGATGAAAATTAACAATAAGAAAATCTGAGGTTTAACTGACTCCATGTTGTCAGTATCAATAAGTACGCAAGGTAAATGTAATAAATATACATGCACACAGTACTGGGCTGTGAGAATGTAGATAATTTCTGATTTTTGAAATGCTTCTTACCCACACCCTTGATTTTTTTATTGCTCTTAAAGAACTTTCATAATAATAATAATAATAATAATAATAATAATAAGCTTCAGTGTATGTGATTTTTCTAAGTGAACATTAGGATTTAGGGGTTTGATTACAAGTTAGTGATTAGTTGTTACGGTTTAGTCTTCGCGAGGTTGACCATGGTTTGTTGCCCAACCATCGTTTGCTTAGGTTCTGGGCATGCAGAAGTTTACACTGCCAATAATGATAAAAATTTCCAGTATAATCACACAACTGCAATTAAAAATTCAAAACTTATTTTACAAGCATTAAATACAATCAGTTTAAAAGCGAAACTGTATACAAACTTAAAAAATAAATAAATAAATAATAATAATAATAATAATAATAATATTATTATTATTAATAATATATAATAATAATAATTGTTATTATTTTATTATTTTATTGTATAATGTGTATTTACTGGGGTGTGTTGTTCTTTCTCTTTTCAGAATTTTGATCATCATTGTCCCTGGGTAGACAACTGCATTGGCAAGAGAAACTATAGATATTTCTTTTTCTTTGTGTTCTCACTCTCTATTCACATTATTTCAGTCTTTCTGTTTTCTCTCGTGTTTGTTCTGGAAAAAACAGATCATATCAAGGATCAGGCTGTTCCGTATCCTCTACTTACTGTAACAAAGCAGTCTTATGTGGTATTTGCTTGATAATGTTTCATTATAGTACAGCAACCCTTTCATATTAACAACCAAACACTTTGATTGGTCCCCATCTTTAGTACCTCTATCATCAGCTCATATCTTACCATTCTGTAAAGATTAGGTAAATATTATAAATATTTTTTTAATTTATTAATACACTTCTGTTGACTGGGATGCTTGTCTTGGTTCAGTGGATTATCTGCCTAACAAACAATACTAGTTATTATTTCATTATCTCATTACAGGCTAGGTTTTTCACTCTTTGTAATATATATTTTTTGCAATACATTTTTAATTCTAAGAGGCTGAAACAAGACTAGCATATCATCTGAACGGCTTTGAAGCACACATGGCTTGCATTTCCGAGTTTTCAAACCTGAAACGCTTATTCTTTTGTTTTGTTAGTTGCAACAACATCTTTCCTTTCTCTGGCCTGTTTAGATTTTTGTGAACTGCATTTTGTTTTCTATTTGATCTGATGAGAAGTGTGTCTTTAGTGAACCAACCATTGTCTGTATTACTCTGTAAAATCATATCTATCAAACAGTCCCCAAGAGGTTGTTTGAAGTGATAGTAACTGACAGTCGCTATTGACTGGCACAAATGCTTACCACTTAAATTGAGATTAATTAATTTAGTCATAATTTGTTTATCTCTATTATGAATATGGTATTAACAAACTGATCAATAGTTTGTAATCTAGCAGTATGCAGGATGTTTGTCCCATGAACCTAGTTTAATAGCCTTAGCTCCCACGAGTCTCCTGTAGCTCAATGGTAGAGCATCCGAACTAGTAATCGGAAGGTCTTAGGTTCGACTCCTGATAGGAGCACTCTGATTTTCTTTTTCCGAGTATGCCTGTGTCATTCACTGAATAATACATCATTCTCAGATTGTAACAGTTTCCCACCTTAACTGAAGGTTCAGTATAGTGATTATGGTGGTTTGTGGATTGGCGTCTATTCCTGTTATTGGTTTGACAGTGTTCCACATAGGACTTGTTGCCATGGGACGCACGACTAATGAACAGGTAATGACAGGAAAGAAAATCACCATGCTCAGTGTTCACCTACATCAAGGGAACACTCTTGGCAATTGAGTCAATTGTCGTTGTATATGTTGTGCTTCAAATTTTTTTGGGTTTAAATTTCCCTTTGTCTCAGATAATTTATGGTAATGAATACTACACAAAGAGGAATAGAAAATTTTAAAATTTTTAAACTAGGAATAAATTTAAACTACAACATTTACATAATTATAGCTGTTTATTGAAGGTTTTATAAGAGGGGATGTTTGCTAACATGAGGGTTCAGATTTCACTGGAAAAGATAACTTAAGTTAGCCACTTAAATATGTGAGGTCATCACACACTGAATTTTCTTTAAGGAGGGAACTGAACTGGATTTCATGGGGAAATTGGCAAAAAAAAACTGATCAGTGAAAAGGTTCTTTGTCATTATTTGAGCCGTTTTGACAACAATACAGCAAAATCTCCTTGACATTGTCCCTTTAAGCAACTGTCCATTAAATCAGATTGTACCCTATTCACACGTGTCATAGGTACGACAACACTGTTTCATTATCAATGATTATTAGGCAGCTTCCTCTTAAGTTTTCTGAAAGTAGAAGCCTTATCTGTTTGATTATTGAATTGATTTATTTAATTCTAGGTGACAGGGAAGTTTCGTAGTGGCCACAACCCTTTTGATCGAGGCTGTAGAAACAACTGTGAATTCACACTGTGTTCATCTCAATATGCCAAGTAAGGGAGCTTGTTTTCTTAAAACTGTTAATGATGTGTGGCTCTTAGCAGTTATTAATATTACATGTAATCTGCTGGTAACATCTTCGTTGTCCAGGTATATTGGCTACATGGAAAGAATAAAGATAGAGGATTCAAAGAAGGACGAGAGAGAGGTGAAAAAGAAAGGGAAAGACAAAGATGCAAAGGCTAAAAATCAAGCAGATGGTACTGAGTTAACAGACATTAAAGTTGAGGTGGCATCTAGCCACGCAAACCATCACTTACAGGTATAACAAATCTCTATCCCTGGATGATTTTGATCTGTGTGTTAGTCTTTTGGTCAAAACCAGAAAACTTATCAGATATTTTACTACTAAGTCGAGGTGCCTGTTTATCAATTCCTTACTGGGTAAAGTGTCAAAAATCAGTACAACATGTACTGTAATCATCATCAAGCTTCGTTCCTCCAAGCTGCAACTATTTTAGACATCTTGATGAATAAATGTTTTCCAATGGTGACCTGATTTGGAAAAGAATTTTCAACCTAGGCAATTTGCCAGTAATAGAAAAAAAATACCTTACAATGTTGGCAGGAGGATCTCCACCTCATGTCATTTTCCTGCTTCAGAATCCAGAATTAAGCATGTCAAGTATGTCACACAGTAGTGTGTCAGTTAACCCCTTGACCCCTAATATCAAAGATTGAATTCTCCTACCTTGTCCCCATATGTTCCTAATAAAAGTACTGGGGAGAAGTTATTAAAGTATCAAGAAAATTCACCTTGGTTGATCATATCCTTAAATTCTCATGACCTCAGAGGTTGAACAACCATTGATATTATGAGGAGAAATTTGATGCTGATCACTACTTTTTGTTTTCCAGGATGGGATCAGAGTCAGTAAAGATAGAAATAACCACGAGACAAGAGACCATGAAGTCAGATCACAACGACCAGAGTCATTTGCAGCTGCAGTTAATGCAGCACCGCGCGTCTCTGCTACGTATGTTAAATCAAGTATAAATGGAAGAACAATATCTGGCAGCCGTGAAGTGACAGTTTGATTCAATCTATACCATGTGGGCTTCATGTTTATATGGCAACGAGGCTACAATTCACTGCAGTTAAAAACAAGCACTGTCCTTTAAATTCAGCAGATACAGGGGCAATGCTTTCTGTTGGAATCTTCTATGAGGTCATTTTGAAGCTTTCATGTCCTGTTATACAATAGAATCAACAAGATTTTGCCTATGTAGAAAAGGCCAAGGATGGAGTAGATTAGACACAAAGTTATTTGCATGGTAGTTTATCCCCCACAAATCAGTTCTACCAGAATATATCTATACCCTATATTTAAGAATGAAGTATACTTGCTAGGATAAAACGTTTCTCAGTTCCTTTTGTTTCCTAAAAGTTAATTGTTCCTAAAACAAATAAAAAACAGAAAGCAGGTAAGGTGGAAATGATGCACTGGTAAAAATTAATAACAGTAAGAACTTTCAATGGCTAATATAATCAAGCATTAAATAATGTTGTAAATAGTTTTCCTGTACATATCTTGTTGTATGCAGCTCATGCCTGAAGCAATAGTTTAGTACAATGTAAATACAGCATTGTCTAAGACAAACATTGGATCAGTAAGATTCTTTATCTTTCAAATGTGCACATTTAAAAGGCAGTTAAATTAGAATAAGTTTGTTAATCAACATACTATACTGTGAAAGCTCTATTAAGTCCCTGGGAGTTGGGGGGGGGGGGGGGTGTTTATCTTCATGCCCCAAGATGGGGGTCTGTGATCGTTCTGTTATTTTTTTGTTTTGTTTTTTTTGGCTGTTTTGTTCTGCTTTGTTTTCAAGAAAAACAGAGCCAAAAAATCAAGGCAGCACACACACACACACAAAATAAAAACAGCGAAAAATCACAGAACAACATTCTTCATGTCAAAACAAGTCCTTATGTAAAGATTAAGCAAGATCCTGTGAAAAAAAACAAAACAAATTTCACCAAAAAAGCAATATACTCCCCTTTTGCGTGAATCCCTTCAAATGGCATACCTGCACCAAATGCAAATTTTCGAGAACAAATGGTACCTCTTTTTTTATTACTGTAACTGTGCCATTTGCACAAAATTTCCATTGCCATTTTGCTGTCTTCTTGTGTATTTTGTTGATCTACCAATGGGATTGTAAGTTTGGAAAAATGGAAAAATAAATCTCTTTCCATATGACATGGAAAGTTTCTAGAATTTCCAACCAAAAAAAGTTTTGCTTAATGGAAAGCGCCCCAATTGAGAAGTCACTGTGCAGCAGGTGAAATGTGTTAGTTGGAGGACATTTTGCGCACTTGGTAGCAGCTTATCCAGTGTATAAAGTTATCTGCTCTTTGAACAAGTGGGACCAGAAGGAGAAACTTTCAAGGATATGAATTGTTTTTTCCTTTTTTCCTGCCTTTGCACTGAAATTCATTTGATGACGTAAGGAATTTTAGAATTTTTCAGCCTGCATTGTTTAAGCTAGAGTTGGAAACCTGCTAATTTGTTCAACATATGTATATTTTTTAAAATAATTATTATAGTTTTCCATAATTTTCAGTTAAGTAAAGTGAATAACCTGCTGTGCATGTAATAGTTTTTGGTTACAATTTTTTGAAAAGGACAAGGGAGCATAATTTAAGGGAATTACACCTAAATAAATTGTAATGCTACTAAAGAGGTTCTTTGACATCTACCAGATAAATCACGCTTAGTGACACGTGTACATGATCGTATCTACTTAACCCCAGATATCAAAGAACAAATTCTCCCATCTTGTCCCCATACTTCTCTTATAAAAGTACTGGGGAGAAGTTATTAAAATATCAAGAAAATTCACCTTGGGTGATCATATCCTTAATTCTCATGACCTCAGGGGTTGAATAAGCATTGATATTACAAGGAGAAATTTGATGCTGATCTCTGTTAGGGCTTAAAGGGGTGAAGAACTAATTAAATAATTATAGAATTTGAATTTCTGTTGAAATAAAATTCCATTGTTCATATCTGTTAGCAACCATTCTCACAAGGCACCATCTTCCTTTTGCAACCATCTATGATCTTTATAAAATCCTGTCAGAATCGATTTTCACTTGGACTGTATTTACAGGCTCTCAATCAGTCCCATATTAAGCAGTCATATGTCTTTAGGGGCCATCTTCTGAAAAACTTGTTTATTAATTCAGTTCTTAGTGAAACACTTTATTTTGAATTTCTCACTTCTTTATCCTAAGGTTGGTCAGACAAAAAGGCTTAACTATACTCAGGAAAAAAAAATTATCAGTAAAGATTTAGCAAATATGTTGGGATTTCGGGTGCAGGCATAGTTTCTAACTAAAGAATCCATAGAGAATGCTTACTTGGTTTTATTCATTCCTGGAATATTTTTAAATTATCGTAAATGCTTTGGAGTAACTCTGTCAGTATACAGTTGGCTATTTATGTATGGGCTTGTTTAGTATTTACTTTAAGATATCATATTACTTCAATTTTCAACTGTTAAATGGAATATTACCGGTAGATAATGATTTTAACATGTTGATTTAAAATCCTTTTAATGTACAAAAATCTATGTGATGCTGTTACTTTAATGATCAGTCTCTTCATTTATAGTTAAGTTTTCCGTAGAAATATTTAAAAAATATTTTGGTAACAATTAAAATGTTGTAATTAGTATTTGACCTTATTCGATTTCCTCATTTGCGTTGTAGTTATCTAGAGAAAAAGTGGAAATTATTAGAGGGGGGGGGGGGTGGGAGAGGGGCTAAGAATTACCTGCCTTCCTTATGTATCAGTCAATTCCAAGCGCGATCATCCCCCCCCCGGGCAACCCCCGGGCATTTGACCCCTGTTCGGCTCCACATAGTGGGGCATTTGACGCGAATAGAAACCCGACCCATCGGGCATTTGACCCGTTGAAAAAATGCTGGTCAGCGGTCGCATAAATTGTCGGAATGCTTTACTCCTGCTTTATTCACAGTCAGAATTTACTGGTATATTTTGCATCAAACAGTTTTTAATGTAGTAAGCCATTTAATACTACCATAGAGAAGCGAAATATATCTGAGATTGTTTTTGGCATGGCGGGGTTACATATTGCCCTTCGCTTCTCATTTTCAGTGGTATGTCCAAGTTCCCTCAAGCTTCGTTCTCCCTTTGCTCGGCGTTCGAAGCTCGACTTGTTGGCATGTCTAGGTTTCATAACATAGTGTTTTTTATCATTGTTCTTGTTATCACACGTATTAGCAAACTTCATGTACATTTAATATCAAAGAAAAGCGAGTATCGGTACATATATCGTAAAACTCTCTGTTAGTTGAGTTTCATATGTGATGTTATGCATTATCTTTAATAATAAATTGTTTTAAATTTATTAATGTATGAATTTCGTTGATTTTTATATAAACAGAGCTAGCGAATACAAAAAAAAAAAAAACCAACACGATGACTTTTCAGCCCCAACCAGTGGGGCATTTGACCTAGAAATCGGCCCATATAGAGGGGAATTTGATCAGGCATTTTTAAAAAAGTCAAATGCCCGGGGGTTTGCCCGGGGGGGGGGATGATCGCTTTTGGAATTGACCCAGACATTACATGGTAGACAAGGAGAAAGAAAAAAGGCAAAAGCTGTGCAGAGTATCTTTGTCCTTCGTGCCGTCTTCCTTCACATTTCACAAGTTATCTGTATCGCATGGAACACCCCTTTCTGGTAGACTGTGATTCTTTGTTTTGGCTGAACCTTCCCCCCCCCCCCCCCCCCGATCAGCTCCGTCATTAAGGCGGGGGTACACCTGAAAGCCCTTAATGGCAATATCTCGTTCGCGTTTGAAGCAATACAAAAACCCCATGCTCAAAACACAAATCAATGTTTCGGGTGTTTTGTAAATTTTTTGGTGATTTTTAGGTATATTTGGGAGGAATAGTTTTTCTCAAAAGAGTAGTAAAATTTGGAGAAATAAGAAATAGTTAAGATTTGATGCAGTTTAAAAATTAGAATTTGCAGTTAAAAATTGATATATGGACACCCAAACAGTCCCCTATCAACCTGGTGTGCTCTTGGGTTGGGGGCAACTGTCTGTTGGTGTTCCAAAAATAATTTTCTTTTTTTTATCCCTTCTTTAAACCCCTTAAAATCTCATCCTTAACCCTTCAGCCCCCAGCGAAGCATAGGTCACTTCTGTCTCCCTCTATGGGGTGTTCGAGTAAGCCTGTCTCACTGACTGAAAAATGCATCTACTATTTATTCACCTATTTGCCGCAAAGATCTAAAATCCTTTAAATACAAGTATTTGACAGATTTTATTCGTGGGAGGTAGCGTGGCCGAGTGGTCTAAGGCGCTGGTTTTAGGCACCAGTCATTTCGATGGCGTGGGTTCGAATCCCACCGCTGCCACTAACCCTTTTTTTTTTATTCCCCTCTAACTAGGGATTCGAATTCAAATCATCATCTTTGGTAAAAGGAGGTATAATTTTACTAATACAATTTTTTAAAATGTTTGTATCCTCCAAACGCATATTTCCGATTTTCCGTGCTAAAATACTCCATGAAACCCCCCACAAAGACAATACTCCAGCTTAGCTAGACAAACTAGAAATACGTGACTCGCAAAACCTCGCGAAGCGGGGGCTGGGTGGAAAGCCCTCTTTACTCGTATTGTAGCATCAAACGAGGAGATTAAGAGGCGCATAAGATTTTTTTTTTTGATGAGCATGGTGTTTTCGTAGTTCCACGGGCTAGTTTGCGGTTGAAAATCTATTTCTGACGCGACGTAATGTACAACGGGCGTGCAGCGCTGTCGTGTTCGATGAATTTATTTCCCACGGAAAATTATTGACCGCGGCCACAAAACGTGTAATTTCTTTAATGCACTCTTTCACAAAAAAGATTGCTAAAAGAAAGGGAAAAGATTCTGGAGCGATAGTTCTGTGTCCAGTGAATATTGATGAACATTGCAGTTGAAATTTGATCATGCACGCATATTTTTTTCGATGTATGCAAATTTTGCTCCAGACGACGCCAGACAGTCTGACGTCATTGTGCGGACACCTTCAAAGATATAAACATATATAGACATGTGGCGTAAAAAAACGTTACTGTAAAAATGCTGCTTTTTTACAAATATATATTTTGTAAAAAAGCTGCTTTTTTACAAAATATATATTTGTAAAAAAACGGTCCGAACACTATAACTTCTTAGTGATTCAAGCAAGAGTTTGCGAGACATCTCGTACATTTCACTACCTTCATACGATTTTTTTTAGGAACATGTTCAATTTCTAGGAACCTAGGAACATTTCTTGAATGTTTACGGACCATTTATGTACAGTTTAGGTTTCACAAGGAATGGTCCGGCTGCTATAATTTCCTTTAGATCTTGCCAAATATTTTTTATGTCTTAAGTACAAACTGTTAGACTTATTCAAACAATAATCTTAGTCTTGATCAAAGCGCAATAGTCTCAAAATGTTTAAAAAAAAGTTGAGTTGAATATTTGATGCAGGTTATGATGGCCTAATTAATTAGAAGTAAACGTGATCGGATATAATTGTTATTCGTAGACGTCGATATGTGTGGAAGAATACCGTGAACCGCTTTTTTTTAGGCGTATGGATTACCAAAACTGTTGTTATTGTATTCAAACAGGTAAAATAAAGACATAGCTTTGGCTAACTGCGCCAAGATTATACTAGATGCTCAGTCGATTAGCGTGTAAGATAGGTAAACAAAAGGTCATGGGTTCACACACTGTCGGCAACTCAGGGGTTTCCTCTGTCAGCTTCTGTTCGGCCCACGCTCATGACATTGTTGTCCTCGATAAGTACAGAGAAATTACGCTCATTACAAGTAAAAGTACATACCATAGTTAAATTAAAAAAAATAACGTTCAAACTCTTTAACTTCCCAACAATTACCGCTAAAGTTTATTGTGCTAATCTACATCAGTTACAGTAGGAAGGCGCAGTCCCTAGCCGTTAATGAGTGCAATACCGCTTCCTTGCAGCGCACAGACAATGTATTAAAAAGGGCAGAACAGTTTCAAGACAGCTTTATAAGACCACGGTGCAATATGCTAAATTATTTGCTTATGCTAGCCTTAAAAGGAGTGCAACATACGTAGTAAATACAATTCATAGTCGTGAATAAGTGAACAGCACAGAGCACTTACTTACAGTTCATTTCAGATTGTAAGCGTGCAGGAAATGCGCAATTCACGTCTGTATCCTAGCACTATAATTTCCCAACGTTTTAGCTCTCTAAAAGGCGTACGTTCTTTTTTATTCCTTTTTTTTTCGGCGGCTTTGCTAGCATAAATTGCATTAGGGACTGTTCATTTTTTATGAGCATGGGGGGGCTGGTGGGATTTGGTTAATTGCCACTACGAAACTGTATGACCCCCCCCTAGCATGCAATTTTTTTCTACATGGCCCCCCCCCAAGCAGGAACTTTTTTTCTGATGACCCCCCCCCCCTCCCGCCCAACCAGAAACAAATCATACTCCTAACTTTAGCAAAACGCTTGTGTACTGTTAATATCAAAGATAAACGTAATTGTTACATTATAATAACTGTGATTTCTTTACAGTACTATTAAAAAGTTACCGTTCTCTGCTTAGGTAAAGATTTCTCTTGTTAAAAAAAAAACGTTTTATAGATAGCGACACGTTTACGGCAACGGCAAACCCTAAATTTCCATTTAGATTCTTAGAGGAACTATAAAAATAATCAAGCAAATGTTTAACGTGTAATTACTCCCCTTCGAGTAGAAACAATACACGTACAGATCTGACTAACAAAATACGGATTGAAGCATACAAATCAACGATTACGAGTCATATTAAACAGAAAAAAAACAGGGGACACACAGATATCAGGCGCGTAGGTAAGGGTTAAATAGGGGTGTTTGTTGAGCGCCGGAGGCGCTCTTACTAGGGGGGTCCGGGGGCATGCTCGCCCGGAAATTTTTGAAAATCTAGGTTTCCAGAAACCTCATTTCCTGCATTTTGAGACCCATTTTAGGCAAATCACAAATTTGTTTTACAGCAGCTTTTTAAGCTATATACATCATTTCTGCGGCATAATTGTCTCAACTTAAACAAGAAAGTTCAATGTACATTCCGCGCCCTGTCAAGTTCTGATAGCTATTCGATCTGCTGATAGTCATACACCAAGCTGGTAAACTGCACCATTCTCGGGTGTAGGCCTTCAAACAAATTGACTATCTCGTCAAGATTGAGAGGCATATCATATTTGATATACATTAGAACCAGGGCGGACATTCTACTCTCTCGCATGGTACACCTCATGTAGTTGTTCAACCTCCTCATTGTGCTTTTTCTTCCGCCATTATTGATCTTCAAAGGGGGTTCGTTCGAACCCCCCCTCCTACACGCCTGGATATTAAAGTACTGCTATTAAAAATGAGAGTTACAAGCTTTTCTGAAGATGGCCTACGGCTCAGATTTACCGTCAACTGAAGTCACCAACAACAGTTCTATTACTAAAAACTAATCTGGATGTTCACACTAGGCATACTACTGAGTCTACTGATACTCCTGGGTTCAAATAATTTACTAATCAACAGTCTTTATAAAAGTGAGTACTATTAAACAGAACAAATCTATTGATATAGTTCTGAGTACAACCACTTAATAGAAAACTACTCCCCCACGGATGATTCAATAGTGAGACTGTTACGTTTTTATATTAATTTGAACTTGTACAAACATAGGTGTCTACTTCAGTTTATATTCATTATTGCTTTTCCAACAGATATGCTTCATTTCCTCAGTTGTTGTTAATATGAAATGCAGATTTCGACCTCAGTATGTAAAACAAATTAAAAGTGGTTAGGAAAATCGTATTAAATAAAATTGATATAATATTCAATTTCTTTATCGGTTCAGTGTTGAGCCACTGTCAATTTCCCCTACTAGCCAATTATTTCTGGTGACCCCCCCCTCTTTCACTCAATTTTTTTTGGTGGCCCCCCCCTTTAGTGCCATTTTTTTTCTCGTGGCCCCCCCCCAAATCCCACCAGCCCCCCCATGCTCATAAAAAATGAACGGTCCCTTATTTATACGCATTAACGGGAGTCTCCTACGACGACGATTATAGAAAAGCATCGCAGACCAATTTCAGTCGGATAATTACGAAACAATTATTTAATTTCTTGCACAGATGTCATCGCTAAGCGTGAAAATCATAGATAAGGTCAGTCTCGGTCAAAAATTATTTTAGGCAACTCGTAGGTATTTTAATAAACTAATGATCACGTAAAAACAACATAAAGACAATCTTTGTAAAAAAAAAAGCATCTTTTTAAACAAATAAATTTTTTTATGTAAAAAAGCTGCTTTTTTACAGTTACCACAAAGATGTATATTTGTAAAAGTACTGCTTTTGGACATAAAAGCGGCTTTTTTACAAATATATTTCTGTAAAAAGACTGTTTTTTTTTTTTACAATTACATAATTGTAAAATTGCTGCTTTTTTACAATTATATATTTTGTAAAAAAGCTGCCTTTTTACAGTAATAATGTTCTAAAACAAAACGGCCGAACACTATACCTCCTCAGGCCTGGGGCAAACGGCGAATCTTGGTCTAACTTAATTCGTCTAACCGCTATTAATTTTGAAATAGGCGCATGAATGGTGCGACTTTTGCCGCAATTAAGTTCGACTCAAATTAATTGGTTCGACTCCAGCAGAAGACGACAAAGAAATGTACCAAAATTTAAAACGCACGTGCAGAGCGATTCTTTTTGCTCATTAAGCCTTTTGTGTTGTGGTGTTGTCGTCGCCGTCGCCGTGGTGTTAGGGAACTTAAGCAACGACGACGGCAACAGCAATGAGAACGCCACAAAAACAATAGGTTTGATGAGTAAAAACAATCGCTCTGCACGTGCGTTATATGTTTTTGTATATTTCTTTGCCGGCATCAGTAAAACAACAACGTGAAATGACCAAATTTAGGGTTTTGTGGAGAACGTGAGCACACGACGGTGAATTTTTCATTATCCTTCCTTACTTGAACGCTGTTCCTATCAATTTAGTTCCCAGATAACTCGGCCACATTGCAAAAGGTGAATCAATTGGAATAATCACGAAGTAATAGAAGTAACGCGAGGTTATATTTTCAAGTGACGTTTTCATTGCCGTTGCCGTCGTCGTTGCTTAAGTTCCCTGTTTTCGTAAGGTCCCCAATAGCACGAGGGCACGTGCTTATTCCCGTGTTTCACGAAGTGCAACTTGTGAATTAGGGTCTACGCAGGTTCGACGTTTGCTACCACACTGGAATTAAGTCGACTCTTTGTCGAACCTATTTTTAATAAATTGGACGCGACTTAGATGCGACGTTTGCCCTAGATCTTACCGATTCAAGCAAGGGTTTGTGAGACATTTCGTACATCATCACTACCTTCATACAATTTTCTTCACAAACATGCTTTATTGCGTGCTGTTATATTTTGGGGGCCATACGATTAGCGCTAATCGTATGGCCCCCAAAATATAACAACACGCAATGACCTCGATGTGATTTACGCTAATATAATTAAACAAAAGAAAGCCTGCGTATATATCTTCCCGGTAACCACTAACAAATACGGTAGCGCTAGGAACATTGTTTTAAAACTACTAAATTGTTACATTCCGCTATTACTACGCGCTAGGAAATCTAATAATGCAATAAAAGGTTTTGGACTCTTATGGAGAGCTATGGACTGGACTGCGTTTATTTAATAGAAATACCGCTTTTAACGTAAGGCCGAATTTTGCGAGCCATAGGAAATGTTAAGCGAACGTCGATACCACTTCTATGCACTGTAAGAATTCAAGTTTAATCCTGGCCTGTGTTTTTGCCCTGTTGTGTTAAGAGGACTTGGAATTCGACTGATTGCCAATGGGCACCAGCGGTAACTATCCTATTTTCCCTAACTTTGGATAATAAGGAAATTATGTGCCTCGTTGTAAGAAAGAGCAATTTTACCCACATAGTTTTTTCGCAAAGGTTCCTTTTACCAATCATTGTATTGTAAAAATTGCAGCTCTTCTCCATGAAAAACAGCTTTGTTCCTAAAAAGAAAAAAGGCTGATTTTTTACAATTATTTTTGTAAAGAAGCTACTCTTTTACAAATCCGTAATTGTAAAAAGGCTGTTTTTTTACAAATATATATTTTTGTAAAAAAGCTGCTTTTTTACAATTATATAATTGTAAAAATGCTGCTTTTTTATAAATATACATTTTTGTAAAAAAGCTGCTTTTTTACAATTATATAATTGTAAAAATGCTGCTTTTTTACATAAAAAAGCAGCTTTTTCACAAATATATATTTTTGTAAAAAAGCTGCTTTTTTACAATTAGATAATTGTAAAAAGGCTGTTTTTTTACAATTATATAATTGTAAAAATGCTGCTTTTTTACATAAAAAAGCAGCTTTTTTACAAATATATATTTTTGTAAAAAAGCTGCTTTTTTACAATTATATAATTGTAAAAATGCTGCTTTTTTACGTAAAAAAGCAGCTTTTTTACAAGGACCGTTTTTTTACACAACAGACATATATATATATATAAATATATTTTTCGCTCGAATTCGCGCGGCTTAGCTCCGCTCGGGCCGGCTCGGCCCGACAAATTTATTAACCTCGCTACGCTCGGGCCTTCGGCCCTCGCTTCGCGAGGAATAAAGTTTATTTTAATATATGTCAAAACAACAACAACAACAAAAAACTATCCGTCCTTCTGGCTTAAAATCCGTTCCCTTTTTCTGTCAATTATACTGAATCGCGTGAGCAACAAAGAAAGAACGCGCCGGTCGCGCGTCAAACTCGCGTGGCAACAACTTTCTTCGCGCAGCTAAACATATACAGCTGTTTCGACAAAGGTTGTCCAAAAAGTCGTAAAAGCGTACGCGACAATGCTGAAAGGTGGTCTGGGAAATACCCAATAAATTTCAATAAAAGCACAGAATCCATAATGCCTTGACCGTACAGCGAAGACTTGAGATGACGGGAAATATGGATTCTGAGCTTTTATTAAAATTCATTGGGTATTTCCCAGGCTACCTTTCAGCATTGGAGCGTACGCTTTTACACGTTTTGTCGAAACAGCTGTAGAAAAACTAATCAAATTACGCAATCAAAAGTTTTTTACACTTGCTTTTACTTCCCATCTAAAAAAAAAAAAAAATTCAATTTTCTCCCGATTTCTGCCTTCTTCTTCTCCTGATTTCATTCACATGTCTCCCGGGGACCTAACTGATTAAACCGCCTCCGCACCCACAAAATTACAAAGGGACTGAGGGTAACTTTTGATGATACCTGTGCAATACTTGTACTTGAAGAATCTTGTAAGTAACTGAACAACAAAACTCAAACAAAATGTCAACAGTTGTTACTTTTAACTACTTTTATAACCGGCGATCAGGCTCTTTTTTCTTTCTTTCTTTTCTTCTCTTTTGTTTCTTTTCTTCATGCTATTTGATGTTATATCTATTTGGCATTTGTTTATTTATTTTTATTTTTTAAATCTTTATTAACAAACGACACAAAGGACAACATAAACATAAATAACTATATTTTCATTTGACTTGATAAACCATTCCTGCGGGAAGGAAATAAGGGTATTGCAAATAAACTTCCCTTGTTCCACGTAGTAGATAGGTTTTGGAGTCCCTTACCAAACTAGTAACCATCTAGTAACCAACTTTATTTTTACACAGTAAAAAGTTCAGTTACAAATAGACGTGTAGTTCCAAAAAAATCCATACCCCCACCTCCTGGAATTTCCAATCCCTTCTGTAGGGGGGTGGGGTTCTTAAGGGTAAAGAAATTTAAAGGAAATTGGAATTTCAAGAGGGGTAGGGGGGTCTTAGAACAAAAAAGGCCCTTCCATAGGAGGGTGGGGAGGGTATGGATATTTTCTGGACAATAACAATATATTGATTTACAAAGACTGAGATAATATGCTATTTCAATCCAAGGTTCTTCTTGGTATATATTTTGCACACATTTATGAGGACATTTCTTCCTCATCTTCATTTTTTTCATCCCCAGTTTCTTCATGGATGTCAGGAAGTTTTGTAGTAATTACATTCAAGAGTTCTTCTATTTCTTGGTCAGTTTTCAAACGTTCTTCACTGTCTTCAATGATCTAAAACAAGACATAGTATACAAATATTCAGTTACTAATAAAATAAATCCTGAAATTCATTGGAAAATGTGGATTTAGTGGAGAGATACAATGGTAGTTGTTCTTGATTAGCCTGACCAAGAGCTTCTACTCACCAGCTGAATTTCAACAGGTGTTGTTGGCCTTAAGTTCAACAACTGAAGCTTCTCTGCTCTGCAGAAAACATTAGAAAAAACTATTAAATCCATTTATTAAAAATAAGTACTACAAAGGAAGACTTGAATTTCTCCAAATGAAATCAGCCGTAAATGGTTTTTTCTGTGCATTGACTGCCAACATTAAAACAATGATCCCGGACAGAACTATGGCAAATCAATATTGAAGGGGTGCCTGGAAAAAAAAGCCAAAGTGACTTCCGATAGATTTCTAGATTCTCCTTCCAAATTGCCTTGTGTTCGCTTGTAAAACATAAGGAGAATTTTACCATACATCAAAAGTCTCTTAGGGCCTTATTCTGAGCACCCCATCAATTAATTTAAAAACAATTAAAAAAACAAACCAAGCAAACAATGTAACAAAAACAACAAGAATGACTGCCAACTTAACACAAATTAAATATAACAGTGAAAATTAGCTTAAAACATATCGTACAAGTTTACAGACATTTTTGTTATGTAAAGGAGTAACCTCCAACCTTCCCCTCCCCCCAGAAAATGTATACAAACCTTGTTAAATTAAATGGTTCCAAGGCTTTGAGAAAGTCTTCAATTATTTCTGGGCTCTGATGACAAATTCACCAAAATAAATTTTAGTGATGTAAACATTCAAGGACTGAAGGAGGAAAAAAGCAACAAATTACCCAGTGACAGGTAAAAAGATTTAATAATACAGTAAAAGTTCTTGAAATTTCAACAAAGAATCAATAACAGCAAAGATACTCATTAGTCCAAAAATATTTAACCAGACCTGACTTTTGCACGGAGTTTTCTCCAAATGCTTGCGAGCCTGTAAAAGGACCATAAAGTCAGTTCAAGCTCTCAACATTATTAGATTATTAGATACTGACAAAATGAACCCAAGTGCTATAGCTTTGTAGAGACAGAGAGAGAGAGAGAGAGAGAGAGAGAGAGAGAGAGAGAGAGAGAGAGAGAGAGAGGAGGGGCTTACCCCCCCCCCCCCCCTGTTACTTTCCATACTGTATTTACTCAAATGGTATTAGTAAAGGCTGTTTTCAGCGAGTTAATTTAGTAGGACTAAATTTGGTATGCATCAAGGACATTTTGGCGTGCACACCAAACATACATGATTGATACTCACACATGCATATGCCATGCTCTGCAGACTAAAATATGTCTTCATGAATGAGATGAAAGTAGCCTATGGGCCAGTCTACAGAGCATGGCAGGTGCACATGTGTGTTTCAAAAAAAGCCTCTCATTTTTACTTTCAGAAAATGTCTATCAGAAAATACCTCTGCAGGTGTGCGATGTTGTTGAGTTCTGCCATACTCTGCAGACTGGTCTATGGGGAATTCTGGAAATATGGCCCACTCTTTGCAAAACTAACCTCGTAACATATTGTTGACAGATTAACCAGGTGTTTTGGCTTTGTCTTCTTGGTTTTGCTTCCTTTGTTTTGATTTTCTGTCTCCTGAAGCAACTGATATACCTCATAATTGCTCAGCATGGCAGCTTTCTCGTTAAGACTGCATATTAAATAAACAATATAAGTTTTCAAATGTTTATATCTTTCAAAATCATGCATGTGCCCTTAAAAACTTCTTTAAAAGCCGCCAATGCATACAAACAGTAAAAACTAAGGTTTTCTTACACTTCCATATCTATAGCCTTGTGGTACTAAGTCTACCTGAGTAAACTCATTTCATTTCGCATGTATCAAGATTAGATTTTAGCAGTTTCTTCTGTGCAAAATATTGTTATGATGAACAAGAAGCCGCCATTTTGAAACTGACTTGGCTACCAAGCCTATTTCCAGTCTCTCTGGACGTCTCTCAGCACTTCTCTGTTTACAGGAAGTCACGTGTCGTAAAAGGAGAAAAATATGGCGGATCTTGATCCAATCTTTCCAGGTCAAAATCCTGGCTGCTTCCACGCAAGTAGAGGTCTCAAAAACATTTTTTTTTCTTATTTTAAATAATCCATGAATATATTTCTACTCTTTATGGTTTTGAAAAACATTTAAATGACTTGAACATTTTTTGATTTTTTGTCAGGTCCTTTTCGTTTCGTGCTTCTTATATTCACATGTATGCTAACGTTTGGATCGTACTTCTGTTTTGACATGCCGAGGTAATTTGTTCTCTGCGTTAAACTATGATAAATAATGGATATATTAGACTAGATTGCAGATATGATTTTCTTATGTTTGGAAAAAAAAATGAACCAGGAAAGATACCCTCGAAATGTCAGTCGACGAGAACAATACAATGAATGAATGAGAGGATGTGACGTATGGCATGACTGCAGGTAAAAATCATGAAACTCGTATTCAAAAGTATAACATATGGTTATTTATCTTGCAGTGTATTGCAAACTACTTTTACATCGGTAAGTGTTGTATTGATTTTTTTTAGTTTTAAGCAACAAAGGCCTACAGACAAGGCTTGTGTGATATGATGGGAATGAAGAAGAAGAACCTTATAATAATAATAATAATAATAATAATAATAATAATTATTATTATTATTATTATTATTATTATTATTATTATTATTATTATTATTATTATTATTATTATTATTAATGTCAACTCTTGGTTTGCTTCCAAATGCAGATTTTTTTTTGCAGCCTGCAGGCTACAGGCATAAGGCAGAAGCCAAAGACAGAACCAACCACTGGTCGGTAAATACTGTCTGTGAATTATTATCACCCAAATCCTGGTTCTAATTTGCAGACGGCATTTACCAGTGGTTGATTCTGTCTGCGGCACAGGGAAATGCTTGTGACTTGCTGAATGTTACGTATTTCTGAATAAAGTTCTGCTTGAAAATGAGATCTAATCACTGCTGATATGTCTAGCCATTCTTGGTTGGTCTTGGTTGTGACGAGTTATTCTTTTTTTAGCTATTACCTCCTACAGGGTTTTCTCTTTTCTTCTCATGTTTGGTGCCTGCTTGTGGGGATTTATATTGTGCAGTTCCAGAAAATATCTATACTTCCCCCATGGAAGGTTTTTTGTTTTGCACCCCCATCACCCCAGGAAATTCCAGTTTAGCTTCATACTTTGCTTCTAAAATTTCGTCTTTTAACATCCCCCTCCCCTTAGGAATTTCCAATGACCTTCCATGGGGTGGGTATATATTTTTTCTGGAACTGCACATTCAGTATTATTGGGGGTAAAAACTGAGTTGGAGTGCTTTATTTGATACAGCCATTACATCCTAATGAAACAATGAAAAACTGTACCACCATTGATGGCAAGCCAAAAGAACTTTTACATGTCAATGGAACTCACTGCATCAGTGGCCTGGGTTTGACTGAAACACAGTACAATCTCCTTTACTCAATATATGCTTGGACGTAAGTAAGAGGTTTTGTTTTCTGAGGCATTCTCACACATGATGGTTGGTGGGAGGAGAGGGGGGGTCTATGTACCTTGTTTTGTCCCATTACAAGTTGTGTGCTTAATGCACCAGGGAAAATTTGTTGGTATTGTTGTTGTTGTTGTTACTGTATTGTTTTGTTCTTCAGCTGTTTTAGTAACTATGGAGAAAGTCATATGATAAGGCTGGGTATTTTTACAAGTTCATTCTTTTTTTTTATAGATAAAGGGGGTTAACTAGTTTCTAAAGAAACTGTGTTGCTGTGTCAGTGGGAAAGTGGAAATGAATGTTGATTAAAAAAAACACACACTTCTATTTTTTCCAGTCTACAGGGTGACAAATAAAACCAACAAGAATATTATTATTATGAAAGGTGTTTGTCATCGTGGTTTAAAATGATAGATGAGTTTAATCGTTTGTCTCACGATTGAGTCACAAAGATGTGGATCGTGACGTTTCGACCGCTATACTGCTGGTCTTCATCAGGCGATGGTGTTGACTAATTGCGTGACAGTATAAGTAGCACCTTGGTTTGTGTTGATTGGTGCGTTTCGATCCTCTCTTATGCTGTTGTTGATTGGAGGATTTTGATCCTCGTCGTTCAGACTAGAAATTGTTCCCTCGGCTGTCCGCCTAATGGTACCGATCGGCTGCTGTGTTGTTTGATTGTGGGCATCCACACTTCCGGAATCTCAATTCCATTATCCCTATTGATGTTGTCAGGGTGAAGTCTAATGTGAACAGCCTCTTTAACCCTACGGGTGTACCAATGTGGGTCTCGGTCAATAAACTTAACCTCATCCCAGAGCGGATAGTGGCCCGTCGCACTGCTGTGTTTATTGTTGCTTGTTTTGTACAAGTCTTGGCTTTTAACGTTGTTTACCACATAGTGTACAATCAGTCAACCAATGCAATGCAAATGTAAAGCGCACATCTTTACACTTTTATTGGTGTGTATTTGCAATCTTAAAGGCCGTAGGGAAACTAGCAGTCTTTGAAGACTGACAAATGCCTATTAAAATAAATAGTACAGTGTTGGTTTATTTATTTGCATAATTGTAGCTTTATTTTCTTTGTTATTTCAGGAATGCAGTAGTTGTTGTGCTTGCGGGGTTTTTGATCGATAAGCTGGGAAATCCAAGTTAGTAGTTGTAATATGATATTTATGGTTTTCATCCACACTCAAGAAGGGTTATACAACTGAAGTGTCTGTGTTTTTTTTAAATAAACACTTCTGTCACTTCTCAATATTTATTATAACATCAATCCAACCACTTAAAAATACTACTTTCTTCCTTTGCTAGACTTTTGTTTTGCAAGTTAATATATTTTTATTTTAGAGGCAGAGTCTAAAACAATTTTGTTTTTGGTCAGGAGAAGTGAACTGTGGTAATGTTGAGGTTCTTGTCTGGGTTTTAGAGGTAACCAACTGAAGGTTATATTTTTTTCAGAAATAATTATTGAATATAATTTGGCCATCCAAACAATATGTTAGTAATGAAGGGACAACTAAACCCAGATTTTCCATCTGCTTTCCCATCACATCTATTGCTCAGTATTGCAATCAGATCCTTTATTATAGCAGTTTTTCGGTAGCATTTATAATACACTTTCCTTTCTCATAGTTGGTGCCCTGTTGTTTTCATTCATGTGTCTGGCTGGCACATCTGTGTTTGCAATCGGTCTTTATCTCAAAGGAACCCCCGCTATGTTTCCTCTGTTTTTACTTGGAAGGATACTGTTTGGGTGAGTGCAATTTGAAGAACTGTTGTATGTGAATGTTTGCACATGGTCTTTACAGTGCGACTACTATTACTGAGTTCACTTAAAACTGGCCAATCAGATCACAGTAGGATACGAACAGTGAATAATTCCAAAATTTTGTGTTTTAATTGTTTGTTTTCCATCTACTGGTGATTGGTTAGATTGGCTTTGGTTGAAATTCATTGTTCTTGTCCTGCAATCTGATTGGCCAGTTTTTTTTTTAATGACCCCGGTAACAGTAGTCACACTGTAATTTAATCAAAGAAAATTGCATTCTGTTTTTTTTTTCTGCTTTTCTCTTTGCTTTTCTTTCAATGACTTGATAGTTGGCTTTTTTTTTCTTGAAAATTAAGCATAAACCAGCAGGAAAAATCACAGAGCAATGATCTCCACCTAAATTGAAGGTCAGATGCACAAATTGAATTGAATGAAAAGTGAAACGAAAAAGTAATTATCCTAAAATTTGACACAAGACAGTAATACACTCAGCTCTTCAATGATGGTAATTTAATTATTAACATCATTCAATCTTTTTTCCCATAGATCTGGAAATGGTTCCTTAACAAGTATGTGAAATTTATGTGAATTTCTAAAATTTAGTTAAAAACCATTGATATTTAATGGTAATACTGTCTAGAATAAGAGGCCAATTTCGGTGCTGAAAAATAAGTCTTTAATTTGTTACTGAATGTTTTGACCTCAAACAGTACATGTAACATAGAAAGTTTGTTTTCAACACTCTCACAATTCACTGGCAGCTTGTGATTTTCCTTCCTACCGATAATGACTTGCCACTTAATTCACAATCATTAATTTTCCCCAATATGTCTTTGGACTCAACTCTTTCTGCCTACTACTGCAAAATCATTTTGAGAGCGCTGTGTGTTGCTTATGGGTTGTATTTAGAAGAATTTGAGTTCAGCTGCATCTTGCTAATTATTCAGTAATTCACTGTAATTTGTTAAATTTTTTCCATAGTTGTCCAAAATAGAATATCTGCTATGTGGTTCAAAGGAAAGGAACTTGCATTTGCATTTGGTTGTATTCTGGCATTTTCAAGACTTGTAAGTTAGATTTATATGAATATGTGAAACATATATTTGAACAGTGCAGGTGAACGATTAAATAGAGGAAAAATCCTCGCAGTTATTTGCGCAACTTAAGCAGTTGCAAAAAGAAAGCCTGAAAAAAAAAATCAGGCTTGAACGGGATTCGAACCCATGACCTCTGCAATGCTGGTGCAGTGCTCTAGCAACTGAGCTATCAAACCAACTGGGGGCTGGTCATATTATGAATCTATTCATCCTTCACAGGTACATTACGAACTCACAATATGACCAGCTCCCAGTTGGCTTGATAGCTCAGTTGGTAGAGCACTGCGCCAGCATCATAGAGGTCATGGTTTCAAATTCTGTTCAAGCCTGATTTTTTTTCAGGCTTTCTTTTGCAACTTCTTAAGTTGCATAATAACTGCATGAGGTTCAAATTAATGAACTTGTTGATAATAGCTGCCCAATTCGGGAAGCCATCTCAAACTTTTATGTGGTAAAGTTTAGAGGAATTGGTATCTGGGATAGCTACTGAAATAATTAATTAAAAGACCTATTATTCATTGTATTTCTAGACAATCATGCAACATATTGGTACAATTTTTTAGCCATGAAAGGCTTTTATCCTAAACATCAAAAAAAGAGAGCTTTCATTTATGAATAATACCTTTGCATACAAATGTTGTTGTCTGGGGAAACAACCTGCCCAGCCTACCACCCCTAAGGTGTCATGTTCCATTACCACATTTTACTATTCAGTAAAAGCTTTGTTATATCTTAATTCATTCTAGGGAAGTGTGTTGAACTTTTTTCTAACAGAAGGCTTTAATGAGACGTATGGTCTCCAGTGGACTTTATGGGCAGGTACTGTGTTGCTGTATAATTTTCTTGATATCATGTAAACTAGTTTCTTTTTCCATTTGAATTAGTCAAGACAAACATTATACTTTAGACTGCAAACAAGACTGTTCTCTCGTCAACTTTTGGTAAATGCAGGGGAGGGTCACCTTTTATTTCCTGCGTGCCATTGTAGGTCATATGTTATTAGTCAAACAAGCCAAGTAACAGGATGCCTAATATATGAGCTGAGTACTCTTATTTGAACTCCACAGAACTGCCTTTCTTCTTCTGTTCATTGGATAACTGTCTAGTATGATAAATTTTAGTTGGTCAAAATTTGTTGTTTTAAAATATATCCATACCACCCCCCGGAAGGTTTTGTCAGTCTGTGGTCCCCCACCCCACCCCTCTGGAAATTCAAATTATTTAGCTTTATACTTTTCTTAAAAATTTAGCTTTGACACTAGTTATGCCTTAGAATTCCAATGATCCAAGGGAGCATGTAAAAATTGGATTTTTTTAACCCACACAATATTACTGAGAGTTGAGTCCACTCTTCACCTTACAGGAGCCATTCTTTGTGGATTTGGAGTTGTGTGTGCAATTATAGCCTCGTCACTGGATGTTACTGGACTAAAGCAGTTGAATAAGGTAGCCTTATGTTGGCATAAATAAAGCTGATTGATTGATTGATTAACTGATTGATTGATTGATTGATTGATTGATTGATTGATTGATTGATTGACTGACTGACTGACTGACTGACAGATTGATTGATTGATTGATTGATTGATTGATTGATTGATTGATTGATTGATTGACAGTCAACTGACTTATTCCCTTTTTCTGCAGACCACAGAGATGAAAATTGAATCAAAAAGGATGGTAAGCACCTTGTTGTGGTGGACTTTTATATTGTAAGGAGCTTCATTAATTTGAGGCTGGAGGTAGTCTGGCTAAGTGGTTAGGTCACTGAATATGTTATCCGGTGGTCCTGCTCTGATCGCTATCTGGAGCTTTTTTTTGGTAGCCCTGAGTTCAACTCCTCTGTCAGGCTTGTAAACAGCCAACTGGTTTGCCTCCTGCCAGCTATTTGAAATCTTTGTTTCTGCCTGTTTGTTTCATGTTTTAGTTTGTTGTAGGGTTGGCCTCCTGTATCCATTTCAAAATGTTTTTTTTTTTTCTTTTTCCAACATCTTTCAATGAGTAAACTAGTGTCCACAGCCCTCTGCTTCAAACCTGTTCTGCACATTGTGTAAATTGGATTGGATACTACTTTACTTCAGGACAAGTATCCTTTACTATTTTCTGGTTCTTGTTAATTATATACCTGGATGAAGAGAGGCATAATTAAAGGAGCAAAGTATTTTTTTATGGGAACCTGCTGGCCTTTAGGTGAAACATGTGATGTGCAGACCATCTGGAGTGAACTCCACACCTCCCCATAGACTCTTGATGAGACCACTCAATTTATAAATGGATAAAAATAAATAAATGGGAATTTTCATTAGCACATCCACAGAGTGGCTATTCATCCCTTATTTCCAGGTCGAATTGGAATTTGGAAATGTTGGTTTTTGTGGAGGAAGGAAAACCGGAGAACCCAGAGAAAAAACCTCAGAGCAGGGACAAGAACCAACAACAAACTCAGCCCACATATGATATCAACACCGAGAATCGAACCCACGCTACATTGCCACTGTACCATCCCTGCTCCCCAATCCTGAGCTTATTGTGCAGTTCCAGAAAAAATCCACACCCACCCATTGGAAGGTCATTGGAAGTTCCTAGGGGGACGGGGGTCTTAAAAGCCAAAGTTTTAGAAGCAAAGTATGAACCTAGTAAACTGGAATTTCCTGGGGGCAGGGGAGGTGCAAAACAAAAAACCTTCTGTGGGGGGAGTATGGATATTTTCTGGAATTGCACATTCTTTGGTCTTGTTGTTGGATGATAATTTCAATAACATTTTTTGCAGCGGCTGACAGACATCAAGTACTTTTCCTCCACGTTCTGGCTTTTGGCGTTCTGTCTCATGTTCTTTTACATTGGAGTATTCCCATTTATTGCAGATGCCAGGTAAGTTCAATAAAGATCAACCTTCTCATATGTGAATTATCTATTTAATTATGTCTTACTTGCAATCTATGTGCAGTACAATATTTACAATACAATGCGATAACTTTAAATTAAAGTGAAAGGCAATATTACTGGTTATAACCTGTTGCAGTTTTCTAACTTACGGCCTTCAAAATAAGTAAACTAAGTATATTTCAATAACTGGCCAAAGCAATGTACAACATTCTTCTGAATTTTATTACTTGTATAGAACAGTGAACACAAGAGGAATGATTGGGAAAGTAAACCAAATGACATTATGGATCATTAGAAATGTAGTATCTAGGAAACCAGAAGTGTTTTTATAATAAAGCTGTTATATTTTTTATCACTTGTAAATATATTTTTTTCTTAGAGGTATCCTGAATGAGATATAATAAAGTTATGTTATCTTTATGTTGCTATTGTTAATTCTATGTTTATTAATACTTTGTTTGGTCATGGATTCATTGTTGATAATCTTTCTGTGGTTATATTACTTTTCAGCAAATTTATTTTTGAGAATTACAAGTACACTTTTAACTTCAGCAAGCAGACATCTGCGTACATTGCAGGCACTGTGTACTTGATGTCAATGGTGTTTGGACCTTTGATGGGTCTGTTTGTGGTACGTTGGTTGAAAGCAATAGAATTATAACCCCCCCCCCCCCCCCCATTCATAGTCACACCTTTAGTGAAGTATGCAAGTTGTAGCTTTAGGGTATGGTCTCTGAGACAGGCACCAAGATAATTTACATGTATATTATTTAATTTTATTAATCTTCTGTGAACTAACATTTAACTAGGTAAGGTTTATCAGCTTCAGCAGTGTTCCAGATAAGAGAGGGGTCTCAGGTCAAACACACGAGGAAACTGGCTTCTTGACCCAACAAAGTAAATGAATGGTAAACTGAAGAAGATTTGTAGACAGCCACACCTATTAATGCCTCAAAATTCTTCATTGGAGTCCCTGACTTTCAATGTTATCTGGTACGCTGAG
The DNA here is from genome assembly GCF_977016875.1 of Pavona decussata. Taxonomy (NCBI): domain Eukaryota; kingdom Metazoa; phylum Cnidaria; class Anthozoa; order Scleractinia; family Agariciidae; genus Pavona; species Pavona decussata. The sequence continues at coordinate 2,491,337 of NW_028145742.1, forward strand.
CTTGGGGCTAGAGGGCCTTTAATTTAGTCAAAGAACATCACTCTGTGGTTTTTATGTCTGGTTTGTGCTTATTTTTGAGAGAAACAAGGCCAAAACGTAGTGGCGGTATCGTTTCATGCCGTCAAGAGAGAAAGAAACTCAACAAGCATAAAACTGACACTTTGGATTTTGTTCATTCATTAATTTTAGTAAGTCCATCACCACTCTCTTCCTAACGTTTGACCGTTGTTTATGTTCATTTTCCCTCCCAAGTGAGCCCTCAAGCCCTCTAGCCCCAATAAATATAGAATAATTTATAATTAATATTATATCATATATGCTTCCTTCTACAGGATTTTTTTGGACGACGAGGGATTTTAATATTTCTTTGTGCCGTGTTAACCATCCCTGTTTATGGACTGTTAGCATTTGCACCCCATGTTCATCCTCTGGTTTCTACCATCTGGCTTGGCTTTGCCTACTCAATGGCTGCTGTGAGTTCATTAGGGAGTTTAAGAAACGACGACGGCAAAGGCAATGAAGACATCACCCGAAAATATATCTTTATTTCATTTGTGCTACTTCGTAATTATTTCAACTCGCTCAACTTTTACAAAAATGGCAAACTATCCAGGAACCAAATTGGTAGGAGTGGCATACAAGTTAAGAAAGGAAATGAAAAATTGACCAATTGTGCGTTTATGTTCTCCACAAAATCTTAAATGTGGTCATTTCACGTTGTTGTTTTGCAGAGGACGGTAAAGAAATGCCAGTACTAAAATATAAAACGGACATGCCGTCGTTGTTGCTTAAGCTCCCTATTATCATTGTTTCACGATCTTCCTGTGAACATTCTTTGTTGGGACCGATTGCCAAGTTCAAAGATCGACGCATACAAGGGCATTAGACTGATGGCACAAAGCTTTGTGTGGGGGATTAATTTAAAGTGGGACATTATTTTGTGTTTCCCCTATAAGTTGGAAATTACAGGAAAAGTTAGCTAGAGACCTCAACAGACAAATAATAACATTGTGATGTTTGGCATAAAGGGGGAACACCTCGCTGCGGTCGGCGCGACAGACCACTCCCATAGCGTGACCATAAAGCCTTACTTATCTCCCCATCGTATTAACTATATTTAATGACCAGCACTGGATCTGACAAGTTGTAGGTAGGTCCAAAACGTAAACAATCTAATAGCCCAACTTTCATAACACTAAAAACTGAAACATCTGGCCAGCATAGTGCAAAGATATATGGCATTTTTTAAAACCAGTTCAAGCCTAATAATTACTCTGCAGCGCTACGAGCCGACTCCACCAGCACATGCTGGATAAAAGCCAGCTATAAGGAGCTAAAAACACAAGGCTTGGGGAAGTCCCTGTGAGACTTAACCGTCACTGATGCTTGCGAAGCAAGTATCACCCCAAGCCAACCAATGACAACACTTATGGGAAAGTAACACCGGCCATGCATGGCACGCGGTCGAAATCCATAGTCTATAGTATTCAGATGAAAATTAGTTCAAAATCCATAGTCTACAGTATTAGGATGAAAATAAGGTCAAAATCCATAGTCTTGTATTATGATAAAAAATAGCTCAAAATCGATAGTCTATAGTATTAGGATAAAATTAGCTGGAAATCTATAGTCTATACTATTAAGATGAAATTAGCTCAAAATCCATAGTCTATACTATTAGGATGAAAATTAGCTCAAAATCCATAGTCTGTAGCGTTAGGATGAAAATTAGGTCAACATCCATAGTTTATACTATTAGGATAAAAAATAGCTGAAAATTCAGTCTTTAGTATTAGGGTGAAAATTAGGTCAAAATCCATAGTCTAATGTATTAGGATAAAAATTAGTTGAAAATTCGTAGTCTTTAGTATTAGCATTAAAATTAGGTCAAAATCCATAGTATATAGTATTAGGATGAAAATTAGGTCAAAATTCATAGTTTATAGTATTAGTATGAAAATTAGGTCAAAATCCGTAGTCTATATTTATTAGGTTGAAAAATTAGTCCAAAATCTATAGTCTATATTATAAGGATGAAAATTAGGTAAAAATCCATAGCTTAAGATATTAGGAAGGTCGAAATTCATAGTCTATACTATTCGGATGACAATAAGCACAAAATCCAGAGTCTATAATTTATATAATAAACAAAATTAGGTCAAAATCAATAGTCTATAGTATTAGCATGAAAATAAGGCGAAAATCTATAACCCTAACCCTGACTTTGTGAGCTATTTCTTTGTTCCTGGTCCCTTGGGAGGCCTAAAAACTGTCTCAGGGGACGTATCTAACCCAGTGATTCGCTTGGGAGCTTTTAAAAGAATATTTGTATTTTGTCCAAAAATCGACTTTTTTCCAAAGGGTAAGTCCATGGTTTTTGGCCAAAAATAACCAAATTTTAGAGTCAACATTTTTCACTTGTTTATGTTCCTAGGGATCTTGGCGTGTCGTAAAACTCACTTGGGAATCATTTTAAGTGAAAATAACGCCCTGGCAGTGAATTTTCTGTTTAACTTTCACCCTGACTTCATCTTTGCTGGGCCTTTTCTTTGTTCCTGGTCCCTTGGGAGGCCTAAAAACTGTCTCAGGGGACGTTTTCTAACACAGTGATTCGATTGGAAGCTTTTAAAAGAATATTTGCATTTCGTCCAAAAATCGACTTTTTTGCAAGAGGTAGGTCCATGGTTTTTGGCCGGAAATTCCCAAATTTTGAAGTTGGCATTTTTTAATATTTTATGTGCATAGGGATCACGGCGTGTCGTAAAACTCACTTGGAAATCATTTTCAAGTGAAAATAACGCCCTGACAAAGAATTTTCTGTTTAACTCTCACCCTGACTTCATCTTTTCTGGGCCATTTCTTTGTTCCTGGTTTCTTAGGAGGCCTAAAAACTTCCTCAGGGGATGTTTTCTATCACAGTGATTCGATTGCATTCTTTTAAAAGAATATTTGTATTTCGTCCAAAAATTTCTTTTTTCCAAGGGGTAGGTCCATGGTTTTTTGGCCAAAAATGATCAAATATTCAAGTGGGCATTTTCCACTTGTTTTTGTCTCTAGGGATCTAGGTGTGTCGTAAAACTCACTTGGGGATCATTTTTAAGTGAAAATAACGCCCTGACAAAGAATGTTGTGTTTAACTCTCACCCTGACTTTATCTTTTCTTGGCCATTTCTTTTCTCCTGGTCCCTTGGAAGGTCTAAAAACTGTCTCATGGGACGTTTTCTAACACAGTGATTTGATTGGAAGCTTTTAAAAGAATATTTGTTTTTCGTCCAAAATTCGGCCTTTTTCCAAGGGGTAAGTCCATGATTTTTGGCCAAAAATTAACAAATTTTGAAGTCGGCATTTTTCAGTTGTTTACTACCCTAGGGATCTCGACGTGTCGTAAACCTCACTTGGGAATCATTTTTAAGTGAAAATAATGCCATGACAAAGAATGTTGTGTTTAACTCTCAGCGTGACTTCACCTTTTGTGGGCTATTTCTTTGTTTTTGGTCCCTTGGGAGGCGTATAAAATGTCTCAGAGGACCTTTTTGGACACACTGATTCGATTGGAAGCTTTTAAAAGAATATTTGTATTTTGCCAAAAATCGACTTTTTTCCTAGGGGTAAGTCCGTGGTTTTTGGCCAAAAATGACTAAATTTTCAAGTTGGCATTTTTCACTTGTTTATCTCCCTAGGGATCTTGGCGTGTCGTAAAAACTCACTAGGGAATCATTTTTTTTGTGTGAAAATAATGCCCTGACAAAGAATTTTCTTTTCAACTCTCACCCTGACTTTATCTTTTCTGGGCCATTTCTTGGTTCCTGGTCCTTTGAGAGGCCTAAAAACTGTCTCAGGAAACGTTTTCTGACACAATGATTCGATTGGAAGCTTTTAAAAGAATATTTGTCTTTCGTCCAAAAATCGACCTTTTTCCAAGAAGTAAGTCCATGATTTTTGGCCAAAAATTAACAAATTTTAAAGTCGGCATTTTTCAGTTGTTTACTACCCTAGGGATCTCGACGTGTCGTAAACCTCACTTGGGAATCATTTTTAAGTGAAAATAACGCCATGACAAAGAATGTTGTGTTTAACTCTCAGCGTGACTTCACCTTTTGTGGGCTATTTCTTTGTTTTTGGTCCCTTGGGAGGCGTATAAAATGTCTCAGAGGACCTTTTTGGACACACTGATTCGATTGGAAGCTTTTAAAAGAATATTTGTCTTTCGTCCAAAAATCGACTTTTTTCCTAGGGGGAAGTCCATGGTTTTTGGCCAAAAATGACCAAATTTTCAAGTCGGCATTTTTTCTTGTTTATTTCCCTAAGGATCACGGCATCTCGAAAAACTTACTTGGAAATCATTTTTAAGTGCAAATAACGCCATGACAAAGAATTTTTTGCTTAACTCTCACTTTGACTTTATCTTTTCTTTGCCATTTCTTTGTCCCTGGTCCCTTGGGTTGTCTCAAGGGACGTTTTCTAACACAGTGATTCAATTGAAAGTTTTTAAAAGAATATTTGTATTTCGTCCAAAAATCGACCTTTTTTCCCAGGGGTAAGTCGATTTTTTTTTTCCAAAAATGACCAAATTTTTAGGTCGACATTTTTTACTTGTTTATGTCCCTAGGGATCTCGGCGTGTCGTAAAACTCACTTGGGAATTAATTTTAAGTGAAAATAACGTTTTGACAAAGAATTTTATGTTTAACTCTCTCCCTGACTTCACCTTTTCTGGGCCATTTCTTTGTTCCTAGTCCCTTGGGAGGCCTAAAAACTGTCTGAAGGGACGTTTTCTAGCACAGTGATTCGATTGCATGCTTTTAAAAGAATATTTGTATTTCGTCTAAAAATCGACTTTTTTCCCAGGGGTAAGTCCATGGTTTTTGGCCAAAAATGACCAAATTTTCAAGACAGCATTTTTCACTTGTCTATGTCCCTAGGGATCTCGGCGTATCGGAAAACTCACTTGGGAATTATTTTTAAGTGAAAATAACGCTTTAACAAAGAATTTTATGTATAACTCTCACCCTGACTTCACCTCTCTTTGTTCCTGGTCCCTTGGGAGGCCTAAAAACTGTCTTAGGGGACGTTTTCTGAAAAAGTGATTCAATTGGAAGCTTTTAAAAGAATATTTGTATTTCGTCCAAAAATTGACTTTTTTGCAAGGGGTAAGTCCATGGTTTTTGGTCAAAAATGAACAATTTTTGAAGGTGGATTTTTTACTTGTTTTGTTGCTAGGGATCACAGCGTGTCTTGAAACTCGCTTGGGAATCATTTTTAAATGCAAATAACTACCCAACAAAGAATTTTCTGTTGAACCCTAACCCTGACTATAGTCTATAGTATTAGGATTAAAATTAGCTCAAAATCTATTGCTATATTGTTAGGATGAAAATTAACTCAAAATCCATAGTCTGTAGTATTAGGATGAAAATTAGCTGAAAATCCATATTCTATACGATTGTAATAGAAATCAGGCAAAAGTCCATAGTCTATAGTATTAGGATGAAAATTGGGCCAAAATGGAAAGTCTATAGTATTGTAATGGAAATAAGGCAAAAATCGATAATCTATAGTATTGTAATGGAAGTTAGGCAAAAATCGGTAGTCTATAGTACTGGAATGAAAATTAGGCAAAAATCCATAGTCTATAGTATTGTAATGGAAATTAGGCAAAAATCCATAGTCTATAGTATTGTAATGGAAATTAGGCAAAAATCCATAGTCTATAATATTGTAATGGAAATTAGGCAAAAATCCATAGTCTATAGTATTGTAATGGAAATTAGGCAAAAATCCATAGTCTATAGTATTGTAATGGAAATTAGGCAAAAATCCATAGTCTATAGTATTGTAATGGAAATTAGGCAAAAATCCATAGTCTATAGTATTGTAATGGAAATTAGGCAAAAATCGATAGTCTATAGTATTGTAATGGAAATTAGGCAAAAATCCATAGTCTAAAGTATTGTAATGGAAATTAGGCAAAAATCCATAGTCTATAGTATTGTAATGGAAATTAGGCAAAAATCCATAGTCTATAGTATTGTAATGGAAATTAGGCTAAAATTGATAGTCTATAGTATTGTAATGAAATTTAGGCAAAAATCCATAGTCTATAGTATTGTAATGGAAATTAGGCGAAAATCCATAGTTTATATAGTATAGTAATGGGAAAATAGGCAAATTTTGATAGTCTATAGTATTTTAATGGAAATTGGGCAAAAATCGATAGTCTATATAAGTATTGTAATGTAAATTAGGCAAAAATCGATAGTCTATAGTATTAGCCAAGGAAGAAAATAAGGTCAAAATCCATAGTCTATAGTATTGTTATTGAAATTAGGCCAAAATCCATAGTCTATAGTATTGTAATAGAAATTAGGCGAAAATCCATAGTTTATATAGTATAGTAATGGGAAAATAGGCAAATTTTGATAGTCTATAGTATTTTAATGGAAATTGGGCAAAAATCGATAGTCTATTTAAGTATTGTAATGTATATTAGGCAAAAATCGATAGTCTATAGTATTAGAAAGAAAATAAGGTCAAAATCCATAGTCTATAGTATAGTAATGGAAATCAGGCAAAAGTTGATAGTCTATAGTATTAGGATGAAAATTGGGCCAAAATGGATAGTCTATAGTATTGTAATGGAAATAAGGCAAAAATGTTGTCTATGGTATTAGAATGAAAATTAGGCAAAAATCCATAGTCTATAGTATTGTAATGGAAATTAGGCAAAAATCCATAGTCTATAGTATTGTAATGGAAATTAGGCAAAAATCCATAGTCTATAGTATTGTAATGGAAATTAGGCAAAAATCAGTAGTCTATAGTATTAGGAAGAAAATAAGATCAAAATCCATAGTCTATAGTATAGAAATGGAAATTAGGCAAATATCGATAGTCTATAGTATTGTAATGGAAATTAGGCAAAAATCCATAGTCTATAGTATTGTTATGAAAAAAAGGCCAAATTGATAGCCAATAGTATTGTTAATGGAATTAGGCAAATATCGATAGTCTATAGTATTGTAATGGAAATTAGGCAAAAATCCATAGTCTATAGTATTGTAATGGAAATAAGGCCAAAATTGATAGTCAATAGTATTGTAATGGAATTAGGCAAAAATCAATAGTATATAGTATTAGGATGAAAATTAGGCAAAAATCGATAGTCTATAGTATTGTAATGGAAATTAGACAAAAATCCATAGTCTATAGTATAATTTGTAAAGGAAATTAGGCCAAAATCAATAGTCAATAGTATTGTAATGGAAATTAGGCCAAAATCGATAGTCTATAGTATTGTAATGAAAATTAGGCTGAGATCAATAGTCTATAGTATTAGGAAGAAAATAAGGTCAAAATCGGTAGTCTATGGTATTAGTATTACAATCAGCTCAAAATGCACATAAGCTATAAGATTAGGATGAAAATAAAACGAAAGTCTATACATTAGTCGAAAGATAATATTAGGATGAAAATAGGGCCAAAATCTATTGTCTATAGTATTAGAATGAAAATTAAGTCAAAATTCATAGTTGTCGCTCCAGCGATTCGCAAAGAACACAGTCTCTTTTACTGATGTTTCCAGACTTTAATGAAGTTCAACTTGTCTCTCAACACTGTGAGAACTAACGATTAAAATGTTTACAAATTACTCAACTGTACAAGACTACGCTAAACAAAAGGTAAAAATTACAGCTTACGCAAATGGATAAAAACAACTAAATGAAAACGCTAAGAACAGTCACATTGACTTGCGTTAATATAAATGAAAATTAGAAAACAATACAAAGCAACAAAACTTAAGTTACAAGCGTCGCTAAGTACGCATACGCTAATTGAAACATTGACTCGTAATAACAAAAGCTGCGAAAATATTTACCTTGGTGCTGCCTTCGAATAACTGGAACGATAGTTTCTATTGTAGCTTGGTGAATTTAACTTGAACTTTCTTGCACTTTCTTGCACTTAAAACTTTAACTTAACTTGGACTTTTACTAACTTCTTGAACTTGCTTACGACTTGTGACTTGTGACGAAAAAACTAAAACAGTTTGACTTTTTACTTAATTTGCGCTGTCGCGTGGCCTGTCGTGATCGTGTCGTGATCGGCAAGAGCGCGCGCTATTTAAATTACGCGCTTTCTAGAAACTTCTAGATAGTTCTACGAAAGACTAAAAACATTACTTACAGAAAACCATTACTTAAATAAGCCGATTCCTAAAATAAATTACCGGCTTTTCTTAAACAAATAACAACTTTATAAAACAATAACAATATAAACAAATGCCGTGACTCTCACGGTTTCTTGTGGTAGCTACAATAGTGTACAGCATTAGGATGACAATAGGCCTTATCACGGTTTTCGACGCCATTTTGACGGGTAGGCAAACAGGCTTGAAATAACAGTGTTTGTATGGAAATCCAATGTCAAATAATTTTCTTAAAACATCGCTTCTGAAAAATTCATGAATTGGAAACTTTTGGCACTAGAAAGAGGATTTTAAGAACAAAATTGGAGGGATGTAGCTGTGACAGAAAGCGTCCAGTCTTGTTTTGAACTTTCCATACATTTGTCTGTATAGCGAACAAGCCGTGAGCTGCTGCTAAAAATAGTTCACGGGAAAAAATACAGGGAAATGTATGGAAAGTTCAAAACACGACTGGACGCTTTCTGTCACAGCTACATCCCTCCAATTTTGTTCTTAAAATCCTTTTCCTAGTAAAAAAAGTTTCCAATTCATGAATTTTTCAGAAGCGATGTTTTATGAAAATTATTTGACATCGGATTCCCATACGAACACTGTTATTTCAAGCCTGTTTGCCTACCCGTCAAAATGGCGTCGAAAACCGTGATAAGGCCTATTAGATCAAAGTCCTTAGTCTATAGTATAAGACTGAAAATTAAGTCAAAATACATAGTCTATAGCATAAGGATGATAACTAGGTCAAAATCCAGTCTATTGTATGGTGACGAAAATTAATTTAAAATCCGTAGTCTATAGTATTAGAATGAAAATTAGGTGAAAATCCATAGTCTATAGTATTAGGATAAAAATTTGGTGAAAAATCATAGTCTATATATTCGGATGAAAACTACGCTAAAATCTATAGTCTATAGTATTAGCATGAAAGTTAGTGGAAAATCCATAATCTATGGTATTAGTATGAAGATTAGTGTGAAAATGTATATTCTGTAGTATTAGGAGGTAAATTAATCCAAAATCCTTAGTCTAGAATATGGATGAAAATTAGGCAAAAATCCATAGTCTATAGTATTATGATGGAAATTGGTCAAAATCGACAGTCTATAGTCTTAGGATGAAAAATAGGATGGCCTAATTTTCATGCTACTAGGTACAGTCAACTCCCTTTATTGCGGACACCCTCGGGACCGAGGGTTAGTGTCCTTAAGGACGGTGCCTACTATTGTTACTGCGCATACGTTCTGCGCATCTCGAGATACTCGTGTTTCCTATGGGTGGTGCTTACTAATACAGGAATATTTTTGCGCGGTTTAAAACTATACGGAGAAAGCAGAACTTGCCAAATGCTTTTGGTGTCTCAAAAGAAAATTGGGGGTAACCATGCATTTTTCAGAGATAATTAAGCTTCAATTTAGGAAAAAATCCCATACATTGCTTTATATTTTGGCGTTTTTTGGAGATATTATTGCTTAATAATCTCTGAAAGAAGCGTGGTTACCCCCAATTTTCTTTTTGGATTCCAATACGCCTCGCTAAGATCTGCTTTTCTCGCATAGTCATAAGCCGCACAAAAATACTGCGGTATTAGTAGGCACCGTCCTTAATAGTGAGTCCGTAATAGCGGGAATTCAATTCAGCCAAACATCTGTAATATATATTTTTGCCGAGGATTTAGCTGCTGTCCGTATTATCGAGGTGTCCGTAATAGCGAGGTGTCCGCAAGGCGAGAGTTAACTGTAAGTAAGTGAGTAAGACTTTATTTTATGAGTGTGACATCTGGCAGTAGGGAAAGTGATAAACTAAATAAATGGCCCTACACAGTATGAATTTTGACCTGCTATTCAAACTATAGACTAAAGATTTTGGCCTAATTTCCACCCTATTATTGGTAACAGGTAATAAAAATGCCCCTAATCCTAGAAAAGACAATACAGATAATCTATACAACAGACCAATGAAAAGAGAGGTTCTAGGCAGAGAGTAACATCATTGCCAGGGTCTCCCTACTTTGCTTCAAGGGAGAAGAATAGTGGAGACCATAAGGTTGAGTTGCTTTGTGGCACTGATTTGTTTCCACCAATGCCCTTTGGACATGTTTTGTGTGACAACGCAAAGATGTATAAATTAACTACTGTTATTTTCCTTATCGTTAGGCGTCTCTTTGGCCATCTTTTCCTCTTGTTGTGGACCAGTCAACTGTTGGTAAGTTTGTTAGTGAGATTCTGAATACATCAATGAAACAAGATTAATCTGAATACAGAAGAAATAACAATGTTATTCCGGACAATAGAGTGTTTTCACGGCAGCCATATTGGAGGAGTGAAACAATAGTAACAATGATTTCACTCTGGGAAATAAATTTTATTTTTATGCAAATATCTTTATTGTTTGGCCCCTCCAAAATGGAGGTGTAGTGGTTAGCACGTCGGACTGTTGATTGGATGGTCGGAAGATCTGAGGGTCCTGGGTTTGAGGCCAGGTTGGTCTCTTAATTGCCGCGTTGTTTCTTAGACAAGAAACTTTGCTCCACATTGTCTCTCTTTGTCCAGGTGTATATTAAATGGGTACCGGTGGTATACAGCTGGGGGTAACCCTGCAATGGACTAGCATCACATCCGGGGGGGGGGGGGGGGAGTAGCAATACTCCTAGTTGCTTCATGCTACAGAAACTAGGCTAAGCTCTGGCGGTGTGGGCCACTTTGGCGCTAGTGTGGCTTTACCTTTTAGCTCCAACATGGCCACCATGAACTCACTCTATCTGTCATCAACTCTTCAAATTAAATGTTTTCATCAGTGGCCATTCATTGGCCACTTGACTGTAAGTTTTAACGTTGGCAGGAAGTTTGGCAACTCTCAGGTCACCAGGAGAAATATTTTAGTCCCCATTAATAATAACTAAAATGGTGGTAGCCTGGCGGGTTGGTTATGGTACGCAACACTTGGAAGAAAATATGAGTTTAAACAAATAAAATATTAGCATGGGTGAATTGTGTTTAACTTGTGAACTTTAAACTAACACAGAAATGAGGACCTCAGAGAAAGTCTGTACTCTTAGACGATTAGCATGGTTCTCAACTTTCCCATTGCAATAATCACCTTCTTGTATAGCGATGTACTTACCAAAACATTGAGCTTACTTTTACGTTTGTAGATTATAAGGCCTGTTGTGTTTTCCTTACCAGGAACTGCCTTAGGACTTACTACTTCTATTCAGATGATAGGCATGGGAATAGCAAATATCATTGTTGGGAAAATGCTTGATGATATAAAGTAAGTGGCTTGTTAACCTCTGTACTAACATTGGTATTCTACTAGTAAAAAGAACATTTTTGACACCCACCTCCCCCTTATGCTAGGTTACTTTGCCATGGTTATGTGCCTTGATGACCTTCAGACCTTTGTTACCAGAGTTCGCAACCCTGGTTGGTTCAACCAATCAGCTCAGATCCTAGGTGAGAGTTCTGACAGACAGACAAGGCTGATATTGGCCTTATGTGCCTTATGGCGCAAAGTGTGATGATGATGATGATGGTTCATGGCTTAGAGTTTTGAATTGGGTATGGTGTGAGGAACTCTATCCTATTAAAACAGCAGTAAGTGAGATTGCAAGAGGCAATGAAGGAGGTTTGTTGGTTACCCCACCCCTTTTCAATCGTCACTCCATAGCAAACATGAAGTTTTGTTTATTTTTTCTTTTCAGATCTTTAGATAGGTGGAAGTATGTGATGATATTTCTGTTGGCTAACACACTGGCTTGTGTCACCTTGGCTGTTTTGGTGAACATCAATGACAAAAGAAAGGTAAAAGCTTAGAGTAATTTCCCTGTCTTCATCCAAATACCCGCTTAGCTTTACATACTAAAGCTAAAAGCGAACTCTAACTTTCCATGGGAGAACATTCAGGAGGGTTTGTTCGACTCATTAAAACAGTGCTTGCAGTTGCCATCTGAGGGAGGCAGGGGCTTGTTTTCCTTTGGGAGGAGTAGTGGCTAATGTTCTTAGGCACTTATTTCTCTTGATACAATATGGGGAGGAGAGGAAAGGGGAGTGTGAATCTGCAAAACGTTTTTGGGCCAAATCTATTGATCTACAAATATTTTTGCGATAAGCCGAAACCCCTTGCATGTGTAGCACATCAAAAATATTCCTGTTTCGGATGTCGGAGAGTCTTCCATCAATGCACCTAAATTGTCTACTTTTTACAGATTCTTGTAACCATAATAAGCAAAAATCTGTAAAAGGTCCAAGAACAACAAAGTCTATGGTCTAAACAAAGTAATAAAGCAAAATCTGCAAATCCGTAAAAATTATGCATTGAATCGGTAATCTGAAGGACGTTTTTGGCCAAATTTGCTGATATGTTTGAATGGCAAGCTGACCACTCCACTGAGAACACTTTTTTTGTTTTGTAGGGTGGTATTCTAAATCGTTCACCGCGGAAAAGAGATGATCCTTTAATAGAAGGTCCAGTTAACACTTATGGTTCAATATCCACGGCAGGATACACCAACAAGGATGCACTTCTTTATGACTCATCAACATCCATCAATTAACAATATTACTTTCTGCTGAGAGGACAATCTGCATTTTTAACAATGAAAATAAGCAGTCAGGAATAAAATAAACTGCAGTTCTGAAAAGCAGTGATCAACAGCTTCCAATGAATGGATACCTTTTTTTTATTTCCATATTTTAGACTAGTGCCACATTAGTTGACTCCAGAAAGGTAAACAGATAAAGCTAAGAACCTAAACTACTAGTAAATGTCACCTTCTAAAAGAAGGATTGTTGTTGACAAGCTAAAATGTCACAAGAAAAAGAACAACTTGGTAATTTTACAAAGTTTCTAAAATGACTGGCCAAGGTTAGACTGCAAGCAGCCCCCCTTTTTACCTCAGATCACGTGTGCAAGGCAACAGTAAAATTATGCAAATTACAAAAGTGAATGAGGAGGTATTGGCTTGCAGCTTTGCCGCTCGCCGCTCGCTAGAAATCGCGTGAGCATGACAAAACTTAGGAGAAGAAAGAGACTGCTAGCAGTCTAGGCCAAGGTTGTTAATGAGCTTGCTTAGATTCTCCAAGCCACAGCCTTGGGACTCAAGAAATAATCCTTTTGAGTGGGATATTTCATGAAACAATAATCAACTTTAACATCAAGACTACTCAGCCATGATGGCTTACAGTTTGTGTGAGTAGCTTTACCAAACTACACTGCAGTCTTAGTGTAGTGCTAGATTAGTTTCCTGTGTAGGGTGGTGTTGGGAGCAGGGAAAGAGTAGCAGCAATAAGAGATGGAGTAACTCTTATTTTGATACAAATTTTAAAAGTAAATTTCTTGCAATGTAGAGAGTAATCATTTGAAATAAAATTTATTGTGTTATTGACTTAAAACAATAAGAATACAGAGCAGAAGTTTTTTAAATGACTTCAAGGTGTTTTATGATGAATTATTAATAAGTTTGAGAAGTTTTGTGGAAAGTGTTGTTTACTTATTATCAGTTTATGATTGTGAAAGCTTAACACCCATAACGTTAGTCTTCTGTGCAAGCAACTTGAAGGGAGACTGGGACTGAAGAAGAAAGATTGGGAGGGGCCTGGACATACCTGCCAAGCCCCGGAGTACAAAAATATGGAGACATCTAGAAATGTCATTTTGGACAATGTCTGAATACTCTCTGAAAATCACCCAAAGGCCTTCCGAATGTTCCAGACGTCTCTAGGTTAGAACAGCATTTACCTACCATGTATTGTGCAATTTGATTGGTTGCTTTCTGAACAATTATGATACTCATTAAAAATATATAAATTGAATTGCTCTGTTTTACATTTTTCAAATCAAGAACAGCTCAAATAAGAACACTAAATCCACTTCTTGTTTTATTTTCCTTTTTGACATCTCGAAAATAATGAAACTAATGAAAAAAATTTGACAAAGGCCACGGTAGGTATTTCCCGGGAGATTTGGTGCTCTAACCGGGAGACTGGGAGATTCGATAAAAAACTTGGAGACTCCTGGGAAAACTGGGAGAGTTGGCACGTTTGCCTGGATAGAAAGAGTAGTTCACAGTCTTGTTCCCAGTTCTCCTCTTTCTTCCCATTCTAACTGCAGCTTTCTGTCAATGTCTTTATTTTTAGTCAGAATTGCTTGTTGAGGAGGTTACCTTTGTGCAACTTTGTTTGTTAATTTACATGTTCAAGTTTACTATAATAGGAGATGTAGAGCAGTTAATAAGGAGTGAAATAGAAGGCCATATCTACACTATGCTGGATAGCGTTTTATGCTGTTGTGAAAAATAATGGTGTGAACAGAAGTGACCCAAAACCACCGCCATCTTAATCCAATCCTCGCTCCTCATTATTGACTTCCGTTTTGGTTTGATTCCCTGTTCACACTACTCAAGAAAGTGTCATGAAAACCTATCTGATATTTGGTTATTCACTTTCCAAGACCAAGGCAGCGCAGCATTGCACCATTACAAGAATCAATCTGAAATTGGCTTTTTTTTGTGTGAACAAAAGCCCTATCTGGTTATATTTTTGGTGCTGGTACAAGAGCTATTCAGTATAGTGTAGACAGCCTAAATAATAATTGGATGATTATCCACCTGATACTTTTTTAAGATAAAATAGATTTATGGGGCAAATGAAATTAATTTGATTGATTGATTGATTGATTGATTGATTGATTGATTGATTAATTGATTGATTGATGCACAGTAAAATTCATCAGTAAATTACAAAATCCTACATCTAATACATACTAAGTCCATAAATAAAATATACACAACAACCGTTTTACATAAATGTTGTGTCTGACAATTATTGAAAAGGGGTACAATGAGTCATTATTAAATTAGAGTTGTAGACATTTTTAAGTGTGTATAGCTGTGCCAGTTTTATTACAGTTTCAACACTCCTCGTCTTTTTTCATTCTCCAAACACAAATATCTGCAAATTCACATCTGTGGCACTTCCAGGCTTCTTCTATTTCCACACCCTTTGTCTCTCTCTCTCCTTTCCAATATGGTAGCATTGCAGTCAGCTTAGATTGTGTCCAGCCTTCATCCAAATCCAATTTTATTTTATTTGTTACTTCATGGCTGGCTTGTGAGCAGTACTCAACTACCATGGAGCTTATTTTTGGAACATCGGATAACCGGAATCTTTTCAACATTAGATCAGCAATTGGAATTAGGCTATCACTTGGTATTTGACAATCTTTAGCAAATTTGTTGATATCTTCTGAAAGCACAGTATCTCCGTTTAATTTAAGCTTGGACAGAAGACTGGTAATATCTAACTTCCCTGCAAGCAAGTCATTAAACATAATACTGTAGAGCATGGCCTGGAAGAACGTCCTGTTTTGTTGTGCTCTTGAAGGTAGACTGTTGCTTCCAGCTCTTGTCTTAAGCTCTAAAAGTTCAAGTTGACCCGTTTCATTGAAGTGCAATTCATCAATAATGCCATGTACAAACACTCCCATGCTGAATGGCTCTCCAAAGACAGGAAATTCCCGAACCGTTTGATGTGCATCCAGGGAAGCCATTTTTGTGAGGCAGTCCAAAAAGATGGCTGCCCATTTGTCTTCTTTGCTTTCTATCTTGATGTCCACCAAGTCATACAGTTCCATTTCTGTAAATCAGATAAGACAGTTCTCATTCACCATCTGTCGAATAATACAACAGCTTACCCCATTTCCTTTACTTTTCTGAAATAGTAAGATTCTTCTTAGAATTCAAGATAGTCTTCTCCGGTGTATTCATGACCATGAGGTTGATTACTCTCTTGATTTTTATTAGCCTGCGAGCAAGCTCTTGGGGTAGGCAGTGGGGGCCGATCCTTTCTCCCTCACCTGAGAGTTTGCTCACAGGCTACATTTTTATATTCTGCCTGGAAGATTAAACTCAGAGTTGTATTCTCATCTTTATAAAATTCTGAGGCTTGATTTGAACTGATGGTAATGTATTAGATCTACCCTGGGTGCCAGAGGCTTTTCTTGTACAGTTTCCAGTTCCTATCGAAGTACCTTACTGTCATTTTTCAGCCAAAGGTGATCAGGAGCCTGACAATCCTGCATCCTCATGACACACAATAAACAACCTCTGGTACCCAAGGGTATGTGATATCTCCTTATGATATCAAATACCAGTACAACTGTGTCAAGTCACGTACCATAAGACAAAATTTCATGGGAAGATCTTTCATATATTCTGTAACAAAAAACCTGTGTTGCTCCCACACCTAATCACCTCTGTTTTCAATCTAAATAGTTGCATACCTCTTGCCAAGTGGATGCTCTTCCCTAGCTTCATTTGTTCAGTTTCTGGTCTTGTTTCGGGAGCTATGAAGTTGTATTCCATTTGCTGTTCACACCAGAACTGCGCAGTCAAATCACTTACACTCAGATACCCCACTCCACATCTGAACCTGTCCAGAGGGGATAGGAACTGTCTTGATGAAATACCCTTGTCAGTGCCATCCTCGTTTTCTTTGTCGACAGTGGATTTGACATCTAATTAACAAAACAAAATCGCATTGGAAATTTTACTAAATGTGTTGAAAAACCTGTACTCCGCTGCAGTTTGCAAAACAGAAGCATCACTTACAAGGGCATTAAAGAATGGAAGTCCCTGTTGTGATTATTGAACAAAACTCTTTGAAAGCTTTCAAAACTTTTTACTGCAAATTCACCAAGAGTAGACTAGCCTAAATATTTTTCGGGGGAGAGAAGCGACAGCCGGAAATACGTCTGCATTTGCAGACTAAGAGAAGACCTCAAGGCCAAGGCTTTTTTAATTATTATTTTTTAAAAAATATGCACTTGCACTCTTCGTAGCATCTTCACTTTACATATGCACCTGCTACCTGCAGTGATGGGCCAATGTCTTTTGCAGATGATCAATTGAGATAGGCTAGTTTGGGTTCCTGTCATTTAAAACCACAGTCCACTACACAGAGAGGATGGTAAACCTGTGCATCCATAAAGATGAAAGAAAATAATTTAACTGATAGAAACACCTGGTCGTAGCATTCTACATCAATCCTCTCCTTCACCTCTCCTCAGTTCATAGTTAACAACCAACGCAATTATTTTAACTTTATGCAATTCCACCTTACTCCCCCCCCCCGCCCCCATTTGATACCCATCCTCGGCCCAGGCCCTTGCACGTGCACCTTCAGCCGTAACAAATCCACAAAACAGAGATTTGACTTTATACAGCAAGAGCAAATCTTACCTTCCATATTAATGGCCATCCGGATGGCTTCGTCCCACATTTCAAATTCCTCATCGCTGACAATTTCTACTTCAATAGAGTTTTGGCTAGAACTGGGAGTTTCGTTTGCCGTCGCAAATTCGGCCATCTTACGAAAGTGGCCGCAAACTGTAGTTAGTTGCAAGCAGCGTCATCATTATGTGAATTAATTCTGGTACTTGAAACTGAAAGTTTTAAACGTAATTTTATAGTCAATTTTTCGTCAATTTTATTGTCTTTGCATGCCCGCTGACCTGAGCCGCTTTCCCGCGTGTTTTCCCGGGAACTTCGTTGGGCTTTGTTGTGGCCTGTAAATCCTATTTTTTTACACTGCCTGAGGAAGTGGACTGTCCGAATAGTAAATCTGACAACGATATAGGGATTTGAACACAACTGTGCTTTATTATTTGAAAGCTTGACGAACCTTGGTCCGAATTTCAGATGATGTCATCGAAAGCAGCTGTTAATGGTCAGCCGGCCGGCGAGGACGGTGTGAAAGGCAAAAAAACGGCCAGAATGTACAAAGTTGTTCTTACTGGAGGTTTGTTCAATTGATAATCATTTAAGTAATCTGCAAGTAATCTCTTACTTCTCTGCCCATAGTTATCTGCATCGTTCGATCGAAGGTCGTTCGACTTCATGTTCGGCTTGTTCGAGTTCATATTATGCATGTGCTCGTTTTGTTTTGTTTATGAGCAAATGATTGAGCTCTTTTCTAGCGATGGTTGTGAAGCATAAGTGTGCAGATTTCAGCACAGCTTCGCAACGAATTTGTATCGTGGTCAGTGGAACATGAGTGCTCCATTCATTGTAGTGGCGATCAGAGTGGACCGGCATTTTGTGAACAACTAAAGCCAATTCTTGAGCAGTCTTACATGGTGTCGTTTTTTTAACGCAGTGGCTATTCGTACGGCACCCGTACGGCGACTTGTATTTGCTATCTGTACGGGAGTCCGAAGATTTCATAGGATTTCTCTGTAATTCCTGATTCTCGCTTGTCCAAATGATTATACTTACCTTTCGAAGGAATAAGCGAATCTAGTGAGTGCCCTTTCTTTGAGCGAAATAAGTTTGCGTACTCTCTGCTCACTAAGCGAACGAGCCACTCGCGACACTTGGAATTGTTTTGCGCTATATTCACGCACACGTCACGCGATTAGAAGAGACCGTACAGCGACTGGTATTTGCTATTCATTTGGAATTCCTATGAGTACCAGTAAAAATTATCATTAAATTTAAGAATCGCTGACCTGGTTGAGAAATTCAGACAACTGATCCTGACCGGTGGTATACTGATTAAGCAGTTCCGTGGACTCCCGTATTCCCAACCTGTGTGATGCTATTCGTACGGCCAGAAAGCCGTGAAATGGGAGTTTCACTTAATGGAAGAATTTACCTATTGGACACTCGCATTTCCGTACAGAAATTATGTTGAAAATAACAGAACACACCTCTCCTTCTGACACAGGTATAAATTTTCACTGCAATGACTGAAACTGCGCCTACTATAGAAGGAAGAAGAATTCCCGTATAAATAGCAAAAATGCGAATAATTCGTACGGGATTACTAACGTGAGTTCAAATTCATTGAATTACCAAGTTGTCACTTACCCCCCGATCCAAGCCAGTGTATTATAACTGTTTATAAGGTATAAGAAATTCTTTTCGCACATTTTTAAGCTACAGCGTACTAATTGTAGCCAGTTGATCTGTGAAGCAGAGGTTGCGTGACATGTGCGAGTTTATGTTAGTAGCTCGGAAAAAGTTTGAAGTGTCGCGAGTGGCTCGTTCGCTTAGTGAGTAGAGAGTACGCAAACTTATCTCGCTCAAAGAAAGGGCACTCACTGGATTCGCTTATTCCTTCGAAAGGTAAATATAATAATTTGGATAAGCGAGAATCAGGAATTACAGAGAAATCCTATGAAATCTTCGGACTCCCGTACAAATAGCAAGGACAAGTCGCCGTACGGGTGCCGTACGAATAGCCACTGCGTTTTTTTAACGCAAATTATGATCACTTAGTGATAGACTTAAGACTTAAATCTAATCCACAATTTAATGGATGTTTTAAAAGGCATAATAGAACGTACTACCTGCTATGACGGCAACAAAGTTTCCCATCAAGCGTATTTTAAGTCTTAAAAATATGAGTATTATGAAAAGAATTTGTATCTTAGGCGTTATATAATCTCGCTTTCCTCCAATCACGTGTAATAAACCGAAACAGAAATTCCAACTTGATACCCAATGAGATCAAAACTCTCCAATTTATACCCAATCCCTGAGACTAAAATGCTTGAAAAACATACCCCTCACAGTGGCGCATACCTTCATATGGCATATATGTGGGAGTACCCCCTCCCCCTGGGTTTGTTGCCACATGCTGTTTCCATGTGAACAGCAATAGTTACTAAGTGTTTTAATTAAATTCTTTACATTTTTATCACCCATTTATATACCAATAATGTTTGGCAATAATGTTTGTAAAATTTGTACTGGACTGGACTGGAAAATTTGAAAAAAATGTGGATTTATAGAACTCCAATTCCTTTAGAAACCACTAGTGTTGGATGAAGCATTATCAGTGCCAACACTTTTGGCTCATTCAGTCCATTGCACACAGACCTTCTTTTTTAGTTTCTTCTGTTTCACAGTTTTGAAAATATGACTGCTCTCATGTACGGTTGGTTTACGCACATCTTTCCAGAGAACTGCCAAGTGCAAAATAATCCTACCCAGTTTTCATTCAAAAATGAAGTATTAAAACTCATTATCAGGATATAGCACAAGGTTTTGCACTTGCATTTGCCTCAAAACCAATTCCAGTATTAATAATATTAATCTTATGTCAAATAACTTTGAAGGTCCTTGTGCTGGGAAGACAACAGTCCAAGCAATGATGTCAACCTTCTTTGAAAACATTGGCTGGAAGGTGATGAAACTGCATCTTTGTGTTAAAGATGCATTGTACTCTCTCTTGATCTTTCTACATTTTGACAATTATGCTTTGATGAGTAAAATTAATTACCTTTGAGCACACATGCTTCATCTGTTTCCTTTTTTGCTGCACGTGTTCATTTCATGGACATGTCCCCCCTCCCCACCCCATCCACATGGAAAGCCATATCTTCTTTTGGCGGGAGATCAAGTATACAGGAGCTTAATTGAAAATCAAAAAATAATATAATTTTCATTTGCAGGTATATAGGGTTCCCGAAGCAGCCACTGTACTACTGGGGTAAAGTTTAATTTTCATTGCACTTGTTTTTTAATAAAAGTTAGTCTACTTTAATAACAATTCAGTGTTATTTAACAAGTAGATTCCATTTGGCTGTGTGATGCAAGATGACGCCAAATTTGTTGAGAACAAAGAAGTGTACTATGAGCCGCTGGCAGGTAGCGTGACTGATCTGCGATGTTCTCACCAAATTTCAAAAACCTCTGTGTGCTATCAGAGTGCTCGCACACACAACCATATGGAATCTATTTGTTTTATAAATAATTTGCTTGCATATCAGTTTTCCCACACAACATATAGTGATGGTTTGTGTAGACATAAGAGGCCAAAGTTGGTTATTATTATGTTGCTTATATCTATAACAAAAGGGCAAGCCTGTTGGCTAACACAAGGATAAGGCTTGTGATTCTCTAACAAAATTTTATGAGGCAGGACTATGAGAACTTTCTGCAGCTTATGAAATCATCCATGCATCTGTACTCTTTTAGTAATCACAAACTCCTCTAAACCAATCAAAACACAAGTTTTACTCAGTCCATTGTATAAAACGCTATTTTTTTTCTTACAGTGGTGGTGTAAAGTTTACTGATCTTGACGAGGAAGAAGGTATGAAGAACAACATCACATCAAATAAGGAATGATTATTTTTTGAGAAAGATGTTATGTTCATAATTTTGCTAGTAATAAGTATGGGACCCTGATGGGAATTAAACCCATGACGTTCCATATAGACTGGTTTATAGTGTAAGACAGACTTAAGAAAGGGTGGGGTTAACAGTAGCCCTTTGTCGTCCCCCAAAGGTACACCAATTCACTACTTATCATGAATTACTAGCACAGAATACACCTAAGTTGTTGTCTTTCCATTGCAACTCTTCTCGGAATTCCTTCATTATATATTTTACATATTTCAATGGGATTGAAGGAAATGGTGTTCAAAGGGATAATGATGTGGCCTGTGATACTAGGCTTACTTTGTAAGTAATTTTTTAGGCAAACTTATAACTAGCCAGTACTAAGAATAAAATATCCATTGTTCCTTCTAGTTTACACATTTCAAGCAAACCTTATCAAGACTTTGTTGCAGTTGGAGCAGACATTTTTTGACTTGGCAGCGTCATGTCAGAGGGACGTGTTGGTGATAAGTGATAGAGGGGCTATGGATCCATCATCATGTAAGGTCCATCATGGTTCTAAAGCCTTGAGTATTAGACTCCTCAAACCTAAAAACAAATGCTACAAACCCAACCTTATGTTCTGTAGTGGTAGTTTAAATTTTACCACACATTCTGGACATAGGATTAAGTACTCAGTTAATGACATGGGAACTCCATATTCATCGGCATCTAAAAAAATGCATTGTCTTTATTAAAGTGCCGCCCCTCGAATACACCACATTCCTATAGTGTCAAGCAACTCAAATAATCACCAAACTTTCACCAATAAGAAGCTGTTGGACATAGTGCTCAAGGTCAGTGAAGGTTCCTGGGGCTCCACCCAGAATTGGTACTTTTTTCAGGATGGAGGTATACAAAATGGTAGGGATCTCACCAGCTGAAGAAAAGTTTAGGGTAGGGAAAACCGTCATTTAGGTCATTTGTACCATAGGTATGTGAAAGGGGAACTATTTTCTATGGAAGGTATATAAAGGGTTACCTTTCCTTTTGAAAATAATATGATATAAAAAGGTAAGGGTTGGACCTCAGGGCAGAGCCTGCCCATGGAAAACTTTGCTACCTTCCTGCCCCCCCCCCCCCCCCCTCCCCAGATGAAAGTTATTTCACATTTACTACAAAGCAAGATAAATTTTCCAAAATTCAAGCCACTTTATTGAGGGTGAAAAGCTAAAAAATGAAATTGGAAATAAGTGCTGTATGCAGTTGTTTAAGAAACTACTGGCATTTATTTCTCAATATCCAAATAATAACATTAAAAAAATCTCCTTTTTAACTTTCAGACATGAGCTCAGAACAATGGCAGGAACTTCTCGATGATAACAACTGGAACAATGTGTCACTGCGTGATGCACGATATGATCAAGTGATTCATCTGGTAAGTTTTACTGTGAGGCACGATTCTCTACTTCTAATAAACAGTGATTATCAACACATGTTTACTCGGCAGGTATCAGCAGCCCAGGGAGCAGAAGACTTCTACACAACAGCTAATAACCACACAAGAATGGAGCCTGTTGAAGTGGCCAGAAAGTTGGATAAAGTAACACAGCAGGTCTGTTTTGCATTGGTACATTAACACTTCTTTGATCATGATTCTAAGAAAAAAATTGACTGCTTGCTGTCCATTTAATAAAGGGTGTCCACTTAATACTATTAATTATTATAAAAAGGCTTTGAACTTGTACGACGCTGACAACATTAGAACTTGGAGAACAATCTGTCCTAGGTGTAACACAGCAAGGTCTTTCCTATGCCTGCCAACGTGCTGCTTCTAGCAATTTGGTCTCCCGCCTTGTCTCCTCTCAAGTTTTATGCTCACATATTATTAGTTTTAGTTATTAAGCATTTTTTATATAAATAATTAACGAGGGATCCGCTGTAATTGGCTACGCTGTAGTGGTCTCCCTGCCTAATTATTATATCTTTGGTATTTTTTTTTGTTTCTATTGTTTGTTTCTATTCTGTTTGTATTTTAGTTAGGCAAAGCTAAATAAATAAATAAATACAGATTTGACTGTACTTATTAGCTTATTACTAATTAAAAATAATTTTGTTTGTGTAAGGCATGGGTAGGTCACCCATATGTTGATGTCATTGACAACTCTACAAACTTCAACAACAAAGTGCGACGTGCTATTGATGTAAGAACAAATTTTTTTGTTATTATTATTATTAGTTTTTCAAGTAGCTATTGCATGACATCTTTTGGCACTGCACATAATGTTACTTTGCCTACAGCAAACCATTTGAAGTAATCTTTTCACCAATGTGATGTGCCACAATTGAGGGACTGAGAGAACAACTGTCTTATGTCAAATTTTATGTTGATTAGGTGGCCTTCAATTTAATCAAATAACATTGCTGGGTTTTTTTTTTACTTTTTTTTCACTCAGATTCTTTTGCTGACTTGAAATTTTGGCATTGTTTTTCTTGAAAACTAAGCATAAACCAGCAAAACAAGGGATGATCTGAAAAATCAGCTTAAAATAATTTAACAGATGGTTATACTCTGAGCCCTTCAGTAATTTGTTGTTAATCAAGCTTTTAAGTTGCCTGCTTATACAGCCATCTCTCATTGCTCATACAGTAGATGCTACAGGAATTAATGAATCTGCCTCTTGCAGCTGAGACCAGTATTATAAGCTGCTGTATTTATCAGCAAGGCTTTAAATACCAAAAAAATAAGTGGCATTTACTTGCAGGTCGAGCCAATTAAAGCAGTTTGGGATGGGATATGGGATGAACATTGAGTGGTCAATACTTCACTCTCAATAACATTCTTGAGGCCAAAAGTTGAAATGATGTTTTGAATTTTTTCAGGCTGTTTGCAACAAAATGGGTTTAAATACTGGTGATCGTCTATCGCCAGAGAGTATTAAAAGAAAGTTCCTGGTTTCAAGTCTTCCAGATGACAAGGTGACACATTTGTTTACATCTTTTAACATTACTTTTATTGTCAACTCCTAACGCAGATTACACTGTTGTATTATTTTTTTTTCTTTTTTTAAGGCTTTCCCTACTTTTCAAGACTTTGATGTGGTTCATGATTATCTTTCAACTTCAAATCCCAAGAGTCAAGCCCGGCTGAGGAGAAGAGGACAAAATGGCAAGTTTGGTTTTTAATGTCTTTACTCGTGATAGTTCCTTACAAGTAGTAGAAGTTGCTATGTTCTTTTAGCCTTCATGGTACGGCAAAAACGCTTGTATTTGTTTAATTTTATAATAAATTATTGTGGAATCAATATTTTTTTTAATCCATTTGAATCATATCACATTTTGCTAGGTAAGATGAAGATCAGTGTTTCCATACTGAATTTGCTTATTGGTGATCTTCAGGGTAAAGTTATGCATCACCTTTACCACACAGCCACATGGCAAATAGTGTTGCAGTTCACTCATTAAAGTGCAACTAACCCCCCAATTTTTTTTCGCTTAACATATTCTCCTAATTGCCCTGATCATTTGTGTGAAAAACGTTTTGAGATTGATAAAATCCTTGGCCTTTTGAAGTTTGACTTTCTAGACCTGCCACCACCTATTTAGGAACCTGGGTCAAGTTATGTTGTGATGTCATCAAAGGAATAAACACGAGTTGTTTCGCAAGCATTTGTCGGTGCTTCGATCGAAACACATATTTCTTTCGCATATTTCATCGCCATATTATCTTCAAAAGCATCAAGATTTTAACAACGCAATCATGTCACAACAAGTCCTTCGATGACGTGACAACTTGTCACAGCCAAACTAGGCCCATTCTCCCTTTACATGCGGACGCAGGTCAAAGAAGCACAAAATTTTCCAAATTTGAAAATTCATGAAAAAAAGAGGAAAAAGCTATACAGCAACAATTTTTTCGCACAAATGATCAGGCCGATGACAAGAATATATAATATATATAATATAATATATGTTTCATATATTCATTTTCAAGGAGAATATGTTAAGCCAAAAAAAAATTGGGGGGTTAGTTGCACTTTACGAGAGTAGAAAATTCTAGAAATTATTGCCCAAAATGTACAATGGAGATCCATGGTGGATGACCCATGTGCAGAAGCTTCAGGATGGCCTCTGTTACTACTCACATTTTCTGAGTACCAGGTAAAGTTTTAGCTTTCAGAACCATGGCAATAAGACAGGTTTTCTTTGTTGTTTAGGTCAGTACACCTACATGCATACTTTAAGAAAAGAAACCAAGTTCAACGGACAAGTTGTGGAAGTACGAACTAATTTATCAGCAAAGGATTATGAGGTCAGCAAGTTGTAATCAATTTAACACACATTTTTTCATGCATGTATTTATCAGTATCGTTGTTGTTGTTGTTATTGTATTCATTAGCCTGACAGACGGTGCAGAGTTCCATTCTTTTTAGGTGAAGTAAAACTAGAAATTCAAAACTAGATTTGCCAATGAAAACGTAATTTTAATGTTCAATGTTGTCAATGATGCTCATGTGAAGTATAGTTTCTGAACCAGGCCTAATGGTAAGTTCCCATAAGCCAAAAAAAACTCAATGCACTCTATTTTCCTATCTCATAATCCTCTGGTGATCCTGGGACACAGTGGTATAGTTAACTAAATAATGAGTTTTCTTTTACCATAGAGGCTGTATTCTCAGCTTGATCACACTCGCCAGTCAGTGTACAAGACAAGGAGATGCTTCTTATGGAAAAACCAATACTTTCAGTTGGACATCTACAATGAACCATGTCATCCAAGGTATGTAGATGCATTTAGCATGTTGAGTGGATTTCTGGGTTGCCAATGTTGTGTATACTCTGAGGATGCCCTCAGTCTACGTCATTTTCATAAATGTTTTTTTATTTAAATCATGGACTTTATTTCGCATCCTAACAGGTTCTCTGCCAGTATATCTTTAGTTTTCACACTTCTATATAATTCCCAGTTCATTCTGAATCCAACCGTATGACGGTGGGTTTTATAGTCTGATAAGACCATTACATAATCTAAGAAGGACGTTTCTTTGTTTGTGTGGTTTAGTACCCTATGGCAGATAAAAATAATCTAAATTTTTTCATTTCATCAAGTTCAACAGTAGGCTTTGAAGTCAGTTTTGATTCAGGGTGGTGTGCAAGGTTATTCAAAAAGTTTCTTGAGTACTTACATCTAATGCTGGCTTAGTATTGTGTTTATTGGCTCACTAACTGGTATTCTATTTCCTATCTTGATTGATGATTGATTGATTGATTGATTGATTGATTGATTGATTGATTGATTGATTGATTGATTGATTGATTGATTGATTGCTAGTTTTATATCTACTTGTTTGTTTCTTTTTTCTTCCTTGTGTATTACAACCCAGATAAAGCATGATAATATTAAATATTAATTTTGTAACTACTCAGCTTGTGTAGTTCTTAGTGAGTAGTTGTTAATTTTTATTTAATTGTACTTTATATTTGTGGCAAATTAAGGTGTGATTGTAGCCCAAGCTTCTGAGTTTACTTTCTGCTTCATATGATCTTTTACCACTTGCAGCAAGGAAAGTATGATACAATATCAAACTGATATCTTTATTTTGCATTAACAGGTGCAAGGGGCTACTCATTCTTGAAACCTACACTACCAAAACCGGAGACAGCATGGAGAGACCAGATTTCCTGAACATTGCAAAGGAAGTTACAGGAGATCCACTTTACTCCATGTTTCACTTATCACTTAAAAAATAAGCATGACAGGTATTTTATGAATTAATCTACAATTACCAATTGAAAGCAAATTTTTTTTCAATGTGTGTTTATTGATGAATGGTCAGCTGTGAGTACCTAGGTCTACTTTGTCCTGTAGTGTATGAAATACAGCAATTATTTATTAATCAGGCCTTTGTATATCTTATGGTCTACTGCATGACATAATAATAGGTTGGGAGTTCAGTATGGTCATAATAATAATTATTGTGATTTTTTAATTTTCATGATATTTACACAAGGAATTTAATATATGAATAATTGTTTATTCAGATTTTACATATTCATGAATTCTTGTATTATAGCTAATTTATGAATAACGTTACTCGAGTGAGGTTTGTTAAGATGTTTCTAAGTCGTTGCTGAATTTCTGAAGTCAAAAACTGTATGTACATGTGGAAAGTTCTTAAAACTGATCAGTTTTAATTAGTACTTATTTAACACTAAGCACAGAAATGGAATGTTTAAGAGGTGCTATCTAAGGTGAATCTTTGTTTACACTTTTTGCCTCATTAACATATGCTCCTCACTATCTGATGACGCTAATAAAATAAAAACTCTGAATATTGAAGGGGTATAACAGTTTCAGTTTTCTCTGAGAATTTGAGCCCAATACATCGAATGGTTTCGGAGAAATTGTCTTCTAAAACTCGAAATTTTACAGAGAATGTATGGCTCATTAACTTTTTTGCCACCCAGCAATTTCGCAGTTTTTGTTGGCTGATATTTCCTTCAATATCGCTTGCAAAGGGCTGAAAATTGCACAAAATGCTCAAATTAATCAGCTCTTTCGACTTTTGCATTTAGTTCATATATACAGCCACGGCTTCTATGAGTTTAGTCGTATGCAAATGAGGAAAAATGTAAACAATGACATCAGCAAAGATTCGCCTATAGATGTCGTAGTAAACGCAAATGCTGTTGAGGTGTAGTTTTAGCCAGTAGCAGTGCTTATAGTTTTTCTGATTGCATAATAAATAATCAGAAACTAACTGGTCTGGATATTTTATTTTGTGGATATTTTCCCGCCATAGCTATCACTTGTTCAGTCCAATTGAATTCAGTCAACGCAGAAATACCTTGGGTGTTGGGAATGATGTGCTTTTGATTCTTTCTTACCTTTTTATTATCGGGTTGAAATTTAACAGCCAATTCAAAGAAATGATGAATTGAAAGGGTGTGCGGAATAGGGCCCTGAGTGACTTTTTGTGTAAGGTCAAATTTTCCTTTTGTTTTACAAGTCAATACCAGGCAATTTAGAAGGAGAATCTAGCAAATTATCAGAAGTCACTTAGAGCTTTTATCAGGCACCCCTTCTATAATTGAATTCAAGGTTGTTTCCTAACAAAAATTTCAAGGAACCCACAAGGCCAAAAGCCAAGAATCTTGGCACCCAACATGTGAAGTGTTACAGTGTAGGTGCTGCTGCAAAACATTAAGGCGTCCCAGGCTACCAGGCAGCAGCCTTGGAATTGCACAGGGAAGAACTTTGACAGCTAAAAGGGGCCTTCAATTTAATGACATTTGCTGCTGTTGCGGTTTTGATTACCTTTTCTTGTCAATTAATTTTTGATCAATCACCATGCTTTTCAAGGCATTAAAAAAATTAAGAATAAACGTCATCCAATTCTTTGCAGATATGAAATTGTGAACCACACAAGTGACGACTGTGATTTTATAATTTGTAGAAACATTTTATTTTAAACTGAAAAATTCACAAGTTGCACTGTTTTTTATCTTTACAAGTTGCCTGTTTTCCATGTAACAGGTACTTTCAAAACCTGGAAAGAAAATTCAAAGAATTTTGTTCAGTTTTAGTTTTTTGTCCTAAACATTTAGTTCTACATATGAAGGAATTGATAACTTCAAAGGAGAAAAAAGATTCACGCTCCAACGTCTTGTGAACCAAAACTTAAGTGAGAAAGATGAGTTGCCACAAGTTTCCCAGAAGCTCAGTCGTAACTTTTGATTGCCATCACACACCAAGATTTTTCTTTGTCCTGCACTTTTTACATGATGTCATCACATTTTTTTTGTAATTTGTTACTACTATTGAACTTAATTAACTTTGAATTTGGATAGTTAGATTATGTTACTTGAAATAAAAGTTAAATCTAATGTTCATCATGTCACAAGTGCAGGACAAACACAACCGCCCAGGATCTTTGCAATATTCAAAATGGCCACACAGAGAAGACCCTGGAACATGGTACAAAATACTCCACAAATCTGGAGTATTTGTCATGTGAACACTTGATTTTCATCTTCAGTACACCTTTTCCAGGATCAGTATTTTGTCTATCACAAAGACCTTGAAGATGAGACTGGGACAAAGTCAAAATCTCAGTTTGCAAGGGCAACAAAAAGCCATGACCTTCGACACACAGATCAGGTCCCTTACAACCAATGAGCTACTGAGAAACTCATGGTGAGCTAGACCATTTACTAAGTTCCTGAACTCTACAAGAATCAGCAATGTTGAAAGTATCCTTTGCAGTGATAAATAAAGAATACAGCAGCTATTTAATTAAAAGACAATTGCATGTAACAAAAACAGAGAAACAGAAACTTTGGGTATTGTTTGATCCTTAAGTGTTGGGCCTCTCCAACTTGTAACTGGGTCCTATTTGGCACATTGCTTTTATTTTGATTAACTAGTATTTACAAACCTTTTCTTACCACTACTGCCCAGGACCTGAGAGACTCTTGTCCATAAACTTCCTCTTGACAAAGCACATCCACCACTGAAAAGACATTATATTTGCTACAATAAATTTGAGACCACCAGCACTTACATTACTGACAAAGACTGACCTACTGATAAAAGCACTTATTATATCTCTCAGTTTATAGTACACACAGTGTGAATGGTCGATTTTGTAGGCCGTATTTCACTGTACAGCCCACTTAATTTGAAAGTTGTTCCTTTCCTGTACACCTGACTAACCTCAGAGGTATTATAAATATCTTACCAACCTTGTTTTCTCGTTCCGTACAGTAAGTTACGGATCCTAGTTTTTTCCCGTTGATTTATGTCCCGCACGCTTCGCGCTCAGGTTAGTTAGAGGTAATAAATAATTATTGGAGTACCACCTACCTTCGATGGTTTATCTGTCTTGGAATCAAACACAGCTTCAACAAGCCTCCCGCCAAGTTCTTGTCTTAATTGGGTCAGGTAGGAGCGCATGGTGTCTATTTAAAAACAAATGGGGAAAATCATATCAGCAGGCCACACACCTTGACAACCATCTTGATTAAATCAAGAAAATAACTAAAATCCAGGAACATCCATTTTAACCTGCTTCTGACTTAGTTGCTGGTTTTTGGTACATTGCATTCAGTGGAAACCTGCTGTCTCCTGGAAGGTCAAAATTGGCAATTGCCAAGGTCTGCATCTCTTTCTTAGCATCCACCTTTGACTGGCACTGAAATAAAACAGATTTATACTCTTAGTCATAAGCCTGGCAAGCTAAAGGTATTTCCTAAACTGACTAAACTTACAATATCACACAATTTTTAAAAATCTACACTTTTGGTTGCTTTGGAAAATGTTTTCTTCCAAACAGTAAGTTTTTGGCTTTCTAAAAACCAGGGACAAGATTGAGTTTTACTAATTCCTAACAGTAAGAACTGTTTTCAAACACTGTTATTCACTCATGAGCATTCACTGCCCTCAGCCTATTGTGATATCTGCATTTATTCATTTCAAAGAATATTCCAAAATATATTGATAATAAGCAACTCTAACTTTACCTTTTGAAGCTTCTTCAAACATTCTGAGATGTATAGTGTCAGATAAATCAAAACACGATCTGCTGGACTCTGAAAGATAGTGATTATAAATTATTGGAGTTAATAAGTTTGCCTTTCTTTAAAGTGAACGCTTGTTGTTGCCAATCTGTTAACCTATTGTCCATGTAATGCCTCTCTCAGTATTTGTCACTGTTAGTTACAGTTAACTCTTGTTATTAATAGCGGATGCCCTCGGGACTGTCCATAATAGAGAGAGTCCACAATAGTGCACTTTGAAGATCAGTACAGACACCTTGGACGCCAATGAACGACATACTTATATTTTTTTCTGTTTGTCACCATTTCTGTTGAAAACACAAGCCAACAGAAGAATTCAATGCATCCAAGATGTCAGTAGTAACAACAATAAAACAATAAAAATTTTATTTTAGGACCACATGAAGTGTCCATAATTCCAAAAAAGTGGAAGTTATTTCCATACATTTTTAATTTCTTTGGAGTTTTGGCCAGGGATTCAGCTCCTGCCATTAATAGAGGTGTGTCCGCAAGGTGAGAGTTTACTGTAGTAATTTACATATTGTACTTGCCATGTCAGTATTTAATTTTAAACAACAGCTATCACTCTCGTAGGTATATTGAGTAGTTACAGAAATTATCCATGTCAAACCCTAAAGGGTTTTTCTCCCAAGACCCCCTCGCACCCCTTTGGAAATTCCATTTTACATGTAGCTTCATACTTTTCTTTTACAATTTTGGCTGGACAAAAAAGTTCAAATTCCCCATCCCACTCAGGTAAAGTTAAATCCCCAACTCCACGGGAAAGCCTTTTGCACCAAATGCCCTACTTCCCAGGCACAGGAAATGGCCAAATGCTCCCAGGGGTATATTGAAGGTTCAAACTGATTGACGCATTACCTGCAGCTAGTGTGGGAGCTATGAAGCAAATGCACAGTAAATGTGAAGACACATTTAAAACCTAGCTAGTGTTTGCAATGTTTTTTTGCCAGACACTTTGTTGGGGAGGATTTTTACACAAAATTACCAGTCATCTGCAAATGACTGCTATTTACATATCCTTGCATTCACATTGAAATACACTACTTTAAAACATACGTCAGGGAAATGAAGTAAAAATCAACTAATACAAGTTTACCAAGATATTCTGCAAACATGGAGGGCCAGAGTGATTTTATATCAATCTTTGCCTAATTAACTCTAAAAACCACAATGTCTCAGATGTAAAAATAAGTACCTTGATTTCATAACTTTTAAAAAACACGTTGGCTTTAAAGTAGTTGAGTGCCTCGTCGATTATATCGGTACTGCCATCTGAAAAGCACAAATTAATGGCGCCATCATCAGTGGCAATTGCAACATTCCCACGGTAAAATCTCTTAAATAAAGTTCAAACTTTTTTCACTCGAAGTTAACTTGCAATACTCATTATTGTAAATACCAAACCATAGTAAGTGAAAGAGTTTTAATATACCTCCCGGTGGTGCTGGCCCTTTGAACTTGGTGTTGATGGGAAGCAGCGCCATGTTGCCTATGGAGCTGGGCGCTTCCAATGACGAATGATACGCCTGAAGTAAATCAAAAAAGAGAAGCGTCAAATACGGTACAGGTCTTTCCCGTTACCTAGTGAAGTATTATCGGGTAATAAAAGCACTTACCGGCATTGTAAAACCTAGAAATAAACAGAAACAACCCGATCCAACGTTAGGAGGAAGTGAACCCTCCTTCGTCGCTGTCCATATATGGAAGTTGTCATTCCTTCGTACCCAGACCGCTAGCAGACCATCTCTGTTTACCGTTGGAGGACCGTGGCAGCTTCAATATTCTCTGTTCAGTCATTCTTCTCAACCTATCATGTATCATCATTTTAAATATTGTAACAGTTTTTTCCATTTTCGTTAAGATTTAAAAACAATAACTGTTTGCCGTTTGCCTCACTATTTTTGTGAAAATTCTTTGATCTGCATTTTTTTTTATCTATTTTTTACATGTAAAGCTGTTTGCCATTTTCAACCTTTCAAAAAAGAAAGCTTCATGCTGTTTACTCCGGCGCTAATTAATATTTTATTTGTTTTTCTTCTTTCAAAACTAAATGTGCAAATTCTTCTAAATATTTGACTCCGTTGTTGGCTCACGGCGCGCGCGCGGCTGCCAGGATTTTCCCGCCAAAAAAAGGCGCGCTTTTTGAAAGAAAACAGACGGACAGCGTGCGTAAGTAATAAAGAGCTCAACTCAATGAAAAGTGTTGCTTATAAATTCGGACAACTATGGATCGCCCATTAACGTCTCTTTTTTGCTAAAGTAAAGACTGAAGTTTGAAATTTTTTTTAAAATGTATAAAAGCAGAATTTTCGGTACTCCACCCGAGCCTGTCTTCAACATGAAGTCGGCATGTTTACCACCCGAGTTGCTGGAAGAAGCATTGTATGTTTTAGCTGATGAGAATGAAAAAAGTATGGATGATGCCAATGGAATACAGGGATTTTTTAAAGATGGAAAAACGGCAGGTAATTGGCTAAAACTGTATTTTACGTATTTGACGTAATTACCAATGAAAACCACAGTCTAGAGCCACAAAAAAATGACAGAAACAAAACGAAACATGCTTATTTCGTCGCATTTTCTCTTTTCAGAATACGTTTTTCTCCTATGTGAAGAAATGGGCCTGCCATCACAAACGCGCTTTTTAGCAATTGAAATTTTTGATAGGTAGGTGAAATTTTTAACCTACTTTTTTATTTTTTTTTTAAATAATGAAGCTGACATATGAAAATTTTTACCGTAGGTTTATGGCAAAGCACGTGTGTGGTCTCTACGAACTTATACGTTCAAATTCAGATACTAACCTGCAAAGAAACTGGAAAGAGGTGGAAAACAGAGTGAAAACACAGCTACCTCTAAGAGTAATGTCTTGTGTACAGCTTGCAAGCAAGCTGACTTCGCATTATAAGGTAGAGAGTTAGAAAGAATCTGAAAAGTTATAGCATGAACTTGCATGTACTAATTAGCTTGTCAAACATAAATTCACATGATTTTTATTAAATGTACATTTTAGCCTCAGTCTTAGGGGAAGGGTCGGGGAAGGGTTAATTTGAGTATTTAGGAGTTAAAATTTTAGTCTCCACCCCAGTTGATTTTGGTCTGGAACTACAAGAATGTACCAAATAGTCATCAAATTATGTTCTGCATTTCAAAAAATGTGAGTGACTTGACTTGACCTTGGAACAGAATTTGGGACTTGATCTGAAAATACAACATCCACGCTAGCGGTAAAATCTTATTTTTGTCTCAAATAGTGGTTTGAGCTCTGGGTGGAAGTAGCCCTTGTCACTCTTTGGAGTCTCTGGCTTTCCCTCTCACGTAATAATGAGATAAATGCTATTTCTTGCTTTGGACAACAATAATCTTATAATTATTAGATAGCAAGTCATAATTGTTTGTTTATTTCAATGTTCTCACAGGCAATAACTCCAAGTAAAGGTCAGAGGTTCCTTAATTCCATTGGCCATTGTTACACACTTGGAAGTATAGTGAAGTCGGAGCTACGAATCCTGAAAACCTTAGACTACCATATCTTAATCACAACACCATTGACGTTCCTGGAAACAATCCTAGAAATACTGGGTGAGTGAAGGGGGGCAGTTACATTTGCATACTAACACGTTTTTGCCGATTTAACAAAGGTGTTAGACAACAGCACCTAGTTACACTGGATGGACGTCCAGTACTTTGCACTGGGTGTTAGCCTGAAGCAAGTTAGGGTTGGAGGGGTTTAGGGGGGGGGGGGGATGGAACTGTTAAAGGAAAAAAAGTTTTCCCCTATGATAATTTTCTTTGACAAAAGGGGAACCTGAGATCGACTTAAGGACGGTGCCTACTAATACTGAAATATTTTTGTGCGGTTTATGACTGCGGGAAAAGTAAATCTTAGCAAGGGCTATTAAAATCCAAAAAGAAAATTGGGGGTAACCACGCATTTTTTAGAGATAAATAAGCAACAATTATTCTAAAAAGTAGTAAAAAACAAAGCCATGTATGGCATTTTTTTCCAAATTGAAGCTTTGTATCTCTGAAAAATGCATAGCTACCCCTAATTTTCGTTTTGGATACCGAAATTCTACTTTCTCCACATCGTTTTAAACCACGCAAAAATATCCCTGTATAAGTTGGCACCACCCATAGGAACCCCGAGTATCCCGAGAGGCGCAGAACGTATGCGCAGTAACAAAAGTAGCAAGCAGTTTGGCCATTATAGTGTATAAGTCATCATGTACTGACTTAAAAGGTCCTTAAATGTATTATCAGTATCATCGACATTACACTTGTTCCACTTAACACCAACAGTTCATAAGAAAAAAAAAACAGACAAATGTTTTATTTTTCATTCAGGACACAATGACTCCCATGCTCAAGTAAAACTTCTCCACGAAGCCAGTGTCAAGCTCCTTGACATAGTTTACCTTAAGTATGAAGAAATCTACAGCAAGCTGTGTATGGCTGCTACTGGAGAGAGTTGTATCAATGACAGGCAAAAGCTATCTGTTTTAGCTAATGACCTCATGCTACTGGCAGTATCAGTCATTGGAGCAGCATCCTACATTGTAAACCAGGCGACAAGTGACATGGTTAGTGTGACATGTTTCAATTCAGACTTAAAACAAAGATTTCTTTATGACAAAAAGATGAAAAGTTGCATTTCCAAAAATCCTTTAAGACTAGGTAAATAGCTATCATCTTTTAATGCACTCATTAAATTACCATAGCGTACCTTCAGGTATCTTTTGTCTGCAGGCAGGAATTGCTCAAATTTTTATTATTAAGTGAATGCCAAAAATATTTTTTTTCCATTCTACTACCATATTCATTTTACTTATGTTATTATAAGTCACCAGACACTACACTGATAGAAGGCACATCCTCTTTTCCAGTTACCCAAATTGTTTCTTTAATCCTCCCCTTGGATCTTGTTGCATATTTCTGGATAATCTGTATTTAACATTTACCACAGACTAATGCAGCTTTTGTTGGTCTGTAGGTTGTAGAGCAACTTGGACGGATCACTCAGATCCCAGTGGATGACGTTCTAGATTTTGCTACAATTATTATAGAGCATACATTGTAATCAGACAACATTCCAGAAACAAAGTTGAAAATATGCTTAAACACAGTTATGAAAAACCGACAGTGCATAACTGTATTTCCTCGAATGATCAAATCTATTGGTTAATTGCTTCCCTTTTGAGGAATTTATTGAAACTACGCCTAAATTTACCTTGAATAATAATAGCCTTCCTTGAGTAATCATGGAATAATTACACCCTTCTGGAGCACATAAAGGTGAATGCTCTTTCAAAATATGAATCTCACAAAAGTTTAGTTAAATTTCACGATTCTTGCACTTTTTCAGACACCTCAGTCTTGATTACTTGTTCAAGGCTGAGAAAGTCTTGGAATCGCAGACGAGAATGCTGGTTTCCCCCCACCTTGCAAAGTGTTGATTCATCATTCACCAATCCCAAATTATTTCTTGGTTATTATTCAAGCAAACATAGCAAATGATGTTTTGTTAATTACATGTAAATTAAACCCAAATTTGTTCAGTGTGCATTATTTCTGTATCAAAATTTGAATATTTTGCGAATATTCCAAACAAACAATTATTAAATATTTGTCATGTTCACCTTAGCTAACAAACAAACTTCAGAATAAACAATTTTTTTACAGAAATGTAATTTATTTTCCTTAGAAACAGGACTGTACAGACCCTCAGAGATAACATTAGCAAAACAGCATCAGTTTCAATCAAGACACATGCAAATTTACCGTGGGTGTCAGAGGTTTTTCTTTTTCATTTGCAAGAGACAGCCTGGCCACGAAAGCTTGATCTTTTCACTTCCACAACAGCCAGCAACTAAACTTTTTATACGTGGAAACGCATTTCTGAGCACTTATAGCTGTCAATTAAATTAAGTTGTCCATTTAAAATAGTCGTCGATAACAATTTGACTTCTCTGTGGAGAACCTTAAACAGACATGTTTTCCGTTGCAAACCTTTTGTTCGGAAAAACACTGGCACCCAGAGTAAAACAATTAAACTAGTATCAGTGAAACAAACAAATGACAAGCAATGGCCATTTTAATTTCAGCAACTTCTGAGCATTGCACAGCATCTGCTCATTACCAAGAGATCACTGGAATTATGACAGCATTAACTTAATTAGCCACCATATCAATTCTTCTAAAACAGTAAGAACAGACAACTATAGAGATCTTTCTACATTATGGCACATTGATAATTAAAAGTATTCAGAGCCAGGACTAATAAAAATTGCCTTATAGAAATATGTGCATGAAATTTTTTCAAAACATTTCTCAATTGCACAGTAACTGTGCAATGTAAAATGTTTCTAAAATTATCATACATGTTTAATAGGGTTAAATGTAATTTAACTTAGTTAACGACTTGGAGCAAGTTTGCTCCGTGGTGGCGTGGCGTAGCAAGGCGTTAGCGTTTATTGGCGTATAGTTTGAGCACGGCTAGCACATTAGCGTTTGGGCATTTGTTGTTACATTATTGTTTGGGGCCTGGTTCAGGTCTGCAGGCAGTTGCGTGGCCAGCGGTATTCTCTTGCAGTTTAGGCGTGCTCCTTTGCACGTGCTCGGAAATTTGCTCTACTCAGCGTTTTCGTGGCGTGGCTAGTTTATCGCGTTTTGTTGGGCTTTTCTTTCGTTTTTCTTCGAGGATTTTTCTCTAAAAGCGTTGCCTTAGCGGTCAGCCTTCGATTTATTCTCTACAAGGGCGGTTTGACTGGCAGTACTCGTTTTTTGGTGAGTGTTCGGACGCGTTTTGTCGCTCGCATCGTGTTGGCGTGTGTTGTTGTTCATTCATTGCTCGGCTCGCATGGCTCATCCGCGCTCAACTTACAACAGTTTGTCGGCGGGTGTAATCCCGTCTACATGCACTTCTTCACCTTCTTCTTCTGCTGCTAGCGTGGTAGTTTCGGCGGCTTCGGCGGGAACGTCCTCGTCGTTCTCCAATGACATCGCGTCCGCTATCGCCCAAGCGTTCAGTAACTCCCTTCCAACCATCATCGCGGCGATCCGGGATAACGCAGCTCCTGTATCGAGCGTTCCTTCAGTTGTCACGTCCAACGTTTGTTCAACTCCTGCTACGGTCGTTGCAGGCTCGATGGCTGCCGCTTCAGGTACGTGGACGTGGCCGGCATTTGTATCTACCTTCTCGTCCGTGTCAGCCACCACCGGCTCTAACTCGGCTCGGCCTGTGCTGTCTTTTGCTTCACCGTTGACGGCCACTCATGTTGCCAGCTCGTCTTCCAGTCTCAGCAGTTTGCTTTTTCCACCGTCTGTGGACAAAGCATTTGTGGTTGGACCAGGACACGCCCCAATTCCCGCTAAACTTGTGGCGAAGATTACGAGCGGTCAGTTCGTAGATTTAGCGGACTTGTTGTCTGCAAATCTGCGGACGGCAGAGCACGAGCCGCAAACCTTTTTGGACGGCAAGCTGGTGGTCTCTAAAAAGCGCCGGGCGGTTGAAATACAGGACATATTGACCTGGACCGAGGCCTTCACTATTTTTCAGATGGTGATGTGTGCGACCCATCCCCATCGTTGGCCAGACCTCACTAAATATAAATTGCTCATCATACAAACGGCTCGGCAATCAACGAGTAGAGCTTGGATGGAGTATGATCTTGCTTTTCGCAAGGATGCTGCAGCAACTGGGGCATCTGACTGGTCGAAGATGAATTTGGATTTGCATAATTTTCACTTGCGGTCGCCAGCACCCATCGCCAACCCCCAGTCTTCTACTTCCCCACCCGTTACCGTGTCAGCAAGCCGGGGCTACAACTCCCAACCCCCTTACTGCATCTCGTGGAACAACGGGCAATGCCGCTGGCCTTTCGGGGAATGCCGTTATCGCCACATTTGCAGTTCATGTAACAGCGACCACCCCAAGGTTAGCTGCCCCTTTCACCCCCCAGGGGTCGGTCGCTCACGTTCCCCTTCCCCTGCCAAGGGGGGGCGGTACTGAGAGGATTACAAGTCCTCCTGCTTCTGGTGTACATAGTGTAAATAATCTTGTTCCTGTTACTCCAGACCAGCACCGTGGCTTTTGTGGCTCAGTGGCTGTGCCTTCTTCGGATTCAACTGGTTTATCCGGAAGTTTGGTTCCTGTTCATTCGTTTTCTCCATTAGTTCCAGTACATTTGGTGTCCCCGTTGCAGTTATCCCAGTTTCAGGCAGAGTTGTGTGACTATCCAGATCAGATGGCAGCAGACTATGTTCTTACCGGTCTCCGTGAGGGCTTCCACATTGGCTTTGAGACCTCATCAGTCACCCTGCGGTCAGCCTCTTCTAACATGCGATCTGCCCTTGTCCACCCATCCGTCATAGATGCTTACCTTGAGACAGAGGTTTCACATGGAAGAGTTGCAGGCCCATTTACATCGCCTCCTTTTCCTGACTTGCACATCAGTCGTTTTGGAGTCATCCCGAAAAGCAACCAGCCGGGTAAATGGCGTCTCATCTTGGATCTCTCTTCACCAGAGGGCCACAGCGTTAATGACGGCATTCCAAAACCCCCCTTTTCAGTTCAGTATGTCACGGTTGACTCCTTCATAGAAGGCATTATGGCCAGGGGCCGAGGAACTCTTATGGCCAAGTTCGATGTGGCAAGCGCCTATCGCAATGTGGCTATTCATCCCCAGGATCGTCCGCTCTTAGGAATGGTTTGGCGTGGCAAATACTACGTTGACATGGCTCTCCCATTTGGTCTGCGTTCAGCACCCTACATCTTCACTGCTATTGCAGACCTGGTTCAGTGGATGCTGACTCAAAACTATGGAGTTGACTTCCTTCGCCATTACTTGGATGATTTTTTGACCTTGGGTCCTCCGGCTTCCCCAGTCTGTTACAACAACTTACAGGCGTGTATCCAGTTGTGCTCGAAGATAGGCCTCCCCCTTCACCCTGAGAAGCTGGAGGGTCCCTCTACTTGCCTCTCCATCCTTGGTATTGAGCTTGACTCCACCACAATGCAGGCCCGTCTCCCAGCGGAGAAAAGAGAGAGGATCATTGCCCTGCTGGGTACTTGGTCGGGTAAGCGGTTCTGTAAGCGGCGGGAGCTGGAGTCCCTTATTGGCCACCTCCACCATGCATGTAAGATAGCTCCTCAGGGAAGGACATTTCTCCGACGCATGATTAACTTACTGTGTACTTTCAGGCGCGATGACCATCCCATTAGACTGAACCAGGAGTTTCATCGGGACTTGACATGGTGGCAGGAACTGTTCCAAAGCTGGGAGGGTCTCAGTTTCTTCCTTATGCCTTCGTGGGCCCCCCTTCCAGATTTCCAAGTGTCATCAGATGCCGCAGGCTCTCTGGGCTATGGAGCTATCTTTAACAACCAGTGGTTCTTTGGCGCGTGGTCAGCTTCACAGCAGCCCCTCTCAATTGCATACAAGGAACTGTTCCCCATTGTTGTGGCGGCGTACTTGTGGGGACCTGGGTGGGCGTCACGGCGGGTCGAGTTTTTATGCGACAACGAGTCTGTGGTGGCTGTTCTGTCTTCTGGTACCTCCAGAGACCCTGACTTAATGGTTTTGTTGCGTTACTTAGCATTGTTGGCAGTGCGCCATTCATTTTCCTTTACTGCATCTTCAATTCGTGGTAAATCTAACCCAGTTGCGGATGCTCTTTCCCGTTTCCAGTTTCCGCGATTCAGGCACCTGGCCCCACAAGCCGAGCAGTCTCCGATGACAGTCCCCCCTGCTCTACTGGAGGCGTTGCACGTCATGTGACGGAGAGATGCCAATTTTTCCTTTACCAGGGTCTGGCCCCGTCTACACGTCGGGTATACTTGTCCGCCCAGCGTCGCTACTTCGATTTCTGCCGTCAGGATGGCCAGCTGAGTCCAGATGGTGCTCTTTTGCCAGCTGATGAACAATCGCTCATGCGTTTTGCTTCTTTTTTGGCTGACAGCCTACACCACTCGTCCATTAAAGTGTACCTCAGTGCAGTGCGGTCCCTTCACATTGACAATGGCTTACCTGATCCCCTGATTAACTGTCTGCAACTACAGCGGCTGTTAAGGGGCATTAAGCGTGTGCAAGGTTCATCTACCACTAAGCGCCTTCCCATCACTATTGACCTCTTAAAGGTCATCCAGCGATCCTTGGACCTGGATTCCCGGGACCATGTCATGCTCTGGGCGGCGTGTTGCCTCGGTTTTTTCGGTTTCCTACGAGCTGGTGAGTTTACCACCAATTCTTCATTTGACCCTAGTATCCATTTGACAGTTGGCGATGTGCAAGCGGATTCCTTGGTGGACCCAACATGTTTTAAAGTTCATATCAAGTGCTCGAAGACAGACCCCTTTCGCGTAGGCTGTGACATTTATGTGGGTCGGGGCAACAGCCTTGTCTGCCCAGTGCTGGCCCTTG
Source organism: Pavona decussata (assembly GCF_977016875.1). Lineage (NCBI taxonomy): Eukaryota > Metazoa > Cnidaria > Anthozoa > Scleractinia > Agariciidae > Pavona > Pavona decussata. The sequence goes on from NW_028145742.1 coordinate 2,532,641, forward strand.
GTAATTTTTTGGCTCTGCGTGGCCCATCTCCAGGGCCCCTGTTCTGCTATGCGGATGGCCGTCCGTTAACTCGGCAGCAGCTATCTTCCACGGTGCAGGCTATTTTACACTCTGCTGGTTATTCAGGCTCTTACTCAGGCCACAGCTTCCGGATTGGTGCAGCTACCACAGCTGCTGCACGGGGAATCCCTGATCACCTTATTAAGACTTTAGGCCGATGGTCTAGTGATGCCTATCAACTCTATATCCGCACACCAGTTGGCTCTCTTACCCAGGTCTCCAGTGAGTTGGCATAGCAGGTGGGGCTTGTGCGTCTCTTCACTTGGGGTTGGGTGCCTCAGGTTTGGTCCCTTGGGGGGCTGTGTCTCCTTGGCCACGAGCCCCCAATTGCTCCGGGCTGTCCCAACCCGGAGGTCCTTCGGCATGGCGGGCGGGGCTCGTGGCTGGGTTGTGGGTAGGGCAGGCTTATGGGGTGTTCTACCTACCTGGGTTTGGGTTGGCGGTACCAGCCCCTGGCTCCTGGGCACCCAACCTCCATTTGCGACATAGGCGTTAAATAGGGTTAAATGTAATTTAACTTAGTTAACGACTTGGAGCAAGTTTGCTCCGTGGTGGCGTGGCGTAGCAAGGCGTTAGCGTTTATTGGCGTATAGTTTGAGCACGGCTAGCACATTAGCGTTTGGGCATTTGTTGTTACATTATTGTTTGGGGCCTGGTTCAGGTCTGCAGGCAGTTGCGTGGCCAGCGGTATTCTCTTGCAGTTTAGGCGTGCTCCTTTGCACGTGCTCGGAAATTTGCTCTACTCAGCGTTTTCGTGGCGTGGCTAGTTTATCGCGTTTTGTTGGGCTTTTCTTTCCCTCCCTTCCCTCCCAGTAGTGTTACCTTGTTTTTGTTGGGGATTGGTGTTGGGGGTTGGTTAGGGTTAGGGTTAGTTCGTTGTCTTATGTACTTATTATTTTTCCACTGAGCTTTTTGTCTCAGTGTGACGGGTGCTAGGGTTGGGGCTGGGTTGCGGGCGGGGCTCGTGGCTGGGTTGTGGGTAGGGCAGGCTTATGGGGTGTTCTACCTACCTGGGTTTGGGTTGGCGGTACCAGCCCCTGGCTCCTGGGCACCCAACCTCCATTTGCGACATAGGCGTTAAAAGGACTTAAAACCTGTCTCACCGGGCAATTTTTATTTTCAAAATAACCACATGTAACAAAGGTTAAGAGAAATGTCTATTATATTTACAGTTTTCCAACTAATAATTTATTATAAATTAGATAAATCATTTATGTAAAGAAGAAAACAGCTTAACACGTAAAGGATTTGCTTTTTCACCTCCTTAGTACCTTGGGCTCTGTTTTAGCTCTCTTAATAAAATATACACATATATACAACAGAATGATACTTGTCTTGGTTTCTTTCTGAGTGTTCTTGATTCTCAGCCGTTTTGTTTCCTGTGTTTCTCAGTATGGAGGAAGAACGAATTTTAATTCTTTATTTCTGTATGCTAAACAAAGGAGTATTGGCAGAACAAGTACATGTCCACCAACTGGATGAAATGAAGCTCATTTTATGATGACAAGAGTGAACCAAGAAAACAGACAACATAAAAAAAAAACTAAGTAAAAGCATTATTAATTAAAGTGAACATTACTATCATGATGCTTTAATGCATGCACCACCTTGTATGAAACAAAAGAAAGATCACAAAATAAATTAACAGTATTGACAACAAGCACTGAGTAATTAATTTTGATTCCACATAAAACCGAGAAGAGTTCAGTGTGCCAGAAAAATTTCCACAACATTTATGATGAACACTCTCTTTAACATCTTTACTTTGGTTATGCCATAAATAGAAACCTATTTTTTGCATGTCGTTTTAATTTTTATCAACTCATAAATATAATAATTTGAATAAATTTCTACTGTAGAAAATATAGTTAATTGCAAAAAATTAGGGCTGTCACAGTTTCACTGTTCTTGTTCCTCACTGGGAGAGTCAGTGCGAAGTCTTTTCATCGGTGGAGAATCATTACCCTATAAGCAATAAAGCATCGATAATTTAATAGTGCTCTTAAGAAGTAAAAGGATTTCCTCACTTGCAAATTGAAAACAATTTCCACAACAGATCTAATTTTGGTTTTGCTCCATATCAAACCTGTTTAGCTCAGTTGATAGGGTGCCAGCCAATGACTGATAGAACATTTTAGACCTACGCTGACTGTGCTCAGTACCTTGAAGTTCAGTTTCTCGTGTCATTTAACAAATCAACAACAATTTTCTGTGGTCTATACTCTTATATCTACCACAAAATGACATCGTAAGATGTTCAAATCTCAAGTGGTTTCACTGCCAAGTTTTTTTGAACATTTCATGGTGTCATTTTACTGCCTGTTAGAGTATAGACCATAAAAGACTGCCGTCGATTTTGTTTTATGATAACCAGGAAAAAGTACAAGCAGAATGGGCTTTGTTTTCCATTGAGAAGGCATGTGAATTACATCTGACATCATTTTTATTGTCTGTACTCTTATAGACAATAGCTATGTACCAATCAGCGTGCAGGAATTTTCAGTTGTTCACTTGGCCTTCTCTCCACGGTGTTCTTATACATTCTCTCTAGTTATATCACTGGAGTGTAACAGTGTATAGATTTGTTAGAATTAGCTCTGTACCTCTTGATTACTATCCTGCTCTAACACACTAGAGATGTCAGTTGTTGGCTGAGAAGACAGCCCCTCAACATCAGTGGAAGGATCATCTCCTACCCCCGCCAGATCAGTCACTGGTTGCAGTGAACTATCATTTCCATCATCAAAATCTCTGGAGTCTTCATCATCTGGAACCATTCCCAATCCAAGTCTGTATGAAATTGTAGCACTCTCCTCACTAGATGCAATGTCAAAAAATAAATAATTCCAGTCAATTCTTAAAGAGAAATTGATAAATTCTGATCTTAATTTCAAACAGCCTTCATGTTAATGGCTTGTTCAAGTACAAGAACCAGAACAAAATTTTATCGCTGTGCTTGTTACACTTCTCAGAGTTCATTTGGACTATTGCAATATAATTTATTGCGTTGAATTTGCCACAAAACACCAGGACTGAGACAATAAATTGTTACTTCTCCCGAACAAGATGTTAGGGTTAACCCCCAGCCACCCAACAAACACCCTTAGCATTTTATTTTTATTAGCCAGGTTGTTTTAATGACAAAATGGTAGCCATTTATAAATTTATCTTCCTGAGTGAAGAAGGAGAAGGCATGTATCTAACAAAGTGTTTTGCCTAAAAGTAGCATTAGATAGTAGTCTTACCCAAGATGTAAATCACTGACCCAAAGTTTGAAAATCTACCACAACATCTCCCAGGCTTTAAGTAAAACAGCATTTTCTATTTATTTTATGAGGCATGCATTTCAGCATTACTTGAATAAATGCACCACAAGGAAACTTTTCAAAATAACAAATTATGCTACCTTCCAAGTGATGGGACAAGATTGCTTTCATCTCCTTCAAACCCATTTTGCGTATCTTCATCCCCACCATCATCTTCATTGTTTTCGTCATCATTCTCATCATCCTCCATTTCATTATCATCATTATCATCATCTTCATTGCTCACATAGCTATTGTCAACCTCATTGTCGTCATTATTGCCATCATGTATACTTGTTAGGTTACTGTCTTCATTCATATCAAAAGCGCTGCAGGAATTATCATCATTTCCTATGCTTCCTTTGTCACTTCCATCAAAGCTTACTGGAAAAAAAAGTGTCCATTATTTGTTTTAATGCAGTTAAATGCAATTTAACTGAGTTAACAACAAAGAAAAGTTGGCATTCATTGGGCGGTCAGCGGCTCTTGGCGGTTAACGCATACACAGAGCACCACATTGTGGTAGCATTTAAGTTGGTTCGCCTCAGTTTTTCTGCCCCTCCTCCCTCTCCACTTGTTTCCCCTTTTCCACTGCTTACGCAATGTGACGGGTGTCCGGATTACCGTGTGTGGGGGCTCATGGCTGGGTTGCTGGGATTGCCAGCCATGGGAGCGTGTTACTGTCTAGGGGCCGGCTGGTCACAGTGGAGGCCCCTGGGACTTCCTAAGCAACGGGATTCCACTCAGCTTGATGCAGTTATTCACATAGTAATAAATCAACTTGTTACTGAAATGTTGAACTTGCCACTGTCATTTTTCATGTTACTAACACTAAAAAACATTTTAACTGTAAAATAATTATTTATCTTAAAGCACTGTACAAATTTTAAATTACGGTAATGTGGTTTTTGTCTAAGATTCACAACTGTATTGTGCCCCATGTGGCATCCTATAAGCCATAACAGTTGAATTTCACTAACATTTCAAGCAAGCCCTTGTGTAACTTCTTGGTTAAAGAGTCACTTTCCTTCAGAGAACATTTATGCATTATTCTTGCCAAATTTTAAGGGGCTAGGCAGCATCACAGTCATGCCGTCTAATCAGACAATCTACATGTATTCAATCCTATAGCTACCAAACTCTGTAAGTCATAAGGCCTAACGTGCACCTCACAGCTGAAGTATGTGTCTGCCTTGATTTTCATTGTGTTAGTTTGATTACCCCATCTGGGAAACTCATGGTTTAATTTCTTGATGCATTCTACCATATACATAGAACTAACAGAAAATCAGTCAAATTTAGTTACACAATTCTATACCAATTTCCTATAATTAGTATTATGGATTGATTTATGATTGCGATTATTATTATAATTTGTATTAACATTTTAGTCATAGTCATACCTCCAGCATCTTCAGCTTTCAAGAGTTCTTCAGCCTGACTTGCTCGTCGTTTGATTGGACTTGTGTTGGTGGGATGGCTGGTACCCTCTCCTGACACTGCTCCAGTTTTGTGTAGTTTCAGAGGATTGACTGGTTGAAACTTTGAAGATGTGCGATCAGCACCTCTTGCCGACAGTTCATTGGACTGCTGCTGTGAGCTTGGTGATGATGCCGCACTGTCATTAGTTTCACCAACACTTGAGCTCACTGACTGGTTGTCTCTGTCACCTTCATCTCCTACAAAATTTTAGGCACAATACAACAATCAAACATCTTATCTATACAACTTACTGGTATGCAATTTGTTTTTAACATAAATATAAACTATTTTGTACAAGATTGTTTCATGGAATAACTAATATGACTAATATAATGGAATAAATATTAAATATTTTCAAGATGTTAAAATCTTTAGGTTATTTATTTGCATCTCATTTGAAGAACAACTTCATCTACATGTAACATTTACTTGCAAACCCACTTGGGTATTATGCGAGTGGATAACCTGTCAGGAAATTAGCTACAGACTGAAGAAGTGAAGATGATGGAGGAACTGTAACTGCAACTCTGGAAATTAAAGTGTTGTGTACTACACATGTACAAAAAAATGAAGCTTACCAGCTCCATGATTTGAAGTTTCATGTTTCCTTCCCTTGCTCTTTTCCTAGCAAAACAAACAAAAAAAGACTTGTTAGATCACTGGCAACAAAAAGAACAACAGTCCTAGTATTATTGCATAAGCAGGGATCAGCTCGCATAGACAGATTGTCATAGCTGGCATCATCAGCATATGCAAGCTCATGCAAAAAAAGCAATTAAGTCAACAACAAGGTCCAAATAACAGCCCAGGAGTTGCAAACATACAGCATTTAAAAAAGATAACATTCACTCACAATAGTTTGTTAAACCCAAATACTGTGTTTGAGCCTTCAAAGATAATGAGTTAGTAAATTTTATCCAAGGATTTTTCAACAAACTTTGTTTACTCATATACATGCATCCTTCCCTTTTCTGCCCTAAAAATTTCTTCTAGTTAGACTCTAGCCACTGTGAAAATTTCAGAAGATTTCACCAAAGAAAATGGAAGAATATCAAACTGAAAGCATAAAATACACTGAAAGCACCAATCTGTGTTTGGTTAGCTTTACTCAAGAGTTAAATCCATTATTTATCACACACTTTCACCCTTCATTATTGTATTTGATGTCCTTGAGTAAATTGGTAGTGGGTTTGAGGTACGTCAATAAACTGAAAAAACTTAAACTACCATTTATCATAACCGTTAAGTGTTCGATGGTGTAATGATTATTTAAGGACGTTTGTGCTAATTGTTTATGTGCATCTTTAGTGCGCAAGTAACGCCAAGCCACGCAATGTCACGCACAATTCTGTGGTTGATGATACACGAAGGAACACGGAGGTAAACACAAATGTCGGCCGATGTGACAGCATTAAATGGAGGGAAAAGGGGGAAATTCATCTCTGTTGCACAGTTTTGAAAACAAAAACTCGACATGAAACGATTAGACAGTTTAAGGTTGCAACAAAATGTCCAAGAAAAGGCGTTGATACCTGCGGGTATTTCGCTGGAAGAGATTTATATATTTACTTGACTCTCTATATAACAAAATAATAAAATGCAATACTTTATGTAGTCTATTCGTCAAACGAAGTCACCTTTAAGCTCTTTTAAGTTTTGATAGTAAACAAGAAAGTCTTATCTTTATTACAAGAGAGCAATTTTATTGATCGCCAATCCCGTGTACAATCAATCTCCACATACCCATTCTAGGTAAATAAATAAGCATACTTCTCACATTTTGGCCTCGCTAACGGCTATAGATGTATTTTCTTGGCATTGGCTAAACAGCTGTATAAGTTTTGAAGGTAGAATAACAATAAACAACTTAAACGATCAGAGTTTTGACAGCACACTCAAATGAAAACATTGACTCGAGCAACCATTGTGACTGTGAATTATGGGATAGATAACCCTGTTTAGGTTCCAGTGCTTCTCCGACCTGTCACGCAAAAACGTGACTTTGGAAATTTGTCACCACAGCGACTGCTTTGTCTAGATTATAACTCTCTTACATGTTTGGTGACCCCCACTTTTTTTTCAATTGATCACTCTCTTTATCGATTGTCTACGTTTTAGGGAAAAATGAAAAAAATCTATGGGGTAGGAGTTTGATTATTTTCTATTTTTCTGTTCACGCGTCATCGAATTTCTCCCCTTTTTTGGCTGTGTAACGATCGCGAATGTCCTCTTTAAGGGCTACATTTAATTACAAGGATGACACCAATTGGACTAATTTACGAAACATACATCCTTAGATAAAATTTGACTAAAATAGTTTGTCTCTAGTTAGTCATCTTGAATATTTTAAACTTAAAACTATGGAGATCATTTTGAGTTACGAAGGCCCAACTTTTCAAAATCAAGGTATTTTTCCAGCGCTATATCTCTGAAACGAAGTCGGTGACCCCCAATTTTTTTTTACATTTCTGACATCAATAACTTATTAGCTGACCATACCTAAAGTATGAAAAAAATCTGTGGGGCAGAACTTTTTTGTGCGAACGTCCTTAAAATGGTGTGGCAGGGAATATGACAAAACACAAATCACATCCTAAAACAAAAATCATCAAAACAATTCACTTAATAGACATCTTTACCTCTTTCTTTATCTGCTCTTGGCTCACTGTAAAAAAAATATTTTTGAAAAGTTTACAATAAACAATATGAAGTAAGCAATAACCAGCAACTTAGGTCCAGGTTGTGATCTTAGGAGGAATTTTGTCATCATGAAATTTTCTATAAGAATGGAAAGGCTGCAATACAAAACCAGAGCTAAGCAAGACCCCAAAAGATGTTAAAAATCAAACCTTCCAACGAAAAAAAGAAATCTCTCGCAGACAGTGAGAAGTGCCCCTGGTTCAAACAACCTCCAACTTCGCAGATTGGAGAAGAACCAAGAGAGGCAAAACAGGGCATACCACTTTCCTTTTGTTTTGCCACTGCTAACTATAATACACATGCACAGAGAAACAGGGAAAACATGGCCGCCATGCCTTTCCCACAGATTTCAATAGACTGCTTTGTCATGAGTATTGATACGAATTTTCTACATTACTTTCCATTGGTCAGTGGCATAACCTCATTGACAACTGCTGTAATGGGGTGCAAAAACTGTGCAACAATTTGGAGGGAAAAAACTCAGGGTTTGTTTTTGCAAGTATTCCCTGCATTCGAACAGAAAAATAGTGTATCTAGATTTGTCACAATTTAATGAAATTTGGCCAAAACAGTCATTACACTTTAATGCACCAAAGTATGTCAGGTTTTTCTGAATTTTGACATAGCTTTCCTGCTGCAATCCAGTATCTGAGACTTATTGAAAAAAATTCCATTGTCAAACTTAACAAAAGAGTTTAGTTTGTTGGGATGTCTGCATTAATGTGAGGGCTGGTAATTCAGTTAAACCACACATTGTTAGTTTTGCATTTCAGGGTTTGCGCTTGCCTACCGAAGCAAAAATATATGAAACTTGTGTAGGCACTGCAGATGAAAGAATATATGGAAAAGATTCTTGCAGTTATCCATGCAACCAGACTGTTGCGAAAAACCTGAAAAACTTCAGGCTTGAACGGGATTTGAACCCATGACCTCTGCGATGCCGGTGCAGTGCTCTACCAACTGAGCTATCAAGCCAAATGAAAGCTGGTCATGTTCTGAGTTCATAATAGACCCGTGAAGAATAAATGAATATGAATATATATGAAATTTGTATACACACTGAAAATACAATATTATAAAGAAGAGATTCTTGCAGATATCTACGCAACCAGACTGCTGAATAAAAACCTCAATTTGTTCTGCCTCAATGACAAAGGACACCAAATGCAAGATAAGGCCTGCATATTTCTCCTTTACCCGGGGCAGCCAATCAATAAAATTAATAATCAATAACATTCCATAAAAATCAATAGAAATTAGTTAATCATATCAGAAATCGATAAAAATCAATAAAAAGGTACATTGTGAGTAATCAATAATTATTGATTTTTCAATTAACATTATCACTTTTACTGATAAATATTGAATTCATCGATACCAGCTTATCTTACAACAAGCAGCTTATCAACAAAAGATATAACAAGCTCACAAAGGCAAGTTATAAATTGCTTCTCAGATAAATATCTCAAAGGCATGGGTGCCTATGGGGGCTTTTCATTTGCCAAACCTGACTGGCCAGTCTGTAAAAAAAATGTGTCGTTTTAAAGGGATGGTGCTACAAAATCTTGAAAAATATTCACAGTTTCAAATGCTATTGGTACATTCCCTTTACGAATTCGACGGTCTGGCTGGCCAGTTCCGACAAATCGAAAGCGCGCCATATTATGGGGTCTTCACCTGCGCTTCTAAACCTCCATTCAAACGCTGTCTCAACAAACAAATAGGTGGTTTTCACCTCACACATCGTCACGCAAGTGAAAAAATAAAATCCTCAACCATTCAATAGATAAAGTCAAGAAATTGATATGTTGTAGAAGAGTGATACATAAACAATGTGTGAAAGCCACAGGGCTGAGCGATATCTCCTATTCGAGTTATTCGAGAAAATGTACCACGGAAAATTACAGAGTTTAGTATGGGACGCCATGTTGGTGCCCAGTCTGATGGGCACCAACATGGCGGCCAGAAACCAGCAAAAACATCTGGAGTTTACCTTGGCTATTTCAAAGCCTTTCTTCTCTCGCTGAACTTTCACACATTGACATTAACGCTTCTATTACATGTTAGCTGATCAGACCTAAAAGAAAAAATAAGGCGAATCGATGTTTTCATGTACGTGACATGTTTAGAGGAGCAATCCTTCTGTCACGCACTGCGCAAAAATCTAAAATTCAAACTGCTCTATTTTCAAAACAAAGAATGCTATCGTGCTGAAAACAAGCAAGCTGATGGAAATTTAGATTTTCTTATATGTGATGAAGAAAAAAACCCAAAATTGTTTTAAGTTATGAATTTCAGTTTTCTATGACGTCATGTGAAAACCAACAATACCAAATTTCAATTGATTCTATAACAATCAAAAAATCCAACAAAATCGATAACATCGAAACTTCACCAGTGTAAATACTGATTTTTATCGACTGATCGATAAAATCTCAGTTTATCTTAATTTATTAAACGGTTTTCCGATATCAAATTTTATTGATTGAATTGGCTACCCCGAGTCCCTTATTGAATGCAAAAAAGCTAGTTTGAACACTGACAATATAATCATGATGGGCAGCATAATTATACTAAATCCCAGATGCTACAAGCAAGTTACCATGTAGCATGAAAATTTTGCGGGTTCTAATTTTTGCAAATTTTGCGGCTTCACCTCGATCCGCAAAAATTAGTTCCCGCAGAAAAAAACACCCGCAAACTAAAACGCCGCAAAAATTAATTCCCTTCAGTCAACTTAAAAACACCACTTTTAATAGATCTGCGCCACTGGCGCGATATACATTGGACTTAAACAGACCAACCATGCTCTAGTGGCGCTTCTGCGGCGGCCTGCCCCGAAGTTATTTCAACTCTTGAAACTTCAACTGAACAAGAGTGAACTATTATCACCGACTAAGTCTGCCCCATTGCGTTACACTAGGGCAAAGTTTTGCATTTTAGGCTGCTCCCAGTTAGGTCTCAAAGTTGTATACTTGCTACATCTTTCACTCGAAAGCCCCTCTGTATGCCTAGAAAGGTTTCAGCTACGGGGGGTTTAAACATTCAGACTGCTTTCTTATAAAACAATATAGTGTTTGGTTGTGCATAGTAGGCGAGGTAGGCTTTTTGTTTTGTTTCGTTGTTGTTCAGTCCCTTTACGCAGTAAGGTATTACAGTGGTATGTCTCTAATATGTAAGTAGAGTGAACTGTGACTCAACATACCATACAATAAAAGTTAAAAGTATTAAGGTTTCTTCCACTTAAATGTTCTGCTGCTTGAACAGAGCATCGCAAAAATTAGTTCCCAGCAAAAATTTCAGTCATCTCGAACCGCAAAAATTTGCTCCCGCAATCCACAAAAACTCGCCAATCCGCAAAATAAAACTCCCGCAAAATTTTCGTGCTACACGGTACGTCATACACATATTAACAAACAAAAGTCACGTAGCATCACGTATTTAGTATAGAGTCCTGGAATTTTTTTTAAAAGTTCATTATCACGAAGCCGGCACGTGCGCGCAAAAAAGCAACCAATAGCCAAACAAACGGTGAACTTTTTTTTCTTACCTGGGACCCACTTGAAAACTTTCAAGGTACAGCTACTTGGACCCACATTAACCCATTTCTTTTCCCTGAAAAACGGTAAAAAAGGTTCAGTAAAATTGTGGGGAAAGCAAGAACATGAGAATCCAAGCGACAGACTTCAAGAGAATTTCTGATAGCGGGAACACGAATCTTTTGTTCAACGAATGAATGAAGACACAAAATGAGAGAAAATTCAAAAATTGCGGTAAATCTGAAAGATTCATGTTTCCGTGCGCGTTGTTTTGATAATTACCATTTTCTTACGCGCTCCACTGAGAGCATAACCCGTTTGACATCATCTTTAGCTCGGCTTCGAGTTTCCAAGCGCATTATGCCGCTCCTGTTCATCATGGCGGCGGTATACTGAATACAAGTTCCCGGATAATCCATATATGGGTATTGGCGGGGTACGTGCGGGACGATCTTGCGGGACGAGCTGAGCTAGAGATTTAGATAACTTTTTCGAACTTCACCACTTCATAGTACATACATATGATACCTCGCAGGGCGCAAGAAAGAATGCCATCCTTTCCTGTACCCTAACCATTTCTATATCTTTTGCTATTGTTGCGGCAATCGGAAACTCCCATATATGGTCATATTATATATATATATATATATTGGTTAGGTTCCTCTTGACTGAAGGTGAATAAAGGACAAATGTCTTAAAAATATCTCAGCCGGTCAAGCGAGAGCGATGATTTTGATGTTATGAGCATTCAAAAATTTCCAAAAACAAAAGCTGAAAAGATCTGAAACCACCCTGCTGTTTGATTACATTACATTGATACCTATGTTCAGTGGCCGGACATGGCTTCCCTGGGGCCAATCCTTGAGCAATCAGAAAATTGCACATATTTTGTCTGGACTGACCCGACATCATGCTTCACAGACAAAATTAAATGGTTCTTTGCCCCAGGATTGCGGAACACTGTCGGTCATTTCACGTGCCTATCACTTAGCCAGCGGATGCGGTCTTATTGTCCTCGCCCCCTTTTTGCCCCCCACAAACTGTTGTGACGTCATATCCAAACTGAAGGTGTATAAAAACATGGCGTCACGGTTTTGTAGAACTGTAACTGGGTTGCCGTCACATTCCAACTTGTGTCTCTTCCATTCTTCGCCTTCTTGCAGTATCAAGATTTTCTCTCGAATGTATACTTCAGCCCGGCCTACAAGGTTTCTTTCAAAAAGCACAAAAGATATGAACGGAGTGGAGTCCAAGGAAGGATCAGTAGCAAACTGTTTTCTCAATGCCCAAGAGACGAAATATATTGAGAGTAAATGGAAACGAAAGTTTTTGCACACGCAGTATCGCTGTGATGCAATTTTCGTTCTGGGTCCTATGGGAGCAGGCAAAACTACTGCGATTAACAACGACTTTAAAACTCATCCAGTCTTCGGAAATTACGCGTACGTGGACACCGACGAAATCATGGGAATGTTGAAGGGTTTTGAATCCAACAAAGTCGAAGAGTATTATCCGATAGCACGAAACATCGCTATAGATCTCACTGACTGGATTTTGGAACAGAAGATTAGCTTTATAGCAGAGGGTACTTGTGTGAAATATCTAGAACTGATAGACTATATGCATCGATTAAAATCCGTCGGATATCATGTCCGCGTGAAACGATTACCACGAGTTACAGTTGACACAGTTATTGAAAGAGCGAAACTACGAAAAAATCGAATTGTCCCCAATCATGTTGTGAAGTCCATCTTGGAAGGATCGAACCTTGGACTGGAAAAGTTATACGAGTACGACAAGAGAGAATCGCTGTTTGAGGACATGGATGCACACGAAACAAATGACGAACTGAGTCCAGCAGCCTCATTGGAAATCCCCACACCAACTGCGTAAAAGCCTCGTGGATTGGTTAAACAATGTTTAAAAAACATCAAATAAGAGCCATAGCTGATAAAGCTGGAGTTTTTGAATGTTGAATAATTGCATGTTCACCGGCAAAATGGGTGGTAATGGCATTGTCTAGTGACTCAGCAATATTGGTCCCATTGGGATTTATGTCATCTATTAGACCTATCACAATGTTGATGGTAACATGAAGCTTCAAGTGAACTACTGGCTAGTTGTGGAGGTACAGCAGAATCTTGATAGCTCAAACAATCTGGGAAACTGCAAGACTGTTTGAATAGTTAAAAAGTTTGAATGTCCTGGGTTTAGTTCAAGTAAGCTCGAAGTTCATCAAAGTTGAGTTATCAAGGGTTTCCTCTGTTAATAACGGCCAATGTAGACAATGGATGTGGATGACATGATCTGTTTCAAGTAAATTAATTGTCAAATTTGGTGATGACAATGCAAAATCGGTAGAACCCTACCACCATGATTTTGTTTAGACTATTAAATATTAATCATGGGATTGTTTTTATATGACGCTACAAAAGGGTTTTTGCAGTCTAAAATGGTTCTTAGGAAACTCAGTTTATCTTCCAGAAAGTACAAACCCAGAATAGCCTGCTTTTGCCAAAATTTGATATATGCAAATTATGTTACTTACATGGCAAAGTCTATTCAGTATAGTGGCTGGTTCCATGAGGTTTGTTTATTGTTTTGGGTTTGTGCTTTGTCAGATGCAGATGGAGGCTTGTTGTACGCTAACACAACAAAAACTTACAAAATTCAAACATGCTTTTTGTTAATCTGCAACTAGATGGCACACCAGATATTAAGTGTGGTAAAATCCTAATAATTTATGTTTAAATATTCCAAAAGTAAATTTGCATTTCTTTAAGAGAAATGCCCAAAGGTTATCTTCATTTTGTACAATAATGTCAATAGGCCATTTCCAAGTTGCTATTAAAACAAGGCTAAGTGCAAATCTTTTCATATGATAAAAACTTTGCACTTAGCCTCGCTTTCATAATGAGGCTCAAAGCAACTTGGAAATGGCCTATTAGTACATTTTTTTTTTCATTTTTCTTTACAAAAAACACTCTTTACAAGAGATACTTAAATTTTTAAGGAAATCTTATATTTCACAGTAACTGTTGTCTACTACCATTCTAAACGAAAAACAGGACAACTTTCTACAGGAAGATACCCAGTAATGGCAATGCCTCATAAGTTGTTAAAGGATTCCTCTCCATGCAAACCGTCTTCTTATTTGTTAAACATTAACAGAGGCAGGATTTTAATCCCTATAAAATATTAATAAGCTTATCACTTCCTAGAAGTTTGTTTCAAAATAAAACTAGTGTGAAGAAAATATTTGATAAATAAATATATTTTGTGCTTATGTACAACCAAGGGTGTATAGATTGTGATGTTGAAACGCAAAGCTTTCATTTCTCAAACACTTGTACATATTATTTGTACACCTTTGTTGTGCATTTAATTCATTGGTGGATAGTTCACCCAATGTCAAAGTGTCCTATTTATAATAACAGTTATTTGTAACAAAGTTAATAAGTTACATATTTGATACTTATGACAGTCGTAAAATTTGTATACAAAGGGAATAAACAGTCACTTTGAATCTGAGGGATTTTGCTTAAGTAAGCAAGGCTCATAAATAATTTAATTTAGTGTCACTGAGTCAAATACAGAGCTTTGTTGTATAATGTTCTTTTATCACCTTTTTCAAAATCTTTGCACTAAAAAAAACTATGCATTAAATTTATCAAGATATTTATTAACACCCAATTCTTTGAAATAAATTTACTACAGTAAATGCTGTGTGACATTTTACATTTTCAGTGTAGCAAATATTCGTACAGGTCTTGTTTTACAGGTCACATTCCATAAGTCACAAGTAAGGTCACTGTTGTACTGGTATATAACCGAGAGGGTTAGCGAGCCCTATGCCTGAATTAGTATGGAGTTTAGGGCCAGGCGATCATGTTTAGCTTGTTTATATACAATTATCACAGTGACCTGTAAAAGAAACCTGCAGCAAATATTCTAATAACCTCTTTCCCAGTTGTTCTCTCTCACTCCATGGGAAAGACAGAGAAGAGACTGGGGATGAGGTTTATATTCTTGAGCGGCTTTAGATATAGATGTTTCCCGTGGCGTGAAAATGCGGAAATAATCAGCTGTCACGTTGGTCACACAAGGACATCTACTGTCCTCTCCTCTGCTGTCCCATTGCGTCAGCTTACTATTAATGTGCCAACCAGAGGCCTATTGGTTGTTGCAAGGAGTTTTTATTTTTTGTTTTGTTTTGTTTTGACAGTAGGCACATTTGAGTAAGGAAAAGAATGTCTGCAAACGGTTCACAGCATGGGGAAGGCCCACTGGTGAAAATAAAGATTTGACTTTTAAGTATGTGTAGCAAAACCTCCATGTATACTGGGCGTTCTTTTGTGCGAACGCCCCTGGCTAGGCGATCGGACATTCCATGAAGCATACATGAATTTTAAAAAACCACATTTCCACTTTATGTGACCTTCTCTGATGTAACGGAAGAGAAGTTCGTGCGAGGGGGTCGCTAACTGCTCCTCTAAGGTACAACAAAAGATACAATTTTTGTTTTTGGCATGTGAAGGGAATACCGCGTTGAAGAAAGTTGGTTTGTGAAAGGTTATGGCGGCAGAGGGATTGGGGGGCGTTAGAGATATTCTTGATCGTCCCAGTTGGGGAGGCAATATCCGTTTGTACCAGATGGAAAGATGTTTTATTTGTACAGTAAATGTTTGTTTTCTTTTTTTTTTTTTTATTTCGGGGGTGGGGGTCTTTTAATTTCTCAATGTTGTCATTTTGTGTGTTACCCAATAAAATGTGGGAGTGGTGATAAGATTCAGCAGGGTGCGCCCCCTGCAGAGGAAATGACTGATATTTCAGACTGCTTCATTCGCACCTCACTGCCACTTTGTTTTGGCACCCATGGTCAAAGTAGTTTTCCTATAAATCATTCCATACTCACAACAGACAGACCAAACATTTTGTTCAGACAGGATCGAAGAACACGAGCGATGATAGCCCTTCGAACAACGTATTCAGCGCGAGCTGTTTTGATGTCACAGACGAATCACAACGCAAGCTGGGCATCTTGTAAATATTTCTGAAACAATGGCGGGAAATGTGACTGAGGCGCTGAGACGCACTTTAGGATGTGAAAAAGATCCTGAAACGCTTCTTTTCATGAAGCGTATTGAGGAAACTGATAATCGTTTCAAAGCAATGGGACACTGGGTTAAAAAATACGCGTTGGGCATCGATAAACTTGCGAAAAAAGGAGAAAACATTTGTTCGTCGCTTGGTGCCTGCAGTTCCCACCTTCAAGGCACCGATGACCAGAAAAATCATTTATCAAACTATCTTGTGCATTTGTCAGCGGTTCAACAGCAACGGACGGAGTTGAAAGAAGTTCTTCACGACAAAATTTCAAGCGACATCTTAGCTTACGAAAGGAAGTGTCAAGAACTCAGAAAAAGAGTCAAATCATGCGAAGACGCATTACGGAGGAAGAATCACCGACTTTCTGAACTACAGAAGGCAAAAAACAGAACTCCAGTTGACCCACGAAGAATCAATGAAGCGAACATAAAGTTTGAACAGGCACGTTGCCAAGCCGATCGTTCCCGTGAAGATGTCAAGATCGAAATGAAACATTTTGAGGAACAAAAAATTGAAGATTTAAATCGCATCTTAGGAGACTTCCTGATTGCTGAAATGCGATTTCATGCACAAGCGCTTCAAGAATACACTGCTGCATTCAGGTGCCTGCCACTGCTGTCTGATAATGAGGATGATGATTACTCTCAGGGGTCCCATCGGGAGAAAACTCGAGGGACGAAAGAGCGGAGAAAAATTGCTTTCACCAGTTCAACAGAAACAGTGCCATCAGGATCGGGAAGCATTTGTAGAAGAAGGTCGAATTCAAACGATTCCAAACTCTCCATAGGAGATCTTTATTAAACTAAAATATTACTGGTGAAAAATAAGGACAGTTTAACTCGAAGATAAGTCACAGGTGAAATTGAAATGCACTAATTATGGCAGGACTGATCAAATCAGACAACCTCCCGCGCGCAATAAAACATAACTTTCATATACACCACTGTGTCCTAACTGTGAGCTCTTAGTTTCTCGTGTTCAGTATTTTTTTTTTTTGTGAAGTCTGAAGGTTGCACTCCATTCCAGAGATTCCACGTGCAGTTAGTCAATGGTGCGACATAAATAACACGAGCAAACAGTGACTTGGTTAAACGTCTGTAGTTCGTCAAGCTATCGTATACGTACGTCTCGTGATTCCGCGTCAAGTATAAAGACATGCACAAGACGGATTATGCGTCTTCACGTATGTTCGATTGCGGAAAACCGATACTTTGTCTCATTGTCTACACTCATAATCCGTCTTGTGTCTGTCTTTATACTTGACGGATTACGAGACGTGTAGCTTGGCGTATTACAGATGTTTGGCCAAGTTCGTCCCACATCAAACAATATGCGCATTGAGGAAAAAGAGTTAAAACAAGGAGAAATCTATAATTTAAGTCTACTTTATGCAATGCAGTGCATTTCTTGCGCGACAAGACATTTGAGTAACTATGTCTTTGACAAGTAGAGCGGTTTTAACACGCTGTTTTCTGTTCCTTCAATTCTTCAATAAAAGAAGCGGCAATGGACAGCACAATAGCCTCATTTCAAGCAGCCCCTCCCCTCCCCTCCCTTCTCCCGAGCTTGAATGCCACCCCCCCTTCCCCCCCCGCCATTGAAGTGTTAAGGTTTCAACCAAGGTAAAAATTCTACTGGAAATCATGCTAAGACTAAGAATTGCCGTGTTTATATTAGTGCCCACATGAGCCTGTTTTCAGTTGATTAGTTTGCAAAAAAATAGTAACGTGCTAAACCAATCAACACAAGTTGAACATGTTGGAAAATTTAGCCAGTGAGAAGCAAAATCATACCAAACCGGGCATGGAATGTGCCAGTTTTTTTCCCGCGCTTGGCACCGGCGGTATGTGTTTGTTTCAAGCTGTGATTGGCTCAAGCCACACGTGCTTAGTCACCGCGCCAAACACATGAGAGGCAATGTGCACAAATACTAGCTAAAAGTTCACGACAAACAAATACTTGTTCAGGGTTGTTGAAGTTTCTTTATTTAAAACTCAGATTCAGAATGCTTTGGAATGATTAATTTTCACACTTCTGTTGCGCCCCGAGATGTCTATCAACATAAAAAACGGACACAATTATTGTCCTCCGCCTGGCCTTCCAAACGGCAAATATTTTTTTGTTTCTGATAATCATTCTTCGTCTTCAACTTCCAGCCGACGAGGTCCATAAAGCAGAACGTAAGCACAATGCCAGTCACCTATAAACAAAATACAGAAAATACGTTACTTGCGAACACAGCACAACTCCTGAACTACTGTACACTTGAACCTTAAAAATACGATTTGAAAGTCGAAGCCGCGCACCTGGTCATTGCTTTAATTTGTCCCTCTTGGATCTTTGTTGTTTCGATGAAAAATATACTTTATTCCACATTATCTCTCCCAGTGTATTGGTCGGTACAGTTGAACCGTTAAGAAAAATATTAGGGGTAGTCCCTGTGATGGACTTGCATCCCATCCAGGGAGGGGATGGTAATGCGGGTTACCTCGTGCTTAATGCACCAGCCGTGTGTGACTTGAACTTTCATACACTTGTGCAAGAAAACAGTGTCCCTCTTAGGTTACGAAATATTCCTTGCCTAACCATAACCCTAACTGAACCCGAGAGGTCTGCTGTGTATGTTTGGAAACTTACCACCACCAGAGAGCTTAAGAATATCTTCTGATGTAACGTTTGACATCTTGTCATCATCACACTTAACCCACTCGTCTGCAAAAACACAAAACGTGGAAACTTTTTAGCAAAACTAAAGCTCTTTTGCAGCCCCGCAAAATAGGAAACTATACATGGTTAAATATTTAAGACTTTTAAACATTTCAAAACAATGACACAACGTTTGAGTTTACAAGACATGTTTCCGATACTTCACTATTTATCATCAGTTCAAGGATGTTTACAATTTTCTGATTATATATAGTCAGAAAATTGTAAACATCATTAGATGACAATGAGAGAGTGGATTCTATACTGTTACCTAATTGCATGAACTGCACATGCAATACACTTTTTGGTACATTTCTTTGCCGTCACCGCGCGACCAGGACGTGAAATTTCCTTATGGGACGTTTTATGGAGGACGTAGACACACGACGACGAAATTTTCTTTCCCTTTAGGAAATTTCATCTACATTTGAGGTTTAAAGCGAGTTGGAATTATTGCGACGACGTTTGAAAAAAACGCGAACTGAATTCATTTTAGCAGTGACATTTTCGCTGCCTTCGTCGTCGCTAAAGCTCCCCAATGAGACAGGTGCAAGGAGAAAGGTTCAGGAGTGAGGATCACGCATGCGCAGCAGGCAGTGGATACTGTTACCTCCTTTCCGTCTAATCCAAGCTAAGTAATGTCCTGAAGATGATGATCTTCCTTGATGAGTTAACACAGCCGAGAGTTCATAATATCCACTGTTGTTGGAACCAACGTCTGCGAAGAAAAGAGATGTCACAAAACAATAATTATTGATAAAACTAGTAATAATCAAAGATCAGGGAGTGCGTTCGATGATCTTGATCCCAGGCCCTCTCTCCTTTGCCAAGTTGATGATAATGTTATCCGCCCCTGCAAAATCTGCAGGGGATGCCAGAAACGCGTCCCAAGATCCATGCATTCGTTGCCCCATACAATCTCGACTTCACTCTGTATTAGGAGTGCGTTCTTTCTACGTCGAACGCAAATACAAAAATCAATTTGTGTAATGCAAGTATCTATAACAAGTTCAAATGACTTGAAAACAATAACAAACACTAATATCAAGTCTTAAAATGTAATTTAATTAAAAACATTAATTCCCCCCCCCCCCCCAAAAAAAAAAAAAACTCAAAAAGTCCTAAAATTCTAAAATTATAGCAGCTAAAAAGGCATATATCAAAAAGAGGAATCATGAACATCACAACATATCACGTAGGAACAGTTTGACTATCATAAAACAAGAAAGGATGCCTTCCGGTGAATGACGTTTGATGATGTCGAATTATTCGCTGGTATAAGCTCAGTGAAAAAAAAAACATTTTGCTTTAGTACTGTGGTATGTTGTGCTGTAACCTGTTCACAACGTGAAATGGATGGCATTAGCAGCAATACTAAATAACAAAGCAGTGTTTACCATCAGGAAAACAAAAAGGCTCCAGTCTTGTCTTCTTGTCAACATCCATCGGTTCTTTGCCTCCTTCTGCTTTACGTTTCTGACACAGAAAAAGAAAACCCTTCTACTGAATATGTGTCAAGTGAAAACAGGTTAGCTTTTGTTTGATGGATGAGTGGATGAATGGATGGATGGCTTGACTGACTGATTGACTGACTGACTGACTGACTGATTGATTGATTGATTGATTGATTGATTGATTGATTGATTGATTGATTGATTGATTGATTGATTGATTGATTGATTGACCAACTGGCCATCCAACCAACTAACCCACTGATTGCCTGACTGTCCAACCAACTAGCTAATAATTATTGGACGACTAACTGGCAGAGCGACTGACTAGGTGGGTGACTGACTGACTGATTGAATAACAGCCAAGTTGACCAGCTGAATGACTTGCCCATAGGCCAACCCACCAGGTTGGTGACTTACTGTTTGTTTGACTCACCGACCGATTAACTGATTGACTGACTGACTAGCTGGCTGGTTGACAAAACTGACTGCCTGTTGACTGACTGACTGACTGACTGACTGACTGACTGACTGACTGACTGACTAGCTGACTGAGTCAACTTGGCCACCTCAATGATTTAATGAAATGCAGTGACAAACCAACTGATTGACTAATATATTGTTTTGAATTCTGCCTGAGGAGATACCACTTGTGCTTGTCTTACCGTCGCTTCTTCTACTTTCTTGTCCTCAATCTCTTTAAACTTGGCTCTGATAGGCATCAACTTTTGCTGTAGCTCTTCAGTGCACAGGTCAAATGCATCCAGGCTTAATGGAAACTTGACATCCTAACAATGAGCACAGTATATGACTTTCAAATTATTGAGCAAAAATCTATTTGAGTCCACTGAACTGTATCACCATTATTACGCGGGATGCCCAGAAGGGGCATACCGTGTCTAAAAACGGGTCGATTTCTTTTTCTTCGTCGTAGCCACAAATCGGTACATTAATTTATTCATTAATTTCTCCCCTCTCCTACTCGGAATGTATTATTCTGATTGTCTTCAACAACGGCAGGCCAATCAAAATCCATTCTTGTCGCGTATATCGCGAGAGAGGGGACCCACTCACCCCTACTTGTGTGACGTCAAAGCATCATTTGATTTATTCATTAATCTTGGATTAAATTGGTGGCGCCATATTGTTAACATGTTGTGGACTCAAGTGTGCCATTTTAAAACGGAAAATAAACAATTTTGAAACGATAAATCGAAAGAATAACTTCTTTAAAACGGTGGAAATTGGAGAATTCCTGGCGAAGAAATCGTGCTTTGTTTGACAGTCTTAAACCACGATGCGAGACTGAAAAGAGGTCATTGATGTATAGCCTTATCTAAATCTGCGTTATTATGTAAAGTTAAGTTTTCCGTTTTGCCAGCATGTTTGTAATTTTCTGTTTGTAATAATTATTAACTCACACAGCCCGTCTCGATTAGCTCTGCTATATGCGGGCTGTGTGTATTCCTGTAAAAGATATGAATATTTAATAAAGTTGTTGTTGTTGTTGTTGTTGTTGCAGAAGCTTACGTTATCGTAATGGAATTTCAGAAATTTCCGGTGAAAGTCTGAGTCGCGTAACACAAGGGAAACAACGTAACACTATCGTGGTGACTCAAACTATTCCATTAGCAAGGATAGTTTTATAAATCTGCAAAGCATACAGTTGGAATAAATGCATCTCGCGTAAATGCCAGTGCAGGCATCTTGTTTTCTTATTGTTTCAAAAGGCCCAAAATTGTCAACAAGAAATGAGTTAAGGCTCTACCTTGAGAATCTTGGCATTAATGGCATCTTTTTCCTTGAAGTAAAATCTGACAAACTGGACTGTCAGGTAAGCAGGGAGGCGGCTCAACTTTGACTGAAAAAGCAGAACGACACAAGCCACTCAGTAACAAGTACAATACACTGTTGCCTTTCATAGGGAACAGTAAATTACAGAAATCTCAAAAGGTTGAGCACTTACAGTGAACAAAAGTTAGCCCTAACTTGAAAGTTTGTTGTCCACTTAAAGTACATTTGGTACTGCTCCAATGAATCACTTTAATCATTGTCAAGAGAACACTCTTGACTTCTAATTAAACCCAAGTAATGTACTCTCCTGCCTACACTTTCCAAAGAAACTTACAGTCTTGGTGTACACTGCATCTCTTCCAAGTGTAACTGACTTTTTTTCTATGTTCTCTACAAGCCGCTACAGTAAAAAAAATGGACAGAATAAATATTTTAAGAAAAGGAACACATGAAGTCATCAGCAGGCAAAAAAGGCAAAACAAAGGTCTTTGTTTTAGACAAAGGCCTTTGAAAATCATGTTCAGTGTAGTAAGGTTTGTAATGCAGGACTATGAAGGAGAAAAACACTTACACTTTTAAGACCAGTGTGCATGTATTTCACATCTGAAAAGAATAAGGATACAAGTTTTGGTTTGGTATCAACAACTTTTATTTAGTTAGGCATAGATGATTGCATATGTGTAATACAATACTGTCTAATACACAAACACTTACATATTAAATTCAGACAGTTTCTTAAGAGTGGTGTAGTGGAAGTTTCAAAAGCTAATTTTGGTTTCTTTGAATATTAATTTATGATTTTGAGTAAGACCACTCTTTAGAAAGCCTCTTCCTCCACTCATCTTTCCAAAGGATGAAATTAGACTCTAGCATAAACAAACAAATTGCACTGATCATAGAGCTGCCTTTTAATGGTATAATTTGGCAGTTCACCTTGTGAAATAAAACAGCTCAGTTGAAAGAGTGTTTCCTTGGACTTGGTCTCTGGTTCATCTGGTGCCTCTGCACACTTAAGACTAAAGAAATGTTAAGGATTTTAAAGTAAAAATAAAACATACTGCATGCTCACACTCATTGTGCCTGCTCTGTACTTTGGGAGTGGGCTGTGCAGGTCATACAGACTTTATCAGCGGTGTATGACATTTGCAGACTGCAGACTGCAGACTGCAGACCGCAGACCGCAGACCGCAGACTGCAGACTGTAAAATAATAACTCTATAACACTGTAAACTTTCAAAAATTCTCAGACCACCGCAATAATTTATTTAGGGTCGAGATATTATAAGCTTAATAGATCTCTAAGATTTTGGTTTACACACTGAGTACGCGCATTACTCATTAAATGACCAGCATCACTTTCAGAATTATACTAAAACTACCCACTAGAGCCTTTACATGATGTTATTTCCTTTCGCGAAAAAACATTGGTTCGGTGCGTGTTAACACGAAATGGTTCTGGGAGCGGTGTTCATATTATTAATTGCGGATCGGGCGGATAGCATCTATTACACATGGTTTCTCATTCACAGTATTTAGATTCCTTCCACATCACAAATAGGGCCGGCGATTTATTTCCGGTATTCCTGGGTTTAGTTCATTTCTGGTATATTCTAACATTACACAGACAAATTGCTCAAACAAATCGGATGTCAATATCCCACCGCATTCCGAACTTTCTTTGCTGAAGAATTACTTAATAGACAAGTATTAGTCGGCTACTTGTTATTATCATACAACGATAACCTTTTAAAAAGAAAAAGAAAGAATCGTGCCTTGAATCCATCGAAGCCATTTCTTTTCTACCTTTACAGCCAAAGACAACTTGGGGGCGAGGCTGTTGTAACTTTACGCGGGAAAAATCAACCTCGTCGATTTCCAATTTTTTTTTTTTTGGACGTTGCTTTTTTGATGATGACATCACCTTTATTCTTATTCTTTCTTTGGTCTGCAGTCTGTGGTCTGCAGTCTGCAGTCTGCAGTCTGCAGTCTGCAGTCTGCAGTCTGCAGTCTGCGGTCTGCAGTCTGCAGTCTGCAGTCTGCAAATGTCATACACCGCTTTATCAGTATGAATGAGTGAGTGAGTGAAGGAGGGAGGGAAAAATGAGCCTGAAAGTTGTTCTTTTTTTTTAGCCCTGGCAACTTTTGGAGTGCTTGTTCCCTTCTTGAAGGAATCTCACTAACTACTACAATGAAGAATTGCCTCATTAGACATGGTATTGTTCAAGCCCAGATCCACGACCACCTTGACCATATTATGACATAGCAACACTTCCCCAATCTCGTACCCAGAGTCCTCAGGCTCTTTGGCCAGCAGTTGGTTGCCAGGAGAGACTCTGGGGAACTGGAATTTTATTACTGCAGGGTTTTGTGGTAAAACAATGCAAACCATTACGGGGCAGCCAATCAAATTTGTTTTTAAATTCTCCAGAGTCTCTTCTGGTGACCAACTGCTGGCCAAAGAGCCTGAGTACTCTAGGTATGAGATTAACACTTCCTGTGCTACACAGAATAATAAAGGATACACTGATTCTGACTCAATTCCTGCCAAGAAAGACAAAAAGGAAAAGATTAAAATAACATATTTTAACGTCACTTGTAAGTATCATCAGGTTAAATGATTGTGAAATAAAAAGCAAGTAAGTAACAGTAACAGAATGGATAAAAAACAGCCATAAATTTCATATTTCCAAATTAGAGGTTATCATGCAAATTTGTTATCACATAGGTGTACAATGCTTTGGTTAATCATGCCTTTTTAAAAGCCAAAATCAATATGTATTCTCTCTTCAGTGTCTCCAAATGATATTCTTTTGTTTTATTCGGAACTGGGTCATTGTCAACATGTGGCCTTGTTGTGTCTACTGAACAAAGACCCATAATATTTCATTTGACCTTGTATTGAAACAAAGCATATATTATACATTACTTTGGTAATCTCCTTTAAAACAGTAAAAACAGTATCTAATTCCACCTTATGATTTCACTACTTGCTCAGATATTCAGTGCACAAGAATAAGAAGAAAACCAGTGTACCTCAAATGCCGTGATGTTTTAACAAATTCTCCAAACTATTCACATACAAAATATAGGGCAAACAGTACTGAGAATATATGTGTTGATACAAAAAGAAACTGTGATGTGCTGTAGTGAGAAAACTCTACAAAATAGCCAAACAGAGCAAACTTTTCACTCACCAAAATATTGGTCAATGAATCCTTTGACAGCAGGAGAAGCAGCAGCAGCACCTTCAGCTTGCTCACCATTTTCTGTGGATTTTATGCCTGGTAACTTCTGTTGCAGCATTCGAACGACTTGTGTCCAGCATTCATTTGCATCCTACAAACAGAAAACAAACACTACAGTCAACAACTGTGAATCTGGGAACCCATTTCACATGACTAACTCTCAATCACCAAACATTCATTTTTTGTCCACCCACAGGTAGCAATCCTTACACAATACCATCTTCTACAACTGTGTCTTCTTTACCTGCTGTGCATATATTCCTTGTTCTGTTTTCTCTGCAAACTGTGGGAACACATTGTGAAGAATCTAGAAAAAGAAAGATAAAGTGTAAGATAAAATTAACATTAATGGCTCTTTCAAAAATATAATTTCCTGGGCCTAGTTGTTCAAAGCCCGATTAAGCTAATCCTGGGTTAATGGGAACTTTGATTCAAGTTTAATTACTAATCAGTAAAGTGTTTCCAAAAGATTTTTGGCCCTCAGTTTTGACTTAGACTTTTCTTTGCCTTTAGCTTCAAATTAGCCTTTAAACCCACTTTTAAAGAGCAAGATGAAAACCTCGGTTAACTTTTAATCGTAGATTAGCATTAATCGGCTTTTGAATAACCTAGCCCTGATCCTCACTGCTTAATGCAGAAGTTGACCTTTTTCAAAATTACTGGTTAGACTTTCACATGGCTTGGATGATCACCTTGGGAGGGAAGGGGGGGCGGTGGTGTACTTGGTGAGTTTTTGGGTGGGGTGTGTCGCTGGGACTCTGAAACGCTTACCCTATACCAGACCACGTTCAGCCTCATTTTCCCACCCTACCCTACCCTTTTCTAGACTTAACTTTTTTTCCTGAGGACCTGTTCCAGACTAAATTTTCTCAATGAAACCCTATTCTAGACCACAACTCTCTGATTTTTATACCCTATCCCAGACTTTATAGGAGTAAGCACCCCACCACGTCCCCGCATCCAGGATGATCCATAGAAATTTCTCAGGGATACAATATTCATTATATCACAAACATGGTTCAAATAAAAATCTGAGTCCCCAGTAGGGAAAAATATTGAACAAGATAATAAGCGATCCTCTTCACAATAACAGCATCCTTCCTATAAAAAATTCATAATACAAAATTTTCAGCCAACCTGTAGAAAAATGATAGGAGGCAAAGACTCTGGTGTTTTATCCATGATTTTGTACAGATCTCTGAGGGCGACTGTGATTGAATGTGCTGAATCCACTGAACTTCCCGAAGTACCATATCTAAAGCCAAACACAAAATTTCACGGTGAAAAACAAAAACATCTCAAATTAATAATTGAAAAAAGGGGGTGGAGAGGTACAGGAGTCTGATCTTCCCAGCTGTCGTCAACTTACGGGTCCCCCTGGGCCAATAAAGCATGAAAGATACTGGGCGAGAGGGATCTTATAGGGGAATGCTATCAAGCCAGTTGTGTTTGTAAGGCTGTTAAAAAGTATACCACCGTTACTTGTGATAATTTAAGATTAGGGAGTGTGTTCAATGGTCTTGATCCCAGGCTCTCTCTCCTTTGCCAAGTTGGTGATGATGTCAACCACCCCTGCAAAATCTGCGGGGGATGCCAGATACGTGTCCCAAGATCCATTCATTTGTTGATCGACTGTCCCACACAATCTTGACTCCAATCTGTATTAGGAGTGCATTCTTTCTAGGTCAAACGCAATTATCTGCCGGTCTATAAGATTACACTACAACTAAATGTTATTTTTAATAATTGTGTTTGACGTAGAAAGAACCCACTCCTAATACAGATTGTTGTTGAGATTGCATGGGACAATCAACAAATGAATGGATCTTGGGATGCGTGTCTGGCATCCACCGCAGATTTTGCAGGAGCGGATAACATCATCCCCAACTTGGCAAAGGCGAGAGAGCCTGGGATCGATATCGTCGAACGCATTCCCTAATCTTTGATTATCACTAGTTATTAGCATTACTCAGGGTTGCATTCCTTACTTTGCGAGGGCATCCTTCAGTTCAGGTACATTGCGGAGACACTGCACTGTCGCATTCATGTAGCAGGTGTTTCCAAGGTTATTGAGACCAGTTGGCATGTCATACTAAACACAACAGGGATAAGTAAGTTTTATTTTTAATACTGTAACAAACCTGGTAGGAAATATAGGCTAATGAAGTTGATGACTTCAAAAGCGTGGCAGACAAGTATTTTTAGCAAATTTCACGGCATATCAATAGAATGTACTCAAGTCAATGTTTTTCTAAATTTCTCCTCTCCTGTCCATTGACAATGTACGTGACATACAATACAAAAAAGATGGGAAAACTTATCATGAGCATGAGAACACAGAAAATTAGAACTCTGATAAAAATTCTAGTGCCATGGTGTGTGAAATCAATGACATTAGTTCCACACACTGGTTAGGAGAAATTTGATTTCTCATTGTTTGGTTAAATGTAAAAATAATAAACTGCACTCACAGCAGAAGCCAGCTGTGCTTCAGTCATATCTTCAACAAATACTGTTTTTTTAACAGGAGCTTGAGGCAATTCACCAACAGATCCCATCATCAGCAGTGTGACCCCCTAGAAAAACATACAAGAACAGTTTCACAAAGCTGTTTCTTTATACAAAGTGTATTTTACAAGGTCTGTGAAACATCTACTAACAGTGTGACTATCACACGTTACTGATGCCACTTACACAACAAAAAAAAACTATTCACCTTAGACAAATATACAATTCTAGAAAAAATCCATACCCACCCCCAAAAGATCAGCAGAAATTCCTAGGGGGAGTGGGGTCTTCCAAGCCAAAATTTTACAAGCAAGTAAGAAACTAAACTGGAATTTCCTGGGGGGAGTGGGCGCGAAACAAAAACCCTTCTGTGGGGAGAATATGGATTTTTTCTGAGACAGCACAATAAAACAAAGAATTCCAAGACCATGAAATCCTGAGCTCAACTGTGACATACTGACCATCAAATATGGATAAACAAATAAACTGATGAACTTATTATAGTAGAAGTTATGCATAGTGATTCTAACACAAGGATATACTTACATTTTTAAGTTTGAGGTTTCCCCAGTCATTATCCTGAACAAAATACAAATAAGGAAAGATTTCTACCCAGCTTCATGAATTAATCAAGCATGCACCACTCATATTATCTCTCATAAACAAACAGCAAAAATGGAAAGACTTTAAGTTGGAAAAGTAAAACCTGAGACTGTCCAGAAATCTTGTCACAAACTAAAACAAAAAATTGACTTGGTTCAGAGAATTTTGATCCAGATACCAGTGGAGACATTCCCTTTTTTATCGTTTGTCAGGACCCTTTGAAGATATAATCAGAGGGATTGAAGTTTTGGCAGTGCCTCTGAAAAACCACTCTGACACTTCCAGACTTTGGGGGCTCCTTTGAATAGAAAAATCCTTTACCCCTCAGCAAAAGCCTGCCATCCTTAAGCCGGCGACACACTTGGTGATTTGATACGCTGATCACTGTGATAGACAAAAATCACCAGGTGTGCTCGGTGCAGCGATTGTGAATTATGCCGATCGCTTCAATCGGCGATTAAATTCGGCAGCATTCGCCAGGTGTGCCTGTTCCCGCGATTTTCTCTGCTCATCACTGCAAATCGCCAGTAAAGTGAACCAATCAGGTTGGGTAATTTTGTCACATGACATTTTAAGACTCCCCTCAATGGAGCCCAGGAACAAGGTTGAAGTGCCACATCGCCATGATCGGCAAAAAAAATTGCCTGGTGTGTCCGCATCAATTGGTGGAGAAAATCGCTCGCGATTTTCAATGGCGATCAAATTCACTGTGTTCGGCGTATAAAATCGCCAGGTGTGTAGTCGGCTTTAGAAGGAGTGGGAGAGGGGTGTGGATAAAAAAAGAAATGTCCCTTGGCATCCCTGTAAATACCACCCAATCAAACTTTTTCGTTAAATTAAAATATAGCTATAGCTATTCCATGTAAATTATGTAGTGGGTTAAATGTATACAGATTTAATACTTAGACTGTCTAATTAATGAACTATAAATTGTAAGCTCGTTGAATCACTTGAATCACGTGGTCGTTCGTAATGTTGAAGTACTGTCATTGTGCACGGACTACATAAACACACTTCAAATCAAATCAAATGACCTTTTCACGTACCTTTAAAACAGCGCCCTTAAACATGACCTTCTGTCTCTCAGGAGCAACACCCGACAGAGCAAAAAGCTGAGCTTTGAACAGTTCAGGAGACTCATCGCTATTCAACTCCACATTCTCGAATTTTTCCTTGCCCCATTTAACAGCCACTGTTTTAAACGATAAAAACAATCGACACTTAACTAAATTAAACAGACAACAAACCAGGACTAAGCAGGATACGAATACCTCGTTCTATACCTGTATATATTGGCATTTTGGAGAGATTTTTGTCCAAGAAAGAAGAGTTAAATTATTTGAAGGATTTCTCGGAATTTTTTTTTCTCGTTCATTTACGCCGCTGACCTAACTAGAGCTTAGTTCCTCGCGGTCAGATCTTCTCGAGAATATTGCGTGACTGAAATGAATTTGTTTCCTCACAAAATATTCGCGCGTCGCACGAGCATATTTCTATTCCTATGGGAGCGGGTTGTGCGTTTTCAGTGGCAGGAAGTAACTCATATGATTTGCAAATGCAAAGAAAACAAACAAATGGCGGGAATCTAGAAAGCCGCGAGGAACAATCTACCGTGCAAGAGAAGGCATCGGAGCAGAATCAGCCATTGGTAGGGGATATACCAGAGGAAAGATCTAGAGAAAATCCTGACTCTACAAATTTGGGGATCGTTTCTCAGTCACACTGCGAAGTAAACTTTACCCAGGACTATGGACTTGATTCTAATGTGGAAAAGTCGCAGACAGTTGTGAGCGATGGAGAATCAAAGGAAAATGAAAATTCAACCCTTGTCATTCTTTCGGAAAAGCAAACGAACGAGTTCATCGTTCAAGAACGACTAGTTTCTGATGGAAATTTTACAGCCGGTCATGTCACACGATTTGTAGTAGAGAAACAAACTGCAGGTCACGTTAAGTCATCTGGAAATGATGAACTGCTGAATGTGCTGAGTCGAGCTTCCGATGAAGACATTCAAAGAGTTGTTGACAAATGTTGGCAAGATATTGAAGACTCTTGTAATAGTCAACACAACTGCAAATCTTCACCGTCCATTGACTCAAGTAAAGGATGGAGGGTCGTTCGTCTTTTTGTTTCATCCACTTTTGCAGATTATCATGCCGAGAGAGAAATTTTGGCGAAAAAGGTTTGTTACTTTATGACACAAAGTACCTATGAAAATGTTGAGCTTCATCCTTCTAGAATTTTGTTTAAAATTCCCTAAGTTAATCATTGTTTCTGGGTGCTATTCCAGGTACATCTGAGTTAATAAAAACTCTGTCTAGATCATTAAATTTACTGTGAATCATGAAATTTATGGTGAAATATCAATTAATCGCATTTCGTTTGCCAACATTGTTTCCATAGGAATTGAATAGCAAAAGAGGTAAATGAATTATTATGGTCTGTCAGGTCAAACTAGGCCATGTCAGTCAGTAGTAATGTCAGTCAGTCAGTAGTAATAAAGACCTTGTATGGGAATCCAGATACTGGTAATAATGATGATGATGATGATGATGATGATGAGACACCTGGAATTGATTTTAAGATTTTAATAATTACTTTTAAAGCCATACATGGCCAAGCACCTGATTACATTTGTAATCTCATTAATGTTAGGAATTTTTCCACGTATGGTCTTCGCTCAAATTCTGAACTTTTATTAGTACCACCATCCACGAAAACGAAGAAGACACTCGGTGACAGGGCTTTTACTGCTGCTGCACCATCACTGTGGAATAAACTGCGGAGCGCAATAAGGGACGAGGATAATCTCACACGTTTTAAGTCCAAATTGAAGACATTTTTATTTAGAGTTGCTTACAATACGATGTAAGGACTGTAAGAATTGTAAATAACTATTTTTAATTAATTATTTTTTATTTTTATTCTTTATTTTTTATTTTTTACATATACAATTTGTTAGGCGCATTTGATCATATACACATGCTAATTTGCGCCATACAAATATTTATTATTATTATTATTATTATTATTATTATTATTATTATTATTATTATTATTATTATACGGCTGCAACAAGACCACCTAATACCAAAGTATGGTATAAAATTAACATAATTATAATCGTAGTTATGAAGTGTGAATATCTGGGTTCTTATTTGTGTGCATATATGTTTTTAAGGTTGTCCCTGAGCTGCGTGAGTGGTGTGAAGGAAGGTCAATCCATCTAATTGAATGTGACCTCAGATGGGGTGTCCCTAAAGATTCCACAACAGAAGCAACCATCAGAACCTGTTTGGATGAAATTGATCGCTGTTTAGAAGAAACAGATGGGCAACCATTCTTTTTGAATATGCTTGGAGAAAGGTACATTGTAATGTATTCCTTGACACAATCACAGGTGGAAGAATTAAGTCCCTGACCCCATCTATCCAGATTCTTAACTGCATCTCCCATATCATGATAACTATGACATGTGTTTGATTGTTTTTCAGAGTGAAAATGCT
The DNA here is from genome assembly GCF_977016875.1 of Pavona decussata. Classification (NCBI taxonomy): domain Eukaryota; kingdom Metazoa; phylum Cnidaria; class Anthozoa; order Scleractinia; family Agariciidae; genus Pavona; species Pavona decussata. The sequence goes on from NW_028145742.1 coordinate 2,564,649, forward strand.
GTAGCTCTTCATTTTCAATCATACATGAGGATAGCTGATTTGTAAATTCCTTACCTCACTTGTTAGCTCTCCTTCCCCCCCTCCCCCTCCTTCCCATCCCTCGCTTGTTCAAAGACCTTAAATTGAAATAACTCTACAAGGGAAACTGAAATATATTTGATTTTTGTCTGATAGGTATGGGTGGATTCCAAGTTCATCTGAAATATCACAGGAGATTCAGGAAGAGTACAAATGGATCTTTCCCACCTCAATAACACATATGGAGATAATCCATGCAGCATACAGAACACGCAGTCAGAATGCGGCATTCCTCTTTAGAAATGATGAATTTGTAAAGTATCTGCCTCCAGAGATGATGGGGGCTTTCGTTGATGCTCATCCACTTAACAAAGCACATTTAAAGGTGTTTATGTTTTACAGAATATTTATTATGTAAAGTATATGAAATAATTCATATATGAACTGCGGATATAGATGAAAGTGAGAAGTGATCATCGCAGTGAATTTTCAATTTATGCAATTGGAAATTGGAAGCCTGAAAAAAATTCAGGCTTCAACGGGATTCGAACCCGTGACCTCCGCGTTACCGGTGCGATGCTCTACCAACTGAGCTATGAAGCCACACATTGGGAGCAAGGTCAATTGTAGGTTCCCATTTTCCCGTGAGAGGAGTGAAACGATGTAAAGTATATGAAATAATTCATATATGAACTGCGGATATAGATGAAAGTGAGAAGTGATCATCGCAGTGAATTTCATATATGAATTATTTCATATACTTTACATCGTTTCACTCCTCTCACGGGAAAATGGGAACCTACAATTGACCTTGCTCCCAATGTGTGGCTTCATAGCTCAGTTGGTAGAGCATCGCACCGGTAACGCGGAGGTCACGGGTTCGAATCCCGTTGAAGCCTGAATTTTTTTCAGGCTTCCAATTTCCAATTGCATAAATTGGAAAATTCACTGCGATGATCACTTCTCACTTTCATCTATATCCGCAGTTCATATATGAATTATTTCATATACTTTACATCGTTTCACTCCTCTCACGGGAAAATGGGAACCTACAATTGACCTTGCTCCCAATGTGTGGCTTCATAGCTCAGTTGGTAGAGCATCGCACCGGTAACGCGGAGGTCACGGGTTCGAATCCCGTTGAAGCCTGAATTTTTTTCAGGCTTCCAATTTCCAATTGCATAAATTGGAAAATTCACTGCGATGATCACTTCTCACTTTCATCTATATCCGCAGTTCATATATGAATTATTTCATATACTTTACATCGTTTCACTCCTCTCACGGGAAAATGGGAACCTACAATTGACCTTGCTCCCAATGTGTGGCTTCATAGCTCAGTTGGTAGAGCATCGCACCGGTAACGCGGAGGTCACGGGTTCGAATCCCGTTGAAGCCTGAATTTTTTTCAGGCTTCCAATTTCCAATTGCATAAATTGGAAAATTCACTGCGATGATCACTTCTCACTTTCATCTATATCCGCAGTTCATATATGAATTATTTCATATACTTTACATCGTTTCACTCCTCTCACGGGAAAATGGGAACCTACAATTGACCTTGCTCCCAATGTGTGGCTTCATAGCTCAGTTGGTAGAGCATCGCACCGGTAACGCGGAGGTCACGGGTTCGAATCCCGTTGAAGCCTGAATTTTTTTCAGGCTTCCAATTTCCAATTGCATAAATTGGAAAATTCACTGCGATGATCACTTCTCACTTTCATCTATATCCGCAGTTCATATATGAATTATTTCATATACTTTACATCGTTTCACTCCTCTCACGGGAAAATGGGAACCTACAATTGACCTTGCTCCCAATGTGTGGCTTCATAGCTCAGTTGGTAGAGCATCGCACCGGTAACGCGGAGGTCACGGGTTCGAATCCCGTTGAAGCCTGAATTTTTTTCAGGCTTCCAATTTCCAATTGCATAAATTGAAAATTCACTGCGATGATCACTTCTCACTTTCAGAATATTTATTGTTTTCTTGCTTTTTTTTGTTACAGGTCATATGCATCGCTGGTACCACAAATGGTCTTCATGCCCAATTTCACAATATTTGCATCTTTACCTGCAGTGGAACAATTTAGTGTAGAGATTTAATGAAGTATTGCTTTCTGGAAAATTATGTGTATTTAAGCAGAACTTAAAACACTGTGTGATATTATACCACACCTATGCAACACCCTTTTTAACTCGTGAATGCGCGTAGCGCAATGAACGAGTTATAGCGATAGTTGACTGTGTACTTGGTTGGTTAGTTGGTCGGTCGGTCGGTCGGTCGGTCGGTTTTGTCGTTAACTTTCGGGCGTGCGCAGTGAATGAGTTTTAAATTCAATTAGTGGAAAAAAAACACGCGAACATTTGTTGTTCACGGCGCATCAGGAAATTCTTATTCAATATGTAGAGAATAATTTGACGATCATTTAGTGCAAGAATGGAGATTTTTCGTTCAATCTGAGCAAAGTTACAAGTTTTTTCAGTTTTTCAGAAAGTCCGGGGTCGTAAACTCAATTAGTGAAAAAAAAAAACGTGGAAATTTTTTTCACGACGCGTCAGAATTCTCTCATTCATTCTGTAGAGAATAATTTGACAATCATTTTAGTGTAAGAATGGAGATTTTTCGTTGAATCTGAGCAAAGTTATAGGTTTTTTTCGTTTTTTCTACGGAGTGCGGTTTCTTTTAAGAATTAAAAATAATTTCATATAGAAATAATTTAATTAAAAAATAATTTAATTTGTCAGTTTTCACGCGAAAGCGGAACGTGCCATGTCACGCATCATTGACGTCGTAAACAAAATTATGCAAATTTCTGGTGAAATGAACACTTTAAGATCTTGTCAGCTTTCATGGAGGTTTCAAAGGGAAAAATATTTCATTTTCGAAATTTACAACTGGTAATTTATGGGGAAGCAAAAGGCCGCGGTCGATAAATAATTCTTATTTAGCAAGAGCTTGTCATAGTTCATTATTTTTACTTGAGGATTACGTGGACTGAACTCCAAAGGAAAAATTTCGCGCATTTATGTCGGGCATGAAATGTAATGCGATACTTTGTTGAACAGATTTCCCTTTGTGAGATCGGCTTGCCCTACAGTAATTTTGTAATTTTAATTCCCAAAAAAACTTCACTTGCCCATCGGGCAAGTGATGGCTAGAATCCACTAGCCCGATCGCAAAATCCAGTAGCCCCGGACTATCGGGGACACGAATTTGCATGACGTAGCTGCACATGGCGTGCTTCTATGAACTTTGAATAAAAAAAACACGTGATTTTTTTTTAATCGGCGCATCAGGATACAAGAGTACAAGAATGGTTATTTTTCGTTACATAATCGGGCAAAGATATAGTTTCTTTTAGCTTTCAAGGAAGTTTCCGTAGCCGTCTAAATTTCAATTGCTATGTGTCATCTGCATTCACGAGTTGGCTCACAGGAGCCTTTGATTCACCTCTGGGTCAAATAAAGCAAACCACGCCCATAAAGAAGACCCTTTCCATTGCTTTTATAATTAAGGCAGGGTCAAGATGTGGTTACATCATTAATATTACCTGAACTTGCTTCGGTGTTCGCGATTTCTGACACATAGTATACTGCTCGTCTGGATCCTTGAGCTGGCATTAATAAATGAATTGATTAATTTGAAATTTTTTTTCATAGGGATTGAAGGATAAACTGAGACGAAGATTCCCAGGACAAGTTTTTGACTATTCCTGCCAATATGATGGGATTGATGAGTCATCTGGAAGGCCGAAGGTAAAATTACCTCCCCTCTCCACCACCCCTAAGAAAATTTTGTAGTCACCAGTGCAAACATTATTTTTTTTCCTTATTATTTCCAATCCCCCAAATATTCTATATCAAATATCCCTCTCTCCCTAACTTCCTAGTTTAGAACACCACTCCAACTTTAATCCTTTATTACCCTTAACAGTAATCAGCATCAAATTTCTCCTTGTAATATCAATGCTATTCAACACTTGGGGTCATGAGAATTAAGGATGTGATCACCCAAGGCAAATTTTCTTGATATTTTATTTAATAACATCTCCCCAGTACTTTTACAAGAAAAGTATGGGGACAAGATAGGAGAATTTGCTCTTTGATATAAGGGGATAAGAGGTTAAGATACCTATGACATTTACTTCCCCACACTGTAGAAATGTCACACCACCTTTATACTTGAATGTTGTTGGTTTCAGGTCAAACTCAAAGGGTTGGAGAATTTCAGTGAATCTGTTTTGGAATTTTTCAAATCAGCAATAAACAGATCAGTTCCTGAGGTAAAAGAACAACTCTCAGCAGCTGAGATGGGTGAGTTAACTTTGACGTAACACGTAAAATGAGGCCAGGTTAAAGTTTAGTGTGCTGCGGGCGTGGCTCAAAATTATACTCACCTAATAAGGGTTAGCAATTTGTTCTGGCAAGCAATTTGTCATATTTTTCTGCTAGCTAATAACACAGAAGATATATATTGGGATAACGCTTACTGTAGCCTCGCTGGTATCAAGCCATGGACGAGCAATGGACAGGTGTGTCACTTTAAAATAAAAATTGGAATAGCCTGCATAGCTGGTGATATTGCCCATGTGTGGATATAAAGTTTTAGCAACAGAGCTGCCATAATTAAGCCATGACAATGAGTGGTGTAAGTGGCAAGAAAATTAAACTGAAAATTGGCACTTCCTCATTCCTCTCACAGCTTTGTGGTTCATTCTTGCAACTCCACCAGACAAACTGCATCTTTGCACGACATCCCACCAGCTATTCAGGCTAAAAATGTAAGAGTTTTCCCGCAGCCCTCCTTTCTCTCCAGGCTTGCATTCTTGTTGCATATCCATCTAAGCATGTAATAGCTAACCGTCTATTTTTCACTTCTTGTATGCAGAACTCTTGATGCATAATCACTTCATTGAGCTGCGAGGTCAGCTTGTGCTGGGACGGAGTGCAGAGATATCAACTGTAATGGAATTTGTTCAGGATGGAACTCTTCCTGATGGGTGTAACACTGACTACATTCCTCCACTGATTGTTCTGGCCTCTTCAGGCTCTGGAAAATCTGCATTGATGGCTCATTGCACATTGGAGGTCAAAAAGGTTTGTAAGCATGATGAAATAAACAATTAAATGGGAAATGCAATAAAAATATACTCTCAAAGTTGATATGTTCTCAACTTCTTTTCTTTTTTTTTTTTTTTTTTTGCTGTTATGTCTTGCAAGTCACTCATTATTCTGTTTTTGTGTAAATATATTGCTTCTTATCTTAAACCCTCCTTCGTTATTCAATCCATCCAATGCTGCCATCTATCCCTCCTTACACCCTCCATTTGTTTTTTATTCCTTGTTCAGTTGTTCGTTTGTTTGCATGCTTGTTCAACCATTCATTCATTCATTCATTCATTTATTTCATCAATAAGACAACGAATACAATGATGACATTAATAATAATTCATTATCAGCTTGGATTCCCACTGTTCTATCATTTTGTTGGAGCTGGTCCTGGATCGACGGTTCCTCGTCAACTTGCAGAAAAAATTGTGCGTTGGCTGAGAGGTTTCACTGCAGCAGGTTTGTGTCTGTGATGCATAATCTCCTTAAGCTTCTCTCTTACCATTGCAGAAACTTTTCTCGCATCAAAAGTTTGTGTTTTGGGCTATTGTAGTTGTCGTGAAAATGTGCTGAAATACGTTAGGTCTTGCAACTGATCTATACATGGCAACCACATTTTTGCTAACTGTTCATGGACTGAAAGCCATGTTTTTGGGTACCATGCCGATCTGCTTTGTACACGTTTTGGATTCCTTGGTATTTTGGCTGGTGATGGATAGTCTAGACCTCAAACACAAGTACCACATCAGACTTAAATAAAGGCATTTTTGTAACCTGTAATTTCACACCTAAACCTTCTAAGATTTCTCCTGTTTCAAGGAAATGCGAAAAGCTCCACCCGATCTCTGATCAAAACACACACCCTCGCGGCAGCAAGTGGGTCCCCTCTATATATAGGAATATAGAGAAAAGGCGGAATAAATGTCTGTGTTCTGTGTCTCGCTAATCACCGGCTTCACTATTCATGAAGGAAAGAAAAGGGACTTCCTACACGCCCGTGAGAACTGAAGTAATTACAGTAAATAATTTTCTAAGGCCATTTCCTTAACCTTTGTAGAATAGCTACCCGCTCGCGACTGTAACGGAGGCACCAGGAATCTTCTTTTCAGCAAATCTTTATTTCTTGGCACAGCTCTCACCTACAACTGACTGACTAACGTTATTTGCGAACCTCACTATATACTATAATTGTAGACATGTTTGGGTTTGCTGACCAAGGGAGCTCTAGTTTCACACTCAACTGCTTAACTCAATGTGCGGAAACATACCTACATGCTTGACAATAACAAGTGGAGGACCACCAATATAAACTCCATAACAAAAGTACAAAGTTAGACAATAAACCCAAACAAGAATCACAAGGCCAATCAAATCCAAGGTCAGCTTAAAGTAAATCCTCAAGCATGCCTACTTAAAAATACCACACCTAAACTCAACAAACCCTTTTGAAGACAGAACTACTCAAAAACTAAGGAAATGCCTCTACAGGCTCACACTTGAATAAAACTTGAATGACCTTAAACAAAGAACAAACTCTAACCGAAAAATACCTTTAAACGTAAACCCCTTAATTGAAACTACTAAAAAGCGTTCTAATAAAAATTATTCCTTTTGACTTTCCAACACCTTATTTGACATGAGATTTTTTGTTTGTTTATTTGTTTCTTTTAATCTTTGCTTTGACCGCAACATTTCAACTAACAGATGCTGCGTCTGTTGAAGACATGAGCACGGATATGCTTAAACAAGAGATCCAAAAAGGCTTGGAAGAGATCGCAAAAAGAGAAGAGGTTTTCGTCATAATCATTGATGCAATCAATCAGGTAATAAAGTTGCACGTCAACTTCTTAGCGGAGCTTTTATGTAACAAGAAAGTTCGAGATTGGAAGAGGCGAAACCTCAACCATCTCAGAACAAAATATATCAATTGTGGAATGTTGCACGTAAAATCTTTCCCCAGACAGTTCAAAGTTATTTTGTCGATAAGCGCTGCTATTCCAGTAAGTGCCCCTATTGCATCAGTGGTCCCCTTCCCTTTGAGACAGCAACTGCATTTTGCGTTTCCCTTACAGTTCCTGGTATTGGATCCTTTTTCATAGTTTCTAGGCTTCCAGATGTCCGGTTCAAATTAGAACTGATAAGCGCCTTGTCTCCTAGCTATGTGTTCTCCTTTAAGCTATCAAAGTAAAGTTAGCACTAACACCCGCTCAATAGAATCATAACGGTATGCTTATGACAAGGAGTGCCTCTTCCCCTCCCCACCCCTTTCGGGGGAAGAGAAGGGGAGGGGTAGGAGGAGAGTCAAGAAGCACGCAATTTGTTTGTTTCTTTCAAGTTAGCGGATGCTGAAGCAACGAGCCACATGGATTGGTTTCCAAGTGTTTTCCCGCGCAATGTTCGCTGTGTTGTCAGCGCTGTGACTGATAGTCGCTCAGCTCTTCTGCTGTCTGACCCGCAATATCGCACACCGCCTCCAGTACCACTTCATGTTGGAGAACTTAACGAGTCCGCCCGGCAAGAGATTGTGCAACACACGTTGGGAAAATACAATAAGGTATTGTTCAAAGTAACTCATTCTCCCTTCTCAATTCTCTCTTATGAAGGAAAAAGAAAATTTACTCTTGCTCCAATAATAGTCGCTTACATTTGCCATGAGCCACCATCTTGGGAACAGGCCGAAATAGGGAGAGGTTTAAGATGTCAGTCTGTCTCCCAGAATATGAGAGAAAGCTTAGGTGAACACTGAGATGAGGAAGAGTAGAAGCTCGTGTTCTTCGCAGTTCGATCTTTCCCCGTCTTTTCACGAGATCTCCCCGTGGTCTGATGCAACCGTTCTCTATGCATCGTTATGTCGTGGAACACTCGGCCGAAGAAGGATGACGATGATGACGACAATGACAATAAAAATAACGATGACGACGATGATGATGATGATGATGATGATGATGATGATGAACGAGGACACGAGAAAACCCTTCGGGACAGAAGGAACGGTTACAGAAAAGTACCACTGATCTTAAACTGCTTTGTGCGGTTATGAGGCCCTGGGTTCCATTCTCAAAACTCGCTAAGATTTTTCGGGAGCGAGAAGTATCCTTTTCAGCGGATTAGTGGTAGTTTCTCGTCCAATGCGTTTCAATGTTTTAGCTTTCAAAATTATGGTGGGGACAGATGAGAATTTCTGGCAATGAAAATTATGCACGTAATTTAACAATTTCGGAAGGTTTGACAAACGCAGGCGTGGTGGTAAGTCGATGTTTTAGAGTAACAAGTTTATTTGTAATTTTTGAAGAAACTCGATGCTGAGCAGATGGAGTTGCTGGTTGGTTCATCAGGTGCGTCTAACCCGCTGTGGTTATCTCTGGCGTGTGAAGAACTGCGCGTGTTTGGAGTCTTTGAAACAATCACCCACCGCATCAAGAGTTTTCCAGCCACATTAAAGCAACTTCTGCAGCTTATTATAAACAGACTGGTTAATGAGGACGAACATAACAACGTTCAAAAGGTAGGTAGCTTTCTCGGCACCATTCTCTTGATTTATGTCAACATTCTCACGTTTTCAAGTGCAATGAATATCAAAAGCAGTCAAAAGAAACTTTTCCAGCTCCTTAAAGTTTGGTTTTATATTTCAAGCAATATCGGAAAACCAAAGGATGATGATGATGATGATGATGATGATGATGATGATGACGATAACAATAATAATAATTTAGGGTTTTTAATAGGATAACTCCTTTAAAGTCAAAGGCTACGTGAAAAGCGCTCTACGATTTTTTTTAAAGAAATATCATACAGATGTACAATACTGCGATTATGATAAATAATAATAATAATAATAATAACAATAATAATAATAACAATAATTATAATGATACTAATAACGACAACAATGATAATAGGATTAATGATACTGACAATGAGAATTGTGCTTTTAGCACAACAAATATAAATGTAGTCATGATTAATCGTCCATTTAACAACAAGGTCAAATATCCCTGCATTTTCGGCAAGCCCTTCTTTGTCTTCCTTTCTTTTTAGTGAGTCGCATAGGTACAAGGCATTTTGTAAATATCTGCGTCTTGTCTTGCGACGATGACAATTAAAATCAGTTTTGTTTTCTTTTTGAAGGTGCTAGGCTTGTTGGCTTGCAGCAAAGGTGGATTGAGTGAAACTGAACTCCAGTTCCTTCTGAGCAATGATTTAACAGAAGCTGTACCGATGATGATGTGGGCTGCAGTAAGACGAACATTAAAACCATTTCTTAGAAACATTGGTGGTAAAGGAGAGGAGGAAAGACTGGAATTTTTCCACGCATCCATACAAGAGGTAAGACATCGTATCTTGAAGCTAAAGGACTTCTTTTCTCTTCCTTTTACAGATGAATTCTCAAAGGTAAGGTCAGTTCGGTGAATTATCGGATTTGGTTAAGAACGTCCTAAATGCTTTTTTGGCATTTTGCGATGCAAATTTTGAGCCGAGAAAGGAGTTTTCTTCTCAAAATGGTTTAGTTTTCTTTTAGGTTTTTTTGGGAGGAGGGCAATGCCATAACTTATTTTTTTTTCCCACCCATCCGGGTACATTAATTTGCAATCACTTCTCCTTTATTCCTACAATTCTTCTAAGGCTAATTTCCAATTTCTCATTCGTTATCGTCTCAGGTTGTTCTGGAGACCATCCTTGTAGATGCTGAGGAGAAAAAGAAATTCCATTTGAAGCTGGCAGAATTCTTTCTAGATCACTGCAAAGAGAACGACCGAGTGATTTTCATGGCACCAGAGCAACTTAAGCTAGGTGGTGATAAGAAAAGGCTTCTGGAATTCTTGAGAAATGATGAGCGCTCTAAGAACCGACCAGGCTTCTGGAAAAACAACTACTACAGGGTAATTGAAACGTAAATTAAACTATTTGTCTTTTAAAATTAATTTTGTGATATTGCTTGTAAGGTGTTCGATTGGTTACAGACAGTTATACAAGCCCGATATTTTCCAACCAGTTTCCAGTTGTTCAAAGAGTGGATGACTCTATCCAGCGGATAAAATGTACTACAACCAATATGGATAAAGTTATCTGCTCTTTAAACAACTGGGGCCTGACCATCAAAAGCTACCGGGTTTTTGTCGAAGAGTTGATTTATCACAACTTCAATTTGCGAATTGATCACGAATTTCTTGTTTCGTCTATTAAATCCAATCACAGATTTAAAGAGTGGTAGCTTCATTGAATTTTAATTTCACATCAAAATAACAAAAAATACCCGAGAACTGCGCTCAAATGGCGGTTATTACTACTGCATAGTTAGATGTTCTTGTGGAGAGCCTCACTTTCAAAGATTTTTTCAATTTTTTTTTTTTTTCAGGACCTGCGTTGTAACAAAATACTTCAAAAAGGAACTCCTTTCGCTCACGACATTCATATCTGCCAATTCTGCAGTATGAAACGTGGAGTGTTTGGAGAGATGTCACTAATGAACAAAGATTCTTGTTTTGTTTGTGGACGGTTTACAACATGGAAAGATGACCAGCGTTCCGCCATGGTCTGCCATGCGCACAAACCGTCACCAGGACCACCGAACATGAAGATGTGTTTTCTGTGCAAGAGACCCGCCTTCCAGAATCCTATTAAGGCGTACTTGTGCCCATCTTGTGGAACTGGGGGAATCATTAAAAAATGCGCTATGCTTGTTGGAGAATGAGTTGCAAGACCGGAGAGGCGTCGCAAGCGGTTAGTCATCATGACTGGACAGGGCGAGCAAGGGACTCTCTCGTCGCACTCCGTACTCGAAAATGACAATTTAAATTTCTAAGGGTGGAATGAAAGACGTTACAGGAATGGCGATACTTATTGGAAAGTACACTGTGGATATAGGAAAGTAGAAAATTTAGGTAACTCGTTTCCGAAGTTTTTAAAGAGCCAAACTCTTACTGTTCAGTGGCGCCAAGCAGATTCATTTTACCGGCATAGCGCTGGAGTCACGTTCACGTTTTTCCAAAAATAATCCAATAAAGCTTATTTTTCGAATGACTCACGATTTCAAACTAAACCCCCACCCTCCCCCCCCCCCCCTTCAGTTTAGCCCTCCAGTAATTTGAGACCTGTAATAAGGCTGCATAGAGCCTTTACGGTATGTTAAGTGCGAATGAAAGATTACAGCGATGTAAGGCCATCCAAGTTATGAACGCAACTTAAAGTTCGTTGCACGAGAGCCTGGCAAGCAAGTTTGCATTTGACAAGTTTTACATTCTCTAGAAAAAAAGTTTTACATTCTCAGCTCTTAAGAAAAAATTCCTCTTGTGCAAAAGACGGTGTTTCGGCCACCAAGGAAAACTTGTCGAGGAAGTGGTTAGCAAATTTTTGCTTTTTAAAGATAAATCATAACGAAGAACTTGTTGTTCATCCTTCACACACGAACAAGTCAAAAGCGTAAAAACAAAATGTCAAGGAGACCTTGCGACAGTGTTGCGCTCACTAAGGAAAACTTGTCGAGGAAGCTTGTCAGTCATTTCCACAGGCAAATAACTTGTCAAGGATATGTTAATGATCATGAAAACATGGTGCTACCTCTACAAACAGCAATAAATATTGACATGGAAAACTACTTGGTGCGCAACCAGTCAAAGCGGCGGATAACTCATCTGACAGTATACACTTTACAAGGAGTTTTTACAATTTGTATTTACAACAGGCACATTTCCAAGTTGTTTTGAACCTCATTATGAAAGCGAGGCTGTGCAAAGCTCTCGATATGAAAATTAGTTTTGTTTGCATATGAAAAGCTTTGCACTTAGCCTCGCTTTACGGCAATAAACTGTATCTGTTGTTATCGTGCCGCTTTCGTATCTCTTATTGTGCGGTTGTAATTAGTCAACAAGGCGTTTTGCTTATCGCTGCTGGGTTGGCATTCCTGAATTCTTGTATCATTCCAACGGTCTAAACACAAGAGAAAAACAACGTTAATGGAGTTATTTTCACCAAATTTAAACAAGACCGTTGAAGAAAAGGAAAGAAATGCCTTAACTACCAACGCCGAGACCACCAGCTTTGTTTTGCAGAAGAAAAACTCTTACAAATAGCCTCCATGCTAAATAGCCCGCGTCTGGCAGCCGCAGATCATGTTGACCGGTGCCGTTTCGAAATAACAAGGGCATTTGATGAAATCATGAGTGTAAAAAAGGGTTCTCTCACTATCACCAACTTGCTTCTTGTTTGTTCGCTATTTGATCCCAACTCTTGGGATTTTTGTCGTAATTTAGTTCCCTAAGAAAAAAAGAACTTTTGCATGTTCAAAATTCTCCTTAAATTTTTTTAGCTCGTTCCCAACTATTGTGCATGGTACTAAACCAGGCTCTCATGGCCAAGGGGCGGGGGGGGGAGGGAGGGAGGGGGGTGAAGACGGTTTCTCGTGGTGTTTATCATTGAAGGAGTTCGAATAGTTAATCTGCTCACCCAGGAATAAAAGACCTCCGCTCCTGTGCTGACAAACGACACCTGTTCGCGTCGATAGCGTCCAATGAGACTGAACGCCTGAAGCGCCAACTCCGGGACTAAAGCAGTCACATCAAAAGCTCTGACTCGTCTGAACAGTCCATGTCTTCCAATGGTGACAAGGCGTTTCTGACAGTCACTCCATTTCTGCAGATTCAGAAAATTATCTGGTTGAAGTTGAATGACCTCACATTGTACTCGTCGCGCGTGCTTTTCCTGAAAAAATGGACTATATAGGTTTTAATTTTTAGCCCCACAACTAAGTTTGCCCCAGCAATCATGAAGGAGAATTAAATTTCGAACTTGAAGGAATCCGGCTCTTGAACTTAGTCTTTCCACGACTCAACAATTAACTATGACCTGTGTAGGTTGGGTTACGGAATTGTAGCTACAAGGGAACTACCATCGAGACAAAATTAGATCCAGCCATGAAAGTATTAAAGAGTCAAAAAATTGAAATACGACGATATTCAAGGAAATCATTAAAAGGTATGATCCAGTGAGATGACTAAGATCTGCGTCACAAAATCTGATTGTGTTAAAATATAATTTAGACAGCTGTGTCTTATCATTATCGTTATTATTATTATTATTATTATTAGTAGTAGTAGTAGTAGTAGTAGTAGTAGTAGTAGTAGTAGTAGTAGTAGTAGTAGTAGTAGTAGTAGTAGTAGTAGTAGTAGTAGTAGTAGTAGTAGTAGTAGTAGTAGTAGTAGTAGTAGTAGTAGTAGTAGTAGTAGTAGTAGTAGTAGTAGTGGTAGTGGTAGTGGTAGTAGTATCAAATAAGAATAGCATTGTAACTTTATGACATTTGTGTTTTTTTTTTTATTCTTTAAAAAAAATGTGCTTGAGAGTAGTCTCTCTTTCAATCAAAATTAATTGTAAATAAGTTTTAATAGTTCGTTTTTCTACTTTTAACTTGTAAATAGCAATTTGCTTGGAATATGTTTTTAGTTATTGACATTCATTGAATAAAAATCTGGTTTCTTTTTAGTTTTGGCCTTCAACAGTATAAAGAACGTAATATTTAAAATCAATCATCCTACTCACCACAATCAAGCTTTCGTCGTACCCTAACAAAAGCAATGTTGCCTTTATCACTTGATGGACAATTTTTGGAGGTTTGGAATAATTCCGTAGTTCTAACATTGTCTTTTGGTCCAACTTTAGGACAGCTTCCTTCAGAGCTTCGATTCTTTCAAGTGATCTTAGCAGTTGCTTCGCAGCCTCGACTTCCTCCGCTAGCAGTAAGGAGAAGTTCACGTTTTCCACGTAACAAATTGCAGCTCGTATAGCTTGTACATCTCTGCTATCCACAGCCGTTTGTAATTCTGCAACGGTATCATAGTCTTCAATTACTCTGACCTACGATGGTTGAAACATCTCAACTGGCCAATCTCAAAAATGAGAACTCGAAGTAAAAACATGTGACTGATGGGAAATCAAAAGCGCGGGAAAACGTGCAACTGGCGCCAAACACCAGAAAACATGCAACTGGTGCCAGGGGGAGGCGGGGGGATGCAACTGGTTCCAAGCGCGGGAAAAACATGCAACTGTTGCCAAGCGCAGGCAAATGGATGTAAGTAGAAATGGCCAGAAATGGCCCTTACGCTGCTTCAAAAGCGCGGGAAAAACATGCTACTGGTGCCAAGCGCGGGCAACCGTGCCACTGGTGCCAAGCGCGGGAAAAACATGCTACTGGTGCCAAGCGCGGGAAAAAATGCTACCGGTGCCAAGCGCGGGAAAACGTGCAAGTGGTGGCAAGCGCAGGCAATTGGATGTAAGTAAGAATGGCCCTTACGCTGCTTTGCCTTTTCAAATTGTTGTCTCATCATCTCTTTTCTGGCCTCTTCTTCCCTTCTGGCAGCTTCTTCCCTTTCACGTCGCAGTTCTCTTTGTTTCTTAAGTTCCTCGGTCTCCTCAACCTTGGAAAAGTAAACAATACTTCTATACAAAGATTTCTTATGTTTGATCAAAATTCAATTAATGTAATTTGGCAATATTGCATGTGCTCATCTTGCAAACAATCGTAAAGCTGGGAAATTTCACAGTCGATAATCAAGGGTAAACTGTTGTCTTAAAGATCAGCTGTGCCCCTCCACAAAAACCCATTTTTTCTACGTCTCCCTGTTAGCACGCGCATTCAATTCAGGTTTATGTTGTGAGGCATAATGTCTGAATCTACAATTTTTCCGCGACGTTTCCACGTTTCACGGATAGGGGAAGGGGCGGGAAGGTATTAACAGTGCGTACAATTATGCCAATCGTTAAAATCGGCCACATACCTGGTACTTAAGTAAAGGAGCAAACAAATTGGAGCCCTTCTCTATCTTTGCTCTCAGTTCTAGTTCATGATCACCCTCTCCTGTCTTGACATCTGCCTGCCACATACCCTGACCATTCTTACTTAAGGAGGTCCTATCGTTCTGGCTGCCAAATGCAGAAACTTGATGGGCATTGGGAACATCAACTACAAAGCGAACGGTGGATTCTGCTGTGATAGTCCTTGTAACAGGCTCCACAAGCTTACAATTCCTTCTCCAGGCGCTGCATCTCTCTGGAAAAGCTACACAACCTTGTTTCGGTGCTGCAACCTTCATCACACATGTATAACCCAGGGTAAAGTCACCTTCTTTGCCTTCTTCCTTAGCATTCATATTAAAAACATATCTTCCTGATTCTGGAAAGTTGATTTTGAAAGTAATTTCTTTATTACTGTCATCATATTCAGGCCACACAAAACCCTCTTTCAAAACGTTCCCTTCTTCCGTTACGAGCTCCAATTTTGGAAGCGTTTCACAGAGCTTCGATGTTGTGAATTTGAGCTCCTCGTAACCATCCTTTGAACACTCAATGATCGGAGAACTGTGTGAAATAAGTTTAATTTCAACATCGTTGTTAGCAGCAACACCAATGCGACCATTTGGAACAACAGCGAATCCCTGGTTGTCTGATGCAGTGTTTTCACTGCTAACGACATAACTACACAACGCTTTTTCAGGTCCTTCGTTTTTGTTGAAAAGATTTAAAGCGTAGTCTCCGTCTTCGGGTAACTGAATGTTGAACACTACCTCATCGTTCTCGATGTAGTGGATGACATTACCTTGCAGATCCTCCTTTGTTTTGTTGTCACTGTGCAGGGTATGGCGTACCTCTACTGGTTTCGTTGTTTGGAAGCGAAGTTCGACAGCACCCTCCGCAGCCTGAATCACTGCATCCGGATGAGTAATTGGCACAAGCCCTGCATTAGCCAAGTCTTTCCCGGGCCCCCACTCTTGACGAATGTTTTCAGGAAGAGCTTTCGCGTCTTGCGCTGGCTGCTCACAGTGGATTATGAATGCACACAACATGCCGAAGGAAGTTCCTCCATCTTCGATGTCTGCACTTCTTCCAAACAGCTCATGTTTGAATTTCCCAGCAACTGGAAATCGAATCTTGCAAATTAAACTGTTGTCTTTTTGTTCCATGATGCAATATCTTTCAAGTTTTACGTTTCCGATTTTCTGTTGGTCTGACATCCAAAGTTGATACCTAAACTCCCTTGTGGCGTTTAGGGGTGTCCCTAGTTTGATTTCAACTTCACCTTGAGGTGCATACAGTACACATTTGTTAACTTCGAGAAGCCTTATATCAAGCTCAAAAAACGACGGTTTTAAATATGCCATGTCGACAAATTCTCTGAAAGTCACGGGCCTTGCCAAAAACTGCCACGCTTCGTCATTTCGTGGGAAGTGAGTATAAATAAATTCTTCTGGGTTTGTTAGAAAATAATATTCATCTAATTTGTAAACCACCCTCTCTTCCTCTGCCTGACTTGCATCCCCTGAACATCCAACATCATGAGCGACAAGAGACCACCCAGCATTTCCCAGTCCGGTAATTGATGAGCAACACCAATGGGGATCAACTAATCGCCATTCCTGATTGATCACCACTGCCACCCAGGAGTTTAGGTTGTTTAAGGATGGCTCTTCTCCAACTTCAAGTCTAGCATGTTTTGTATAACCAACTATCTTTTCCGCTTGCATTCCAGCACATCTGAAAACAGGAATGAAGGGAAAAATGTTGTAGAAGTATTTTCAAAATTGTGGTCACGTTAATTCGTGCTCTGAATGTAGCTCGACTTTCCGTCGATTAGCCCTGAGATATGAGGAAGAAGCATGCGCTTTGCTGGTCACTGTGGATTCCCACGCATGTAAAGCGATCATTTGCCGACTCGCAACTACAAGAACGGCAACACTAGTCTGACAGGATCTACCGGTTTGCATCCATACAGGATAAATCCTAATTCTAATTCTAATTTTCTAATCTACAAAAGGCATAGCCCATCACCGCAGATGTACAAATGCCGAGTCAAGTGTTAAACTATAATACAAGGTGCAAACGTTAAAAAGTTTCCAGGGTCAGCATCATTCAGACATGGTACATGACGGCCTTTTTAGAGGCCTCCACTAATGTCTCTTCAATGATATAGTTTCATAGTGAGTTTTAGTCTCTAATTTTCTGCGCAAGAAAACTGTGATTATACTTGTTTGTTTTTACACCAACTTCGATAAATCTTTTTTATGATGGAATTGTCTGGTACCCTGTCGCTTCTTTTGTGTTATGTAGGATGGAATTTGTACTGCTGACTGGCCCGGCGGAAACCACTTAAAAACATCATTGTAAGTCGTGCCACCTTCGTTCTTTTCTCGATTGGTGGCCATTTCAAATTATTCAAGTAAACGAACACTGAAAAACTGCGCGTATTTAATCAAATAACTGAAAATACATTTTAGCAAATTAGCCTTCACTTAATAATTGGCTTGCTGTACTTTTAGCTTGAAAATGGCATCGTGTTGCAGTTTTTGCTCATTTCAAAGAAGAAATGAAGCTGCTAATTAAAGTTGTGGTATTTACACCTGCGCGTCTTTAATTGCACAAGTTGATGCTCGATACACAAAAGATTTAGTTTGGATTACTGAATTGTTTACAATTTTACCCTGAAGGAGTAGAAAAATTAGAGCGACTCACCGGCACATTTCTAGGAAGAGATCAGTGTCGCTGTTTGTCTGAAGCTTTGCTAGAGTGCTGTTTTGATCCGTGCATCTTAATTTCTTCAGTTGATCAGGTCGCTGGGCAGCCAGCCATCGCATTATAACTCTAACTTTAGCCATCTCGTCATTGTTCCAAGTTTCGGTTAGGTAGTCCGTGAATTCCTATTAGTAATGGCAAGTTAGGTTATGAGAAAAAAATGTAAAGAAAGGAGTTAAATCTACTGAGGGAAAATTATGAAATAAACTATATTTTAGTTCTTGGATACTGTGAGTATAACTTAAGCAGTTCTTGATAAAGGTTTTTTTGGGGTGAGAGGAGGGGTGGGGAGCCATTCTAGAATGAGAATACTTTGAATGGCGTTTCAAATTACCTATTTTTATTCTACAATCATTAGAATGTCATTCCAGTCATTGTGCTTCATGGGGCAGAATGAACAAGTTTTCATTCATCTTTCAGAATGGTCGGTTTTTTTTTTTTTTGGTTTTTGTTTTTTTTTTTGTTTTTTTGTTTTCCAGTGATTCTGATCATTCCCATTCGATCCATTGTCATCCCAGAAGATACCAAACAACTCGCCCTAAGGAGAAGTGTTACTAAGGAATGGATTCAGTTATGTTACCTGCAGAGGGACGTCGTATTTCACTGGCTGAACCTAAAAGATTAAAGCAAGAACTACTTTAAAGTAAAGGTAGAATGTGACTCGAACAGAAATATGACATAAACTAAGTCATTTCCAAGTACTATGGTCATACTTAACCTCCTTGACGACGCTCTTTGGGGAGGAATGCGCGACAAGCCCAAAGAGCATCTGTGTAAGAGGCTAGGCCAGCTTCAACTTATTAGCGTCTGTGTAAGAGGCTAGGTCATACTCTATTTACACATCTAAATACACGACCCCACAAGCTTCTAGCTTTAACTTATTATCGTCTGCAAATAAAGGTTGATTGATAATGATATACACGAATGTCAGCTTGGCTGTGGGTTGGTAAAAGCCCAAATACAAAAAAAGTTCACTCTTTTTACACAGCTGCCTCCGAATTCTGAAAGGACATTCATGTAGAAGACAAAAACCAAATGAATTTAGCACATAATGGGAAATCACACTACACACATCATTGTTTAGGTTCATAATGGGCCCTTTGCAGCTAACGGTCACATGGTACAGAATCCGCCATGCAGGAAAGCATAATCCGCAGTGGGGCATCCAAAACAAAGTGACTTCATCTAGTCAAACTTGAATTTTCTTTGTTTTGAATGTCCCAGTGCGTAGCTTGCCCTCCAGCATGGTGGATTTTGTACTACTTGACCGTTAGCTGCAAAGGGCCCATTCCCCTGAGTATATTTTACCTCAACTGCAAACTTGTCCACAGCCTGAAATTTTTCAAGATCAAACACGGATGACTTGGGTGTGACACAAGGGTACGGCAGAAGTTTTCCTATGGTATCACGAGGCAATGGACGTTGCAAAGCAGCGTATTTCTCGTTTGCGTCTCTCAATAACTGAGGAGTTGGGAATTCTGTAAAAGGCTGGAAAGTTTCCCTTTCCCCTCTTTCCTCCCGGGTAGCGTCCTCTGCAGGCTGTCCTCTTTCCTCCCGGGTAGCCTTCTCTTCAGGCTGTCCTCTTTCCTCCCGGGTAGCCTCCTCTTCAGGCTGTCCTCTTTCCTCCCGGGTAGCGTCCTCTTCAGACTGTCCTCTTTCCTCCCGGGTAGCGTCCTTTTCAGGCTGTCCTCTTTCCTCCCGGGTAGCCTCCTCTTCAGGCTGTCCTCTTTCCTCCTGGGTAGCGTCCTCTTCAGGCTGTCCTCTTTCCTCCCGGGTAGCGTCCTCTGCAGGCTGTTGTACATGCTACAAAAGAGTGACAAAAGATAGCTTCACACGATTGGAGTCACTCATTGGCAAGGGGAAGAAGGAGGCAGCGTGTTCGAGTGATTATGGCATTGGACTTGTAATCTGGAGGTCCCGGTTTCAAGTCCTGCTCTGGCTACTAGCTGGAGTTGTTTCTCTGTAGCCTCGGTCCCGTTTGTAAATAGTCAGCTAGTCCTCCTTTAGCCTCGCTTCCAAACAAAGGCCAGGTCGCTAAGAACACAACTCTAAAATTGGCTATTTGATTGTAATTTTGCTCGTGTGGCCTTTACGTGGTTCATGTTAGAAACCACTTATCATTTCGTATTATTGACATCACTGAATAAGAAAAATTAATAAATGTCTGTTTTTCATCCTCGGTAATTGATTGTCACACGAAGTGCTATAGGGACGAACCTCCTTATGAAAGCGAGGCTAAGTTCAAAGTTTTTATTACGAAAATTAGTTTTCATTGTATGAAAAGCTTTGCACTTAGCCTCACTTTAATAATGAGGTTCACAGCAACTCGGACATGGCCTATTGCACGTTTATTTAGCACTTACCGGTGGCACCACGTGACGTGGTTGCGCTGAAGAGCCGCATCCCATGGTACTTCACGCGTCTTTCAGGATTAACAAATGCCTGAAAATAAGTGATTTTGATTCAACAAAGAAATTCTTCAAAACTGTCCTGCTTTAACTAGTTTAAGCCGATAATAAAGCCTGGAGTCCCGGTCAGCACGGACATGACCAGCAAGGGTTAAACTTCAAGTAGGAGTTATCAACTTACAGTTTAATACGGAAGAATTAAAGTGAATAAGTCACGCTTTCTATAGTGATTATTATGCCACAGTGATCGCCATTGTTGAGCTGAAATATTTAAGACATTAAAAATTCCCAGTCAGACTTTTTTCAGCAACCCGACTTACAAAGTCACGAGTGTATCATGCATATGTTCTTGAGACTCGTCCATTTTTGTTCAGCATTACAGATCACGCTTTAAACCTTATTTATTGAAGTCTGAGAGTTTATCACATTCAACGAATTCTATTTTATTTTTGTCCAACTCTAACCATCCTTGCTCCTATTTCGTCTCCTACCATTTATTTTGTTTTCTCTGCAGTTTTTAACGATTATTTAGATGTTTTCGCCCGCGTGCCATCACCAGCCAGACCAATAGCATACCCTAACGCGCTCGCTGATAACTGAAACATCGAAGGGAGAATTAAGTTGATCTTTTTGTCGCTAAAACAGTCAAAAGAAGTCAGCTGCTAAACACTGCTGTAAGCTAAAACAAAGGTTGCTTGTAACCAGGCGGCGGCAGTTAACACAGTTTTAGTTTCAAGCTTTCAAGCAACCAAATGGTGCGTGCACTTACCGATGTAACACAACAGTTTCTATGGTAACTATCAACTTTTCTATCGTATGCACTGTTTCACAGATTATTAATTTTAATATTTTTGCGGCTCCCCGATGTTTAAAGTTCAAGTTTGCATTTCAAAATGTCGCTTTTTCGCACAGTGTTCAGTCTAATGCATTTGTGTAGAGCACTAAAAAATTGTAAGCAGAGCTTGTTTTAACAACACCATCCGATTCGATTGGCGTCTAAGTTTAGCATCTGTGCAAAAAATCCCAGCCGTGCTACTTATATTACCTGAAATTTCTCTAAAAATCTTCCTCTCTGGATATTTGCATTCTTACCATATACACGATGTTGACATTCTGTGAAACTTTTTTGCTGTAATACCCGGCGAAAATCCTCAAAGCATCATCATGGCTGACTGCGATTGTACTGATTTACAATCGCTGGGAGCGTTAAATTCTTTTCAGACACTTCCGCATTAAATCATGTATATATGCTATGCTATACTCACCCCTTCTACTTGGAAAGTTTAGACTGACATCCCCTTTCGTGAAATGTCACAGCTAGGAAAGAAAATGAACAGACAAATCTGAAGAAAAATTGGCGTATATAGATGATAAGCCAGTTATGGTGAATATTCTATTAACTCACTTGTTTGGGTTTTGAAGTACGTCTACAATGGAATCATTTTTTCAAACGAGTAGCATAAATCAAATCATAATAAAAAGCCTGCTGGTAAAATTCGTTGAAAGTTGCGCGTCAGTAGAAATGTCCAAAGGTAAGGTTATCACTGAATGAGACTCTGTTTCGTATGCTCGTTATGCGTGATACAGGATATACTAATACAGTGTAATAAAATACCTTACTCTTAGGCGCGAATCGATCAAGCCAGACAGGTTTCCACCGTTTTCCGGAAAAAGGTCACATTTTTCACAATTAATTAATATTCTTAGAATAAAAGAAAGTTCTCAGGTTTAAGTATGGAAAATATCTGTCAGGATGACAAGGATGACAAGGATCACACTTTTAAAGGGGGGGGGGGGGGGGGGGGAGGAGCACTGAGTGCCTTCGGACTCCCTAGAAACTTGCGCCTTCAGCGCTCGCGTTATCGGAAAACGGTCACATATTTTTCTGGACCAGCGCGTGACTATGGTGCCACTTACAGAATGGAATAGTCTGTTTGCTGGCGCCGTGAAAAAGAAACAAAAAAACCTAGCCTATAGTTACAAAAACAAAAACATGATCTGAAATTTGGAAATGCAACTTACCAATAGACATGAGCAAAATAGTTAAAGTTACAAGAAAGCGAAAGCGAAAACAAAAACCTGGCAATAAGAAATTAGAGGAAGTAACATAACATTGGAGGATGAAAGGCAAGAAAAATGTTCATGTTTAATCTCATCTCTCCTAGTTATACCTAGAGTTAAACTTTTGTTGATGTTGTATGCCTCTCTAGCTCTGGGAACACTGTTTGAAAAAGTAACCAAAAGAATTTAAAAGTAGTAAATCACTCCACATGAGAAGAAAATGAGAATGGGGGTGGGGAGGGTGGGGGTCATTGTGAATGTGCAGTGGTAGTCTTGATTGAGCGGCTGATGAGAACTGTGCAGGATATCACTTGTCCAATCCAACCAGTTTAACGCTCACCTCCCAAAGTTTCTTTGCGGCATCATCATCTTGAGCACCCTTGGATGGCTCTACAATATGGCAATCTCTCAGATATTTGCCACTGACACACAGGGGCCGGCCCTGGTTATGGCCCCTGATAATAATAATTAATAATAATAATAATAATAATAATAATAATAATAATAATAATAATAATAATAATAATAATAATCTTTATTAACATATACCAAGCAGCTGAAATTATTATTTACAAGTTAAAAGTTGAGAAAAGAACTATTAAAACCTATTTACAATTCATTTCGATTTCGAGACTAATTTTCGAAGCACAAACTTTTCAAAAGAAAATACAAATGTCATAATAATAATAAAAATAATAAAAAAGCAACATCTTAATCAACATATTCCAAACTATTTACAAGTTAAAAGTTCCGATTCCAAAAAAAAAAAACAATTCGCAGAAAATCAACGGACACATGCTTGGCCAGCGTTTAGGCGACAGTCATCGATGAAATCCCCTTGTGGAATTCTATAATAATAATAATAATGATAATAATAATAATAATAATAATAATAATAATAATAATAATAATAATAATAATAATAATAATAACTTCCTGGGAGACTTCAACATCACCCTAAAGAAAGAACTCTCTGATCTAACCCACAAGAAAGATGTCACTAAAGTACTAACAAACTGTCAGAAGTGGATTAAATCACAGAACTGCGAAATCACCAAAAAATTCTACAGTTTAAGACAATGAAACACACATTTTCTTTTTTTTCCCCAGTCCAGGAACTGTTGCCTAGACACTGTCCGTAGCAGGTTTCAGAACAAATTGTAAACTGAAAAGTTATTCAATAAAATAAACGTAATAATAATTTAGGGTTTTTAATAGGATAACCCCTTTAAATCGTAGGCCTCGTGAGTCGCTCCCTACGATTTTTTTAAAGAAACAAGAAGCTGTTTTCAGCTTATACTCGGGCCATGTTTGACTGCGTGGCGCGTAAACCTACAATCGTTTATAGCAGTGATAACCTCCAGCATCGCCAATTTCTCCAAATAGATAGATACAGAGATATAGTGAAGCAATAAGTAACCACCAGATAGAATTGCATTTCTTGCAGTCAGAATGAAATACAGGGGAAAACGACATTTGTCATACGAATGCTTTTTATAATCCCCGGGCTTTAATCCTTACGTTTTCACCTTTCGTTTAGAGACAAAAACCATTTGTACGGTCCTGATATGTATGTGACGCCGGGTCAATGACGGATCGCAATTCCGGTATGATCTAGAGTAACGTTACGCATCACGCGTACGTTATCCTGGTACGTTTTTCAATGTTTCGCTGTTTATATTTTTAAATGAAATTCAGGGGAAAGTATTTGTTATTCACCTTTCATTCGAAGACAGAAACCGTTTCTACATGATTGTTTTTCTATAGTAAACGTGAGACATCTTTATCTATCTTGGCTCGCGGGGTCATAGACTGATTTAGTTGCCAAATTTTCGGTTAAACAAAACTAACCTAAAAAACACTCTGGTTAGCCTAAATAGCACTCAGGTTAGCTTAAATAGCTCCCCGGTTAGCTAAACGTTTAGCAGTTTATTTTGGGGTTGTTCATGCCTCGCATGCCTCGCATGTTTTGTTTATGCCTCGCATACCTCGCTAGCCACAAAGGACGCGACCGGGAATTTAAAGAATTTTATGACGCGACGAAAACTTAACTCGTGCCAGCCAAGTACAAAAAACGAGACCGAGAACAATAACTCGTGGCCCGCAGTCTCTTGGCCCATCGCGACCTAAAAAATAAAAAAAAGAATTTGATAATGCTACCGAAACGTTAACATACAGATTTACAATACTGCAATTATAATAAATAATTAATAATAATAATAATAATACTAATAATAATAATAATAATAATAAGAAGAAGAAGAAGAAGAAGAAGAAGAACACAACAACAACAACAACAACAACAATAATAATAGGATTAATGATACTGACAATGAGAATGATGCTTTTATCGAAACAAATACAAATGTAGTCATCGTTAATCTAGCCTCCCACGCAGTCGTTTTTAGGGGACTCGAATTACCTCCGAAGTCCCCTAAAAACGACTGCGGGGGAGGCTATCATTAATCCTGCATTTAACAACAAGGTCAAATATCCCTGCATTTTCGGCAAGCCCTTCTTTGTCTTCCTTTCTTTTTAGTGAAGTGCAATAAGCGGACACCGAAAGTCGCATAGGTACGAGGCAGTTTATAAATGTCTGCGTCTTATCTTGCGTTAACAATGAAAATCAGTTTTGTTTTCTTTTTGAAGGTGTTAGGCTTGTTAGCTTGCAGCAAAGGTGGATTGAGTGAAACTGAACTCCAGTTTCTTCTGAGCGATGATTTAACAGAAGCTGTACCGATGATGATGATATGGGCTGCAGTACGACGAGCATTAAAACCATTTTTTTAGAAACATTGGTGGTAAAGGAGAAGAGGAAAGACTGGAATTCTTCCACGCATCCATACAAGAGGTAAGATATCGTATCTTGAAGCTAAAGGACTTCTTTTCGCTTCCTTTTACAGATGAATTCTCAAAGGTAAGAGCCGGAAAGTTAATGATCGGATTTGGGGAAGAACGCCCGAAATGCTTTTTTAGCATTTTGCGATGCAAATTTTGAGCCGAGAAAGGAGTTTTCTTCTCAAAATGGTTTAGTTTTCTTTTAGGTTTTTTTGGGAGGAGGGCAATGCCATAACTTATTTTTTTTTTCCACCCATCCGGGTACATTAATTTGCAAACACTTCTCCTTTATTCCTACAATTCTTTTAAGGGTAATTTCCAATTTGTCATTCGTTATCGTCACAGGTTGTTCTGGAGACCATCCTTGTAGATGCTGAGGAGAAAAAGAAATTTCATTTGAAGCTGGCTGAATTCTTTCTAGATCACTGCAAAGATGACGACCGAGTGATTTTCATGGCGCCAGAGCAACTTAAGCTAGGTGGTGATAAGAAAAGGCTTCTGGAATTCTTGAGAAATGATAAGCGCTCTAAGAACCGACCAGGCTTCTGGAAAAACAACCACTACAGGGTAATTGAAACGTAAATTAAACTATTTGTCTTTAAAATTAATTTTGTGATATTGGTCGTAAGGTTTTCGATTGGTTTCAAACAGTTATGCAAGCCATTGATATTTTCCAACCAGTTTCCAGTTGTTCAAAGAGTAGATAACTCTATCCAGCGGATAAAATGTACTCCAACCAATACCTTTTCCGCTGGATAGCGACTTACCGCTTGATAAAGCTTTTACCGCTGGATAGCGACTTATCGCTGGATAAAGTTATCTGCTCTTTAAACAACTGGGGCCTGACCATCAAAAGCTACCGGGTTTTTGTCGAAGAGTTGATTTATCACAACTTCAATTTGCGGATTGATCGCGAATTTCTTGTTTCGTTTGTTAAATCCAATCACATATTTAAAGAGTATTAGCTTCATCGAATTTTAATCTCACATCAGAATGACAAAAAGTACCCGAGAACTGCGCTCAAATGGCGGTTATTACTACTGCATAGTTAATATAGGTTCTTGCGGAGAGCCTCACTTTCAAAGATTTTTTCAATTTTTTTTTTCAGGACCTGCGTTGTAACAAAATGCTTCAAAAAGGAACTCCTTTCGCTCACGACATTCATATCTGCCAATTCTGCAGTATGAAACGTGGAGCGTTTGGAGAGATGTCACTAATGAACAAAGATTCTTGTTTTGTTTGTGGACGGTTTACAACGTGGAAAGATGACCAGCGTGCCGCCATGGTCTGCCATGCGCACAAACCGTCACCAGGACCACCGAACATGAAGATGTGTTTTCTGTGCAAGAGACCCGCCTTCCAGAACCCTATTAAGGCGTACTTGTGCCCATCTTGTGGAACTGGGGGAATCATTAAAAAATGCGCTATGCTTGTTGGAGAATGAGTTGCACGTCGCAAGCGGTTAGTCATCATGATTGGACAGGGCGAGCAAGGGACTCTCTCGTCCCACTCCATACTCGAAAATGACAATTTAAATTTCTAAGGGTGGAATCAAAGATGTTACAGGAATGGCGATGCCAATTGGAAAGTACACTGTAAATACAGAAAATTAGAAAATTTAGGTAACTCGTTTCCATTTTTTAAAGAGCTAAACTGTTGGCGCCAAGCAGATTCATTTTACCGGCATAGCGCTGGAATCATGTTCAAGTTCTTCCGAGAATAATCCAAAAAAAGCTTATCTTTGGAAACACTCACGTTTTGAAATTAAGCCCCTCCCCCTCCTCCTTCCGTTTAGTCCTCCAGTAATTTGAGACCTGTAATAAAGCTGCATAGAGCTTTTACGGTATGTTAAGTGCGGATGAAAGATTATAGCGATGTAAGGCCATCGAAGTTATGAACGCAGCTTAAAGTTCGTTGCACAAGAACCTTGTCAAGTGAGTTTGTATTTGATAAGTTTTACTTTCTCATCTCTTAAGGAAAACTTCTTCGTGTTTCAGCCACCAACAAAAACTTGTCGAGGAAGTGGCAAATAAATTTTGCTTTTTAAAGATAAATCATAACGGAGAACTTGCTCAACCCTCACACACGAACAAGTAAAACGAGTTAAGAAAAATGTCAAGGAGACCTTGCGACAGTGTTGCGCTCACCAAGGAAAACTTGTCGAGAAAGCTTGTCAGTCATTTCCACAGGCAAATAACTTGTTAAGGGTATGTTAATAACCATGAAAACATGGTGCAACCTTTACACACAGCAATAAATATTGACATGGAAAACGTCTTGGTGCGCAACCAGCCAAAGTGGCGAATTACTCATCAGACAATATACACTTTACAAGGAGTTTTTACAATTCGTATTTACAATAGGCACATTTCCAAGTTGTTTTGAACCTCATTATGAAAGCGAAGCTGTGCAAAGCTCTCGATACGAAAATTAGTTTTGTTTGCATATGAAAAGCTTTGCACTTAGCCTCGCTTTACGGTATTAAACTGTATCTGTTGTTATCGTGCCGCTCTCGTATCTCTTATTGTGTGGTTGTCATTAGTCAACAAGGCGTTTTGCTTATCGCTGCTGGGTTGGCATTCCTGAATTCTTGTATCATTCCAACTGTCTAAACACAAGAGAAAAAACAACGTTAATGGAGTTATTTTCACCAAATATAAACAAGGCCGTTGAAGAAAAGGAAAGAAATGCCTTAACTACCAACGGCGAGACCACCAGCTTTGTTTTACAGAAGAGAAACTCTTTACAAATAGCCTCCATGCTAAAAAGCCCGCGTCTGATCATGTTGACCGGTGCTTTCGAAATAACAAGGGCATTTGGTGAAATCGTAAGTGTACAAAGGGTTCTCTCACTATTATCACCAACTTTCTTCTTGTTTGTTCGCTCTTTGATCCCAACTCTTATTATAGATGTGACCTGTGTGTATTTTCCACTCATTGGCATTAACTTGCTCCTTAATTTTTCTCCTAATTTAGTTCCCTAAGAAAATTAGAACTCTTTCTCATTGAAATTTTTTTAGCTCGCTCCCAACTATTGTGCATGGTACTAAACCAGGCTCTCACGCCCGATGGGGAAGTGGATGGGGTGAAGAGGGTTTCTCTTGGTGTTTACCATTGAAGGAGTTCGAATAGTTAATCTGCTCACCCAGGAATAAAAGACCTCCGCTCCTGTGCTGACAAACGACACCTGTTCGCGTCGATAGCGTCCAATGAGACTGAACGTATGAAGCACCAACTCCGGGACTAAAGCAGTCACATCAAAAGCTCTGACTCGTCTGAACAGTCCATGTTTTCCAAAGGTGACAAGGCGTTTCTGACAGTCACTCCATTTCTGCAGATTCAGAAAATTATCTGGTTGAAGTTGAATGACCTTACATTGTATTCGTCGTGCGTGCTTTTCCTGAAAAAATCGACTATATAGCTTTTAATTTTAGCCCTGCAACTAAGTTTGCCCCAGCAATCATGAAGGAGAATTAAATTTCGAACTTGAAGGAATCCAGCTCTTAAACTTGGTCTTTCCACGACTCACCAATTAACATAGAGCCTAAAACTATGACCTGTGTAGGTTGGATTAGGGAATTTTAACTGCAAGGGGACTACCATCGAGACCAAATTAGATCAGCCATGAAAGTATTAAACAGTCTGCAAAAAACTTGAAATATGACCATATTCAAGGCAATCGTAAAATGGTATGATTCAGTGAGGTGTCTAAGATCTGCGTCACAAAATCTGTCTGATTGTGTTAAAATATAATTTAGACAGCTGTGCATTATTATTATTATTATTATTATTATTATTATTAGTTATCGACATTTATTGAATAAAAATCTGGTTTCTTTTTAGTTTTTGCCTTCAACAGTATAAAGAACGTGATATTTAAAATCAATCATCCCACTCACCACAATCAAGCTTTCGTCGTACCCTAACAAAAGCAATGTTGCCTTTATCACTTGATGGACTATTTTTGGAGGTTTGGAATAGTTCCGTAGTTCTAACATTGTCTTTTGGTCCAACTTTAGGACAGCTTCCTTCAGAGCTTCGATTCTTTCAAGTGATCTTAGCAGTTGCTTCGCAGCCTCGACTTCCTCCGCTAGCAGTAAGGAGAAGTTCACGTTTTCCACGTAACGAATTGCAGCCCGTATTGCTTGTACATCTCTGCTATCCACAGCTGTTTGTAATTCTGCAATGGTATCATAGTCTTAAATTACTCTGGTTAAAACATTCAACTGACCAATCACAACACTTGAGATCACTAATAATGCAATGAACAAATGAGAACTCGAAGTAAAATCATGTGACTGGTGCAAAAGTGCGGGAAAACATGCAACTGGCAGCAAGCGCGGGAATGCATACAACTTGTCCTAGGCACGGGAAAAACAAACATGCAACCGGTGCCAAGCGCGAGAAAACATACAATTAGTGCCAAGCGCGGGAAAAACGTGCAACTGGTGCCAAGCGCGGAAAAAACATGTAACTGGTGCCAAGCGCGGGAAAGACATGTAACTGGTGCCAAGCGCGGGAAAATGTGCAACTGGTGCCAAGGGCGGGAAAAACATGCAACTGTCTTGCAACTGATACTAAGCGCTGGAAAATCATGCAACTCGTGCCGAGCGCGGGCAATTGGATGTAAGTAAGAATGGCCCTTACGCTGCTTTGCCTTTTCAAATTGTTGTCTCATCATCTCTTTTCTGGCCTCTTCTTCCCTTCTGGCTGCCTCTTCTCTTTCACGTCGCAGTTCTCTTTGTTTCTTCAGTTCCTCTGTCTCTTCAACCTTGAAAAGTAAATATTATTTCTATACGAAGGTTCCTTATGTTTGATCAAAATTCAATTAATGTAATTTGGCAATATTGCATGTGCTCATCTTGCAAACAAACGTCAAGCTGGAAAGTTTCACAGACGATAATCAAGGGTAAACTGCTGTCTTAATTCTTTACTCTTCAAGATCAGCTGAGCCCCTCCACAAAAACCCATTTTTTCTACGTCTCCCTGCTAGCACGCGCATTCAATTCAGGTTTATATTGTGACGCATAATGTCTGAATCTACAATTTTTCCGCGACGTTTCCACGTTTCACGGATAGGGGAAGGGGCGGGAAGGTATTAACAGTGCGTACAATTATGCCAGTCGTTAAAATCGGCGACGTACCTGGTACTTGAGTAAAGGAGCGTACGAATTGGAGCCCTTCTCTATCTTTGCTCTCAGTTCTAGTTCATGATCACCCTCTCCTGTCTCGACATCTGCCTGCCACATACCCTGACCATTCTTACTTAAGGAGGTCCTATCGTTCTGGCTGCCAAATGCAGCAATTTCATAGACGTCGGGAACATCAACGACAAAGCGAACGGTGGATTCTGCTGTGATAGTCCTCGTAACGGGCTCCACAAGTGTACAAGTTCTTCTCCAGGCGCTGCACCTCTCTGGAAAAGGTACGCAGCCTTGTTTCGGTGCTGCAACCTTCATCACACATGTATAACCCAGGGTAAAGTCACTGTCTTTGCCTTCTTCCTTAGCATTCAGACTAAAAACATATCTTCCTGATTCTGGAAA
Source organism: Pavona decussata (assembly GCF_977016875.1). Lineage (NCBI taxonomy): Eukaryota > Metazoa > Cnidaria > Anthozoa > Scleractinia > Agariciidae > Pavona > Pavona decussata. Next base: position 2,595,185 of record NW_028145742.1, read on the forward strand.
GTTGATTTTGAAAGTAATTTCTTTATTACTGTCATCATATTCAGGCCACACAAAACCCTCTTTCAAAACGTTCCCTTCTTCCGTTACGAGCTCCAATTTTGGAAGCGTTTCACAGAGCTTCGACGTTGTGAATTTGAGCTCCTCGTAACCATTCTTTGAACACTCAATGATCGGAGAACTGTGTGAAATAAGTTTAATTTCAACATCGTTGTTAGCAGCAACACCAATGCGACCATCTGGAACAATAGCAAATCCCTGGTTATCTGGTGCAGTGTTTGCACCGCTAACCACATAACTACACAGCGCTTTTTCAGGTCTTTCGTTTTTGTTGAAAAGATTTAAAGCGTAGTCTCCGTCTTCGGGTAACTGAATGTTGAACACTACCTCATCGTTGTCGATGTAGTGGATGACATTACCTTGCAGATCTTCCTTTGTTTTGTTGTCACTGTGCAGGGTATGGCGTAACTCTACTGGTTTCGTTGTTTGGAAGCGAAGTTCGACGGCGCCTTCCGCAGCCTGAATCACTGCATCCGGATGAGTAATTGGCACAAGCCCTGCATTAGCCAAGTCTTGCCCAGGTCCCCACTCTTGACGAATGTTTTCAGGAAGAGCTTTCGCGTCCTCCGCTGGCTGCTCACAGTGGATTATGAATGCACACAACATGCCGAAGGAAGTTCCTCCATCTTGGATGTCTGCACTTCTTCCATACAGCTTATGTTTGAATTTCCCAGCAACTGGAAATCGAATCTTGCAAATTAAACTGTTGTCTTTTTGTTCCATGATGCAATATCTTTCAAGTTTTACGTTTCCGATTTTCTGTTGGTCTGACATCCAAAGTTGATACCTAAACTCCCTTGTGGCGTTTAGTGGTGTCCCAAGTTTGATTTCAACTTCACCTTGAGGTGCATACAGTACACATTTGTTGACTTCGAGAAGCCTTATATCAAGCTCAAAAAACGACGGTTTTAAATATGCAATGTCGACAAATTCTCTGAAAGTCACGGGCCTTGCCAAAAACTGCCACGCTTCGTCATCTCGTGGGAAGTGAGTATAAACAAATTCTTCTGGGTTTGTTAGAAAATAATCCTCATCTAAAATGTAAACCACTCTCTCTTCTTCTGCCTGACTTGTATCCTGTGCAGATCCAACATCATGAGCGACAAGAGACCACCCAGCACTTCCCAGTCCAGTTACTGATGAGGAACACCAATGGGGATCAACTAATCGCCATTCTTGATTAATCACCACTGCCACCCAGGAGTGTAGGTCGTTAGAGGATGGCTCTTCTCCAACTTCAAGTCTAGCATGTTTTGAATAACCAACTATCTTTTCCGCTTGCATTCCAGCACATCTGAAAACAGGAATAAAGGGAAAAATGTTGTAGAAGTATTTTCAAAATTGTGGTCATGTTAATTCGTGCTCTGAATGTTGCTCGACTTTCCGTCGATTAGCCCTGAGATATGAGGAAGGACCATGCGCTTTGCTGGTCACTGTTTATTCCCACGCATGGAAAGCGATCTTTTGCCGACTGGCAACTACAAGAACGTCAACACTGGTCTGACAGGATCTACCGGTTTGCATCCATACAGCATCAATTCTAATTTTAATTTTGATTATATAATCTGCAAAGGGCATAACCCATCACAGCAGATGTGCAAATGTCCAGGTGCAAGTGTTTGAGTATAATACAAGGTGCAAATGTTAGAAAGTGTCCAGGGTCAGCGTCATTCAGTCAAGTCTCTACTGATTGCTCTTCAATGATATGGTTTGGTAGTGTGTTCCTTCTCTAATTGTCTGCGCAAGAAAACTGTGTTTATACCTGTTTGTTTTTGCACCAACTTGGATAAATTTCTTAGGGTGGAATTGTCTGGTACCCTGTCGCTGCTTTTGTGTTATGTAGGATGGAATTTGTACTGCTGACTGGCCAGAAACTACTTTAGCATCACTGTAAGTCGTGCCAACTTCCTTCTTATCTCGAGTGGTGCCATTTCAAATCATTCAAGTAAACGAAAACTGGAAACTGCGCGTCTTAAATCAACTAACTGAAAATACATTTTATCAATTAGCCTTCACTTAATGATTGGTTTGCTGGACTTATAACTTGAACATGAGATCGCGTTGCAGTTTTTGCTCTTTCAATGAAGAAACGAAAGCTGCTAGTTAAATTTGTAGTGTTTAAACCTGCGCGTCTTTAATTACACAAGTTGATGCTCGATCCACAAAAAGATCGAGTTTGGATAACTAAATTGTTTACAGTTTTACCCTCAAAAAGTAGAAAGATTAGAGCGACTCACCGGCACATTTCCAGGAAGAGATCAGTGTCGCTGTTTGTCAGAAGCTTTGCTAGAGTACTGTTTTGATCCGTGCATCTTAATTTCTTCAGTTGATCAGGTCGCTGGGCGGCCAGCCATCGCATTATAACTCTAACTTTAGCCATTTCGTCATTGTTCCAAGTTTCGGTTAGGTAGTCCGTGAATTCCTATTAGTAATGGCAAGTTAGGTTTTGAGAAAAAAAAACTGTAGGGAAAGGCTAAATATACTGAGGGGAAGTTATAAACTAATATTTTAGTCCTTAATATTAAAACTAAGTGTGAGCATAGCTTAAGCAGTTATTGGAGAAGGTTTTCTTTGGTGGGAGGAGGAGTGAAGAGCCATTCTAGAATGAGAATACTTTGAATGGCGTTTCAAATGGCGCGCTTTTATTACCTATTCTTATTCTACGATCATTAGAATGCCATTCCAGTCATTGTGCTTCATAATAATTTAATAATAATTTATTTACTTATATAGCGCCCTTTAACATTAGAATGATCAAAGGCTTCATGGGGCAGCTGAATGAACAAGTTTTCATTCATCTTTCAGAATGGTCGGGGTTTTTCTGTATTCCAGTGATTCTAATCATTCCTATTCGGTCCATTACCAAACAACTCGCCCTAAGAGGAAATATTACTAAGGAATGTATTCAGTCATGTTACCTGCAGTGAGACGTCATATTTTATTGGCTGAACCTGAAAGATTAAAGCAATAACTACTTTAAAGTAAAGGCAGAATGTGACTCGAACAGAAATATGACTTCCAAATGATTTCCAAGTACTGTGGTCACACCTGATCTCCTTGCCGACGCTCTTTGGGGAGGAAAGCGTGACGAGCCCAAAGAGCATCTGTTGTAAGAGGCTAGGGGCGCGTTTTTATCTACAATTCTGGAATAAAAATGGTTGGTACGGAATGCTAGGAATAATTCGGATTGTCTGCATAAAAAAAAAACCCCGTCGGTCCTGGCCGAGTAAACATTGCGTAACAAATATGGCGGCCGACGAACAGGCTGCCATTGCAGCCGTTATAGCAGCAATTTTCCTTGTACTTTTGGTACAATGAAATAAGAAGCAATGTTTCATTTTGTCCAACAATTGATTTTTTCCGTTGTAGAGACGTATTTGAATCCGCAGCGCTCATCTCGCCGTCCGCCATCTTGGATTTCATTCGCAACCGGAATAAGAATGCGGAATAGAAAAACGCGTGCATTTTACATTCTGTCCATTCACATTCCAGAATTGTGAATAAAAAAACGCGCCCTAGGTCAGTTTCTACTTATTAGCGTCTGTGTAGGAGACAAGGCCATAGTCTATTGTATTTAAATACACGACCCCAGAAGCTTCTAGCTTTAACTTACTATCGTCTGCAAATAAAGGTTGATTGATTGACTGACGGGTCATATACTCATAACTGCATTACAAAGAGACGCAATAATGACAGGCCCGTAGCAGGGGGAGGGGCAGAGGGGACTTGAGCCCCCCCAGAATTTTTGGAAGTTACAAAACAATTTGCCAAAAAAGAAAAAATAATTAAACCAAATTAATGTGCAGCAATCAGTCTTGAACTCTGACGCTGCAAATGCCTTTTCACAACCCTTCAAAAATGTGTTTACTATCTGTCAGTTTCCTTCGCTAACAGTTTGTTTTTATATACAAGGTATATAAGGTACTCCTACCTTGTGAATCGGAAATAAGAATCAAAATGGATCGAAATCAAAAAATCTTAAGCCCTAAAAGCTGTTGAGATAAACTACTTGTTTTCTAAGACATCCCCTCATTTATAGCATACAAACGTCCTTAGACCTCCTTAGTGTACAACAATTTAGTGTTCGCGCGTTGTCGAAAGAAACACAAATATGTCCTCTCAAGAGCCAGAGAAAAAATTCTCCCACAGTCGGATTCTTACTTCCCGGTTCAAGCCAAATTTTAAAAGAGAAAGAAAAATTTGTCGTCGTTTGTTTACGTCCTCACTTCAAACGTGAAACTGGTAGTGCACGTAAAAGAAACGGCAAAATAATGTACCAAAAAGTGTGATGCAGGTGCAAAGTTATTGTTTTACTTACTAAATCTACTGGGTTTTTTTTTTGGGGGGGGGGGGGTGACGCGGGGGGTGGGGGTAGTTTTGTTTAACCATTTTGCTAAGCCCCCTCAGTTGTTTTAGCCTTGCTACGGGCCTGAATGATATACACGAAAATCAGCCATTTTGTAGGTTGGTAAAAGCCCAAATACAAAAAAAGTTCACTCCTTTTACACAGCCACCTCCGAACTCTGAAAGGACATACATGTAGAGGACAAACACAAATGAATTTAGCACATAATTGAAAATCACACTACACACATCACTGTTTAGGTTCATAATGGGCCCTTTGCAGCTAACGGTCACGTGGTACAGATTCACCCATGCTGGAGAGCATACTCCGCACTGGGACATCCAAAACAAAGCGACTTCATTCAGTCAAACTTGAATTTTCTTTGTTTTGTATGTCCCAGTGCGTAGCTTGCCCTCCAGCATGGTGGATTTTGTACCACGTGACCGTTAGCTGCAAAGGGCCCATTCCCCTAAGTTTATTTTACCTCGACTGCAAACTTGTCCACAGCCTGAAATTTCTCAAGATCAAACACGGATGACTTGGGTGTGCCACTAGGGTAAGGCAGAAGTTTTCCTGTTCCATCACGAGGCAATGGACGTTGCAAAGCAGCGTATTTCTCGTTTGCGTCTTTCAATAACTGAGGAGTCGGGAATTCTGTAAAAGACTGAAAAGTTTCTCTTTCTCCTCTTTCCTCCCGGGTAGCGTCCTCTGCAGGCTGTCCTCTTTCCTCCCGGGCAGCGTCTTCTACAGGCTGTTGTACATGCTACAAAAGAGTGACAAAGGATAACTTCACACGATTGGAGTCATTATTGGCATGGGAGAGAACGAGGCAGCGTGGCCGAGTGATTATGGCATTGGACTTGTAATCCGGAGGTCCCGGATTCAAGTCCTGCTCTGGCCACTAGCTGGAGTTGTTTCTCTATAGCCCCAAGTTTGAATTCTCGGTCCCGTTTGTAAATAGGGACCTTACGAAAACACGACGGCGACGGCAACGACAACGCCACAAAACAAAAGGCTTAATGAGTAAAAACAATCGCTCTGCACGTGCGTCTTATGTTGTGGTACATTTCTCTGCTGCATGTCTTCTGCGAAAAAAACATCGTGAAATGACCAAATTCGAGGTTTTGTGGGGAACGTGAACACGAGACGGTGAATTTTTCATTCTCTTCCTTATCTTGAACGCCACTCTTACCAATTTGGTCCCTGGCTAGTTTGACGTTTATGTAGAAGTAGAACGAGTTAAAACAATCGCGAAATAGCACAAATGAAATAAACTTATAATTTCAAGTGACGTTTTCGTTGGCGTTGCCGTCTTGCATTCATTAGGTCCCTAACAGCCAGCTAGTCCGCCTCCAGCCTCGCTTCCAAACAAAAGGCAGGTCACTAAAAACACAACTGTAAAATCGTAATTTTGCTCGTGTGGCCTATACGTGGTTTATTTCTTAAAAATGACTCAAATTTCTGCAAGGCTGATCGGACTGCGTAGGAAACTTAACACGACAGCGACATGATAGAGACCAAACCGAGAATCAACAGAATGCGGCCACCGTGGACAGCTGTTTCGAGCTGGTTGGCTGGCTCTCGTCGTATTATTGATATCACTGGATAAGAAAAATTAATAAATATCCATTTTCTTTATCCTCGGTAATTGATTATCACACAAAGTGCTACGGAGACGAACCTCATTATGAAAAGGAGGCTAAGTGCAAAGTTTTTATTACGAAAATTAGTTTTCATTGTATGAAAAGCTTTGCACTTAGCCTCACTTTGATAATGAGGTTCACAGCAACTCGGACATGGCCTACTGCACGTTTATTTAGCACTTACCAGTGGCGCCACGTGACTTGGTTGCGCTGAAGAGCCGCATCCCATGGTACTTCACGCGTCTTTCAGGATTAACAAATGACTAACAAATGATTAACAAATTAACAAATGGAATTAAGTGATTTTGACTCAATAAAGAAATTCTTCAAAACTGTCCTGCTTTAACTAGTTTAAGCCGATAATAAAGCCTGGAGTCCCGGTCAGCACGGACATGACCAGCACGGGTCAAACTTCAAGTAGGAGTTATCAACTTTAAAAAGTTATCAACTTTAAAAAGTGAATACGTCACGCTTGCTATAGTGATTATTATGCCACAGTGATCGCCATTGTTGAGCTGAAATATTTAAGACATTTAGAGGTACAAAGGACGCTCAGTCAGATTTTTTTCAGCTGCCTAACTAACAAAGTCAGGAGTCTATAATGCATATGTTCTTGACACTCGTCCCTGATTTTTGTTCAGCATTACAGATCACGCTTTAAAACTTATTTACTGAAGTCTGGGAGTTTATCACATTCAACGAATTCTATTTTATTTCCGTCCAACTCAAGCCATTCTTGCTCCTATTTCGTCTCCTAGTATTTCTTTTACTTTTCTCTGTAGTTTTAAACAATTATTTAGATGTTTCTGCTCGCGTGTCATTAGCAGCCAGACAAACTGATAGCATGACTCCATTAGCCCCTATCACGCTCGTTGATAACTCAAACATCGAAGGGAGAATAAGTTGATCTTTTCGTCGCTAAAACAGTCAAAAGATGTCAGCTGCCAAAAACTGCTGAAAGCTAAAACAAAGGTAACTTGTCACCAGGCGGCGGCAGTTCACACAGTTTTAGTTTCAGTATGGGTAATTGTCGAGAGTCGAGAGTCGAGAGTAACATGTCGAGAGTCGAGACTTATATGTCGAGAGTCGAGAGTATGTGTATGACTTTGAATTCATTTTGAACGGATAAAAGAATTGAACGAATACAGCAATTTCTGTAAACCACTAACCGCTAACCGCGTGCACCTCGAGTTCTGTCGAAATTATCACGAATACAACGCTGGCAGTTTATATGAAGAAAGATTTAAAATAAAATGTAATAACAGGTAGATCTTTCACCACTAATGTAATTGCTATCGTGTATTTCTTTATCAGTGCTTACACAGAAGAGCCACAGAAAGCACTGAAGAGAGAGAAAACAGTGTCCCATCCATTTTTCCGATCGCAGACAAACGGGCTAAGTTGTCTTTGCGACCGGAGGGTACAAAAACGCCAGTCAAATGCTACTGATAGCTTACAATATTCTTGGGTCTCAAATGGTCTTTGAAAAATTAGCATACCGATGAGCGTGACTGTCTCACGTTTGGCGTGTTTCTCAGCGAAAAACAAAAGAAGCCGCACACATGCAATCACGCGATTGAGGACTGATTATTGAAAAATTCTATCAAATTCTTTTCTTTTACCAAAAAATCAATAAAATCAATGAATTATTACTCTCGACAAATTACTCTCGACTCTCGACATATAAGTCTCGACTCTCGACATGTTACTCTCGACTCTCGACAATTACCCATACGGTGCGTGCACTTACCGATGTAAGACAACAGTTTCTATGGTAACTATCAACTTTTCTATCGTATGCACTGTTTCACAGATTATTAATTTTAATATTTTTGCGGCTCCCCGATATTTAAAGTTCTTTGCATTTCAAAATGTTCGCTTTTCCACAGTGTTCAGTCTAATGCATCTGTGTAGAACACGAAAAGATTGCAAGCAGAGCTTGTTTTGAATCGTACAACACCGGATTCGACTGGCGTCTATAAGTTAAGTGTCTGTGCAAAAAATCCCAGCCGTGCTTCTTATAGTTTCTGAAATTTCTCTAAAAATCTTCCTCTCTGGATCCTTGCATTCCTAACATATACACGATGTTGACATTCTGTGAAACTTTTTTGCTGTAATACCCGGCAAAAATCCTCTAAGCATCATCATGGCTGACTGCATTGTACTGATTTACAATCGCTGGGAGCGTTAAATTCTTTTCAGACACTTCCCCATTAAATCATGTATGTATGCTATACTATACTCACCCATTCTACCTTGAAAGTTTAGACTGACATCCCCTTTCATGAATTGTCACGGCTAGGAAAGAAAATGAACAGACAAATCTGAAGAAAAATTGGCGTATATAGATCATAAGCCAGCAAGAGAGGATCACTTACCCCTTGATCCTCTCTTGAAGCCAGTTATGGTAACTATTCAATCAACTCACTTGTTTGTCGTTACGCACTTTTCAGACATGGTACATTGGGCTTTGAAGTACGTCTACAATGGAATCATTTTTTCAAACGAGTAGCATAAATCAAATCATAATTAAATGCCTGCTGGTAAAATTCGTTGAAAGTTGCGCGTCAGTAGAAACGGCCAAAGGTAAGGTTATCACTGAATGAGGCGGCGGTATGCTCGTTATGCGTGATACAGGATCTATTAATACAGTGTAATAAAATACCTTTCTTCCAGGCGCGGATCGATCCGGCCAGACCGGTTTCCACTGTTTTACAGAAAAAGGTCAGATTTTTTAGTCTTAGAATAAAAGAAAATTTTCTGGTTTAATTATACCTGTCAAGATGACTTGAAAACCCATCGATGACACTTTCAAGGGGGGGGGGGGGGGAGGGGCATGTCCACGGACTCCCTAGCCTTGTGCCTTTCAGCGCTCGCATTATCGCAAAACGGTCACATATTTTTCTGGACCCGCGCGTTACCATGGTGCCACTTAAGAAATGGTTTAACATACGGAATAGTCTGTTTGCTGGCACCGTGAAAGAGAAAAAAAAGGCAGAAAATGTTTCCTTATAAAGTTCATTTCCCCTCCTTTCACGAATTCTTTGCGTGACGTTTCTATGGTCTCATGATCTTCAATTCTAATTTGATCCAAACCGTATGACAGGTCCGTTTCCATGTTTATATGGGCTGTAACAAATGTTTGATTAATAAGTGTATATTGTCTTCTAGGTGTTAGCTTTGTATTAGTTTACTTCCTTGTGTTTTACATTTATATTTACCTTGCTATATGCAAATTTGTGTCAGTCTTTCGAGTTAGCGTTGCATTCGGATCAATTTTTTTATTGTTTGCCACCAAATTTAATTTACAGAGTCGTAAAGAAATAAAGGAAAATGGCGAGGAAGCCCAAATAAACCATTGGGCTTATGCAGCATGAACTTCCTCAACTAATGTTAATAATAATAATAATAATAATTTAATACTTCTATTGCGCAGATTAACAAATAATTTGATCAAATGCGCATTACAATATGAATTAATCTAAAATAAGAATGAGATAATATAATAATATAATAGCAGACATAAATATGGCTACTAATACTAAAAAATACCTAATATAAAGACTAATATAATACATGCATTAGCAATACAATTGTATTAAAATAATAAGAGCAAAACAAAAGCAAAAGATTGAAAGAACGACACGTGGCGAGATAGTTAAGTATGTAAAATGCGAGTTTGTTAACGGCGACAAAAGCCTTTTTATGAACCGAATGGTGAAGAAATACAAGCGACAGAAGTTGGACTTCTGGCCTTGATGTTCTTCTTTGCGTTCCTACGGGTTTCCTATAGTGGTGGTGGTTGCCCCATAGCTCCTTACTCCGCCCTGCATGGGTTGTCGCGGGAAAAGAGAGCGTCCCTCTGTTTTCCCGCCATAACCCATTCAAGGCGGAGGAAATGTTCTGGTGTTTTCTATGCGAATAGTACGTTCGCACAGCACTAGTTTTGGCTTCTTGACTTTTCTAAGTACATTAATTTTCCTACGGCGTTAACTTTTGACTTTTCTGTGTTTTCTGAGTACGTAATTTAATTAAGCCAATTTACAAGCTGTTCTTGGCTTTACAAAAATACCAGGTGACCTTTTTTTCGCATTTTTAACGATATAAACGATAGGAATTAGTTTTCCAGTGTTACGAAATTCTGAACTGAGATTTTGCCGAAGAAACTTCAGATTTCCTATACAACTAAACTCTGACAGATATCAAGTGAACTACAACGTTATTGCAAAGAGACATTTAGCATATAAAAATTCCCAGGACCCACCCTCCACAAAATACTTAAAAGAATATCAGTTAAAGAAAAAAGTTGGAAGGCTTCCTTCGAATTGAAACAAAGGATCGATGTATCATCGACCAACAGTGCACTGATTTTAGCTCGTTTTCAGTTGTTTTGGCTCAGACTTGCCGGATTTTTTGTATATTTCCTTCAACACCTTCAAGAAACGTTGCCCCAATATTTTTTCCGTTTTTTTGCGCTTCGTTTTGGGATAATTATAAAACCTTGGCCGTGACAATGGGTTTTTACTTCAAACGAAGCGCAAGCTAAGATAAAAATCCCTGGGCGACCCTTTTTGAAGGAATTGAATACCATATGGAAATTTGAGCCAAAACAACAAATAAGCAAGCAAAACTGATAGACTGCCTCATTTTTGCATTGTTATTTTGTTAACTGTATTTTTTGTTCTTTCTAACCACATTCTTTCACGCATGTATTTGTAGTTTGTATTAAATTATTCTATCAGATTTTTTTGCGCATAATTTCGCGGCTTTGTTTGGATGACCGTTACGTTTTCGAAATTAGTTTGGTTCAACCTTCATTCACCTCAGATCAGATCGCCGATCGCTCTCGTGTACTGGGAACTCACACAACGTGTGTAAGTGTCTTGCTTTCTCAAGTTTTAGTTTCCATTTTGTCGGAAACGTTTTTCCACAACCTGCAAACCAGGCTCCATTTTCGTTTCGCTTGGTAAAACCTTAGCGAGCGACTGAACCATATGTCGTGATTAACCCCTAATATCAAAGGACAAATTCTCCTATCTTGTCCCCCTACTTTTCTTGTAAAAGTTACTTGGGAGAAGTTATTAAAATATCAAGAACAATCATCTTGGGTGATCACATCCTTAATTCTCATGACCTCAGGGTTTGAATAAGCATTATATTACGAGGAGAAATTTGATGCTGATCACTATCAGTGCTTAAAGGGTTAAATGTTTTTTGTCCCAATACTATAGGTCTGTTATGCCGCACTGACCCCTTCAACTTTTTTGACATTTATTTTTATTTTAATCCAGGAGAGAGGACAATGGGAAACGAAACATTTTATGGGCATGCATGGTCTAAGCTGAATGTACTGTTACCTCTTTGGTGTAGCAGAAACTGTGAACTTTCAACTTCCAAGGAGATAAAGTAAGTAAAATCTTTATTTACTAATGGGTGCAATTTTTAATAGAATAAACAATGAAAGTGAACATGTTAATTACTTATTGGCTAATTGCGATGTTCCCATGCGGCAAAATATTGTTTTAATTCTATCACTTTCTTGTTTTTTTTATAGCCCATAGATCTTTTAAGCTTACACTGATATATTTTTATTTCTTAGCACGTGATTGTAATAATTTTGTATATAGTTTTTTTTTTATCAGAGATATCCTGAATGTCATATAATAAAATTATCTTATTATATAAACACCAATGAAATACCAGGTGAGCTTTTGCGCGCCAACATGATATCTTCACACGTGAAAATAACATGTTATCTTCACATGTAAAAAAGATCGCCGCTGCTATGGTTACATAATAAATCGCGCCTTTTGCAATTAAAATTATTGGTATTTCATTGGTGTTTATAAGATAAACAGAACATTTCATGGCTGCTTGGAGATACAAAATTTCTCTTCCAGTGCTATCGCTCCCCAGTCAAGATATAATCTTAGGTCCAGGAATGCAACTCTGTTGGTACCAGGCAAAGCTCTCAAACAAGCAACAAGCTCTCAAAACATACTTCTTTAAGATAGCTTTAAATTGATTTACTTATACATTTTTATGAAAGCTTTTAACCAATTTATTAAGTTTATCTTATTGCTGTTATGTGCATATGAAAATATTTCTATTGTATATGCGCAATATAAGTTTTATATTTATTTATTATTTTATTATTGAAAAATATTTTACTCATTCGCTGCGCTCACTCATGAAATATTTTTCAACACTTGAAGAGAAATTTCGTATCTCCGCGTGGTCATGTAATATCTTCTATTTATCTTTTCTTATCTTACAATAAAAATATATCATAACCTGGGTCTTTATAAACACAATTTATACAAACTGAAATAAAAGTTTGGACCTAGGACGACAAATATGAATGATCAAAATACGACTGTAGCAGATGTCCACAAGTTGAGCTCAGGAATCTTTTACAGTTTTCTTGAGAGAACCGCAATTTTTTAAAAATGGCCGCCAATTAAATTAAAGGGAGCAGGGAGGCTGTAAATGAGACTTAATGATACTAGATATGGCAAGGGAGATAACTTGAGAATGATGTATTATTCAGTAAATGACACAGGCATACTCAGAAAAAAAAACAGAGTCCTCCTATCAGGAGTCGAACCTAAGACCTTCCGATTACTGGTTCGGATACTCTACCACTGAGCTAATTTTGCTTAATTTGCTTGACGTGACAAACTGTATACATAAAGCAATACTATTTTTGAGGCCTTTGTGCTTGGTGTTATATCAAGAGATTATGTTGTGGGCCATAACAATTATTGTAATTATTTTGATCCTGTTGCAATTGACAAATACATAATATAAACAAGAGCAAGACTGATTTTGATTTCATGGCAAGGAAATATATTTTTCCAACATTTCAAATGGTGTGGCCTTTCTTCTTCAGGGTATTATTGAAACGGACCCTATGGCAAAAAGATATTACAATTTAAAACACTTGCAATGAGATAACAGAATAACTTAGGTTAAAGTTACAAAAACATGATCTGATGCAATGTACCAATAGACATGGGCAAAATAGTTTAAGTTACAAGAAAGCGAAAACAAAAACCTGGCAATGAGAAATTTGAGAAGGTAACAAAACATTGGAGGATGAAAGACAAGAAAAATATTCATGTTTAATTTTTATCTCTCCTATTTATACCTAGAGTTTAACTTTTCTTGACGCACTATGCCCCTCTAGCTCTGGGAACACTGTTTGAAGAACTAACCAAAAGAAGTTGAAAGTAGCAAATCACTCCACATGAGAAGCAAAGGAGAATGGGGGCGGGGAGGGTGGGGGTCATTTTGAATGTGCAGTAGAAGTCTTTGACTGAGAGGTTGATAAGAACTCTGCAGGATATCACTTGTCCAATCCAACAAGCTTCAAGCTAACCTCCCAAAGTTTCTTTGCAGCATCATCATCCTGAGCGCCCTTGGATGGCTCTACAATATGGCAATCTCTCAGATATTTCCCACTGACACCTTCCATCTCTTCCGAGACTGCACAATGAATAGTGGTCTGGGCACCCTGCAGAGGGGTCTTAACAAAATACCAAACGAGAGGGTAAAAAATTATATTGGAGAAAACAGTGTGTCGCCCTAATTCAGTGGAGACTGCTCCCGGATGGACTGCATTCACAGTCACATGAGTGCCTTCCAGGTGTTTACTCAGCTCCCGAGTGAATAACACGTTTGCAAGCTTGCTGTGAAAATAGGCCCCCCAACTGCTGTAACTTTTCTCATGGTGAATGTCATCAAATTTTATCTTTCCACCTCCAAATCTGTGACCTGAAGACGAAACGTTTATGACGCGGCTTGGCTGAGAACGCTTTATCCGGTCAAGGAGTAGCAAGGTTAGAAGAAAATGGCCGAGATGATTCACACCAAACTGCATTTCAAATCCATCTTCGGTCTTCTGATAAGGACAGGCCATCACTCCAGCGTTGTTGATCAGGATGTCAAGGCGAGGCTCACTGTTCAGGATTTTGTCTGCAAATGAGCGGACTGACTCCAAAGAGGCCAGGTCTAGCTTCTCAAGGAAGACGTTTTGGTTTCCACTGCGTTCTTGAATTTCCTTCATCGCTTCCTTTCCCTTTTCGAGGTTTCTGCACCCAATTATCACTCTCGCTCCGCGCGCAGCTAAATCCACTGCGGTTTCTTTGCCGATGCCAGCATTTGCGCCGGTTATCACAACTGTTTTGCCTTTCAGGCTTCTCTTGCTCTGGCAGCTTGGCCCTTGAAAGTATCTTCTACCAGCATAAAGGACTGCGATCGCCGTTATAACGATTGCAACTACAAAGGCAGCCATCTTGTTTGCACCTGTCACGGATGGTCACGGAATAATAAGAGACTCGTACCCAGTTCACTACGTTCCTTCATGCCTTTGGTAATCATATCAATCATATCATCAAAATTTATTTTTCCATCCGATTCCCTTTGTGCTAACTACGGAAGCACGCCTTTATGATGCTCTTTTCGTTCGTTCGCTAATTTCTGTAGCCCACGAGAAGTCCCTTAAAGTAAAGGTGATGTTACACCTGACGATTTTTATTGCAACACAGCATGCGGACAACATTTAAGGTAATATTTTGTTGTGGTATTAAGGCTTTGCGTTTGCATGTTTGGATGAAAAACTTCATTTATGTTGGCACAACAAATTTCTTCGTTTTTCAAGGCAACGTCAGAAAACAAGGGAGTGCGCACGAAAATTGCCTCTTGCGTGGAGACACCAGACCACAGGCTTATAAGATAGGTAATACTTTATTGAACACTTCCCAGAGGGGCTTTTCGGTGATCAATACATCATGTTTAAAATGAAAAATAAGGTAAATTAACATATATATACATATAAGAACGATACATAAAAGGGTAGTAAATTACTAATCGAAAGTCTATAAATACCTAAGTGTCCCGTAATATATGCTTAAGTTTACGCTTAAAAACCTCATGATTTTTACTAAGTTTAAGATCTTTATCTAAGCTGTTCCATAAACTGACAGCTCTGTACTGGAAGGACTGCTGACCGGTAGCTGTTCTGAATAAAGGGATATTTAACTGTTGTGAATTTCGTGTCACGCGACCGGAAGCTTGGCCCCTGGTAACTAGCTCCAGGATCTAAGGTAGTCAGGGGCGCAACCCGTCATACATTTGAAAGTAAAAATAGCGTCTCTTAGGTTAAGTTGCGCAGTCAAAAATGTCTTACATAAGATGGATAACTACAACATAGCAAAGCGATAATTGACTGATATTTGAGTTTCATGTTTTTTTCAAAAGCATCTTCTATCCAAAAGCTTTTACAGTCGAACCTGTATATAACGGCCACCCTCGGGACTTGAGTAACTGGCCGCTTAATACAGGTGGCCGCTTAATACAAGATCATTAAAAATACTCACTGGGCGTGGTCTAATGCAATTTTAATAGCGTATCATACAAAAACACTTCATGCAAGGAAACAATAGGACAATCAACACTCTTTCAAGTGATCAATACTTAAAACAAAGTTCAGTGCCAACTTGTAACTTAACGGTATAATATGCGTAACATTGCGTAAAAGTACTACCGGTATACAATAAATTGTCCTCTACTCTCCTACGGTATACAATGCTCTATTTCTATGACTTACAGTTCACAACAAAATATCTCATTCCATCATTTCACAGACCTTCCTTAAAAGGTGCCACCTCTTCTGCCTTTGTTACTGCAATGATTGTGAATGTGCAGCGGCTGATGAGAACTGTGCAGAATATCATTTGTCCAATCCAACAAGCTTCAAGCTAACCTCCCAAAGTTTCTTTGCGGCATCATCATCCTGAGCGCCCTTGGATGGCTCTACAATATGGCAATCTCTCAGATATCTGCCACTGACACCTTCCATCTCTTCGGAGACTGCACAATGAATAGTGGTCTGGGCACCCTGCAGAGCGGTCTTAACAAAATACCAAATGAGAGGGTAGAAAATTATACTGGAGATAATAGAGTGTCGCCCTAATTCAGTGGAGACTGCTCCCGGATGGACTGCATTCACAGTCACATGAGTGCCTTCCAGGCGTTTGCACAGCTCCCGAGTAAATAGCACGTTTGCAAGCTTGCTCTCAAAATAGGCCCCCCAACTGCTGTAACTTTTCTCATGGTGAATGTCATCGAACTTTATCTTTCCACTTCCCATTCTGTGACCTGAAGAGGAAACGTTTATGATGCAGCTCGGCTGAGAACGCTTTATCCGGTCAAGGAGTAACAAGGTTAGAAGAAAATGGCCGAGATGATTCACACCAAAGTGTATTTCAAATCCATCTTCGGTCTTCTGATACGGACAAGGTCCTACTCCTGCGTTGTTGATCAGGATGTCAAGGCGCGACTCACTGTTCAGGATTTTGTCTGCAAATGAGCGGACTGACTCCAAAGAGGCCAGGTCTAGCTTCTCAAGGAAGACGTTTTGGTTTCCGCTGCGTTCTTGAATTTCCTTCATCGCTTCCTTTCCCTTTTCGAGATTTCTGCACCCAATTATCACTCTCGCTCCGCGCGCAGCTAAATCCACTGCGGTTTCTTTGCCGATGCCAGTATTTGCGCCGGTTATCACAACTGTTTTGCCTTTCAGGCTTCTCTTGCTCTGGCATCTTGGCCCCTGAAAGTATCTTCTACCAGCATAAAGGACTGCGATCGCCGTTATAACAATTGCAACTACAAAGCCAGCCATCTTGTTTGCATTGAGAAGCACGTCGCATAGGTTGGGAAAAGATAACATCGGCCTAAGGGAGGTGACGTCATCGGGTTATTCTTCTGAGCAGCCTTCGTGGCTGCTCCGAAGAATAACCTGATGACGTCACCTCCCTTAGGCCGATGTTATCTTTTCTCACGGGCCGCAACCCGTCACGGAAGATCGTCACGGAATAATTAGACTCGTACCCAGTCCACTACGTTCCTAGCATGTTATCGGTATTAAACGACAGTAACTATTTCATCAAAATCTATTTTTCCATCCAATTGAATTCCCATTCTGCGAGCTAAAGAAGCGCGCCTTCAGTATGCTCTTTTCGTTTGTTCACTTATTTATGTAGCCTACGAGTAGTCGCTTAGACCTAGTTTATACGTCGTTCAGACGAATTTAATTGAGTTTATTATATATTTAACTATAAAAGTTAACGTTAAAAGAGAACGACGTTTCGACCGTCCGACGGTCATTTTCAAGTTCAAAATGAGAAGTAAAATATGTGCTTATATACAATTGTGAAAAAACTAATGAGATGCTGACTTAAAAAGCTCTAAGATATTCACATCTAAACAATATCAAAAATAATAGCGTGAATGATAAATACAAAGGAACGCTAAAAACGATAAAAGGTAATTAAAAGGTATTTAAAAGTGAAATAATTAAACAAATAACTTCGCGCGGATCGAGTCGCATTGTTTGTTCAGTTTCGGCTCTAGGTCGCGAATAAACAACATCTCGAAGATCAAGCAGTCGAGTTTGCTCTGACACTTTCTCAGGATTCTGAAGTTGCTTTTAATGGTCTCTGGATCCTGTCCATGCTCGTCCTTTACATGATTGCCAATTGCAGATCGTTTGTGTTCCTCCACACGTTGATGCAAGTGTCGACTCGTGAAGCCAACATAGTCTGCATCGCACAGACCACATTTGAAATAATAAACAACGTTTTGTTGATTCACAATGGGACGTTTATGTTCCTTTGGTTTGATTTTGCTCTTAATCTTCCGACTTGTGTAGACAGAATGGACATCAGCATCGATCTTTCGGCTGAGATCACTAAGTTGGTGTCTCACCGCGTTCGCCGATTTCTGGTCTTTGAAAGGTAGGACGATTCTGACGAGAGCTCGTTCGTCGGATACCCGTTGTTCAGGACATGCATTCTCAGTAACTTTCGTTTCAATAAAATGTGTGATGGTGTTCTCTACGACGGTTTCAGGATAATGCAAGCGAGAAAAAATCCCTTTAAGACGTTCACATTCCTGATGGAAAAAATGCCAATTCGAAGAGAGTTTGAACGCCCGGTTTAACATTGTTTTCAGCAGAGAATGTTTGTATTTCATGTCAACATGGCCTTGGTAGTGCAGTAAAAGCCCAGTATCGGTTGGTTTCCTGTAGACCTTCGTGTCTAGTCGGGGGCCATTTCTGATAATCACCATTCCAAGAAAGGGAAGTTTGCCGTTGTCTTCGAGTTCCATTGTGAAACTGACTGAGGGGTGGATTTCATTCAGTGTCGACAAGAATTCAGAGGATGATGAAACATCGGGCATTTTGCTGAGAGTGTCATCGACATAGCGTTTATAGAAAGCGGGCATCTTGTTTTGGTTTGTCAATTGTTCTTCGATATTGCACATAAATGCATTTGCCATGAGTGGCCCAAGTGGAGAGCCCATAGCAACTCCGTCCACTTGTTCGTACAGATTTCCTTCAAATTGAAAAAGCTGATTCTTTGTAGCAACCTCTAACAACTCTATAAGGTTGGTTTTTGTGATGTTAAGGTCGTATTGCTTGTTGAACCAATCGTCTTTAAAAGCTTTCTCCGCTAGGATTTCAATTGTTTCATCCACTGGCACGTTTGTGAAAAGAGATGAAACATCGTGTGACACTAAAATATCGTGTTCGTCGATTTTCATCCCATGTAGATCATCAGCAAACGAGAAGATGTCATTAACGGTATGGTCATTGACGGACAAAGGTTTTAACTTTTGATCCAGCCACTTAGCAAGTTTATAGTTGTAGGTTCCTGTCGCTGACAGGATTGGACGCACCGCTAGTTTCTTCTTATGGGTCTTCGGTAATCCATACAGGTGTGCGAGCCTAGAGCCCTTTTGGATCAGTGAGTCGGCAACGGGTTTGGGTAGAATTCTTTTCACGATGGAGGACAGTTCCTTCTCCTTTTGAAGCAATGGGTGGTAATGCTTTGGAGGCCTTCCCTTTGTTTTTGGTCTTTCAAGGCTGATGGGTATAAATTTTGATTCGTCACTGATTGATGATTCCTTCAGTAGGCTAACATACTCTGATTTGTCCATGACCACGACCCCCGAGCCCTTATCTGGGCGTGTGATTACGATGTCGTCTCTCTTCTTCAGCTGACCTATCGCTCTTAGCATTGATTTTGGTGGTGTCGGGCCTTTCCTCTTGATGTAATTAAGGGCAATAGAACGTAGCGTTGCAGCTGCTAACTCTTTGTTATCATCGCTTAATTTTGGTTCTAGTTTCCAGTAGGCTTTTTCAAAGGTTGCCTGTATTTCCATTGGCGAAACCGGTTGTGGAAGAGCGAAGTCCAGGCCACGGCATAAGGCAAGCTTCTGGAAGAAGGAGAGCTTATATGAAGATAGATTCTTGATATGCTCGTCGATGTCAGTGTTGTTGCTGAGAAGCCTCGAGATCTTTTTTGTGTGACCGTTCATCAACAGAAGGTATTGTTCTTTGCGGAGAGCGACGATCGTTCTCAGAATGCAGGCGAAACGAAGAGGAGGACATTTTCCACGGATCTCATCATGAATCTCATTGATTTCTTCCCTGAGTTCGGTCAGGCGTCTTGTTTTTTGGCGTAGTTCCTCCTTGACGACATTCTCCTCAAACGTCCTCGCTGATCGTGTCCACTTTTTGGATTTCGTCTGATCAACTTTTGCGAAGGTTGGCGTCAGTTCGAGATTTTGACAAAGTTTCAAGAATTCAATAGCAGTTTCATCATCCTCTGAATTCTTGTCGACACTGAATGAAATCCACCCCTCAGTCAGTTTCACAATGGAACTCGAAGACAACGGCAAACTTCCCTTTCTTGGAATGGTGATTATCAGAAATGGCCCCCGACTAGACACGAAGGTCTACAGGAAACCAACCGATACTGGGCTTTTACTGCACTACCAAGGCCATGTTGACATGAAATACAAACATTCTCTGCTGAAAACAATGTTAAACCGGGCGTTCAAACTCTCTTCGAATTGGCATTTTTTCCATCAGGAATGTGAACGTCTTAAAGGGATTTTTTCTCGCTTGCATTATCCTGAAACCGTCGTAGAGAACACCATCACACATTTTATTGAAACGAAAGTTACTGAGAATGCATGTCCTGAACAACGGGTATCCGACGAACGAGCTCTCGTCAGAATCGTCCTACCTTTCAAAGACCAGAAATCGGCGAACGCGGTGAGACACCAACTTAGTGATCTCAGCCGAAAGATCGATGCTGATGTCCATTCTGTCTACACAAGTCGGAAGATTAAGAGCAAAATCAAACCAAAGGAACATAAACGTCCCATTGTGAATCAACAAAACGTTGTTTATTATTTCAAATGTGGTCTGTGCGATGCAGACTATGTTGGCTTCACGAGTCGACACTTGCATCAACGTGTGGAGGAACACAAACGATCTGCAATTGGCAATCATGTAAAGGACGAGCATGGACAGGATCCAGAGACCATTAAAAGCAACTTCAGAATCCTGAGAAAGTGTCAGAGCAAACTCGACTGCTTGATCTTCGAGATGTTGTTTATTCGCGACCTAGAGCCGAAACTGAACAAACAATGCGACTCGATCCGCGCGAAGTTATTTGTTTAATTATTTCACTTTTAAATACCTTTTAATTACCTTTTATCGTTTTTAGCGTTCCTTTGTATTTATCATTCACGCTATTATTTTTGATATTGTTTAGATGTGAATATCTTAGAGCTTTTTAAGTCAGCATCTCATTAGTTTTTTCACAATTGTATATAAGCACATATTTTACTTCTCATTTTGAACTTGAAAATGACCGTCGGACGGTCGAAACGTCGTTCTCTTTTAACGTTAACTTTTATAGTTAAATCAATTTCGAAAAACTTGTTGATTCGTATTTATTGTATATTGCAATAAAATGTGGACTTTGAAGTTCAAGATTTGACCAACCAATATATTTTTAATTCTGTCAATCAGCGCAGCAGACTTCTTAGAAAAAAGGAAATTTGGCTCAGCAGGGTCAAAAGGTCATGTTGAAGTGCTGTGATTGGTTGATTTTAACCCATTTTGTTGGTATCTGTAGTTTTTAGAAATGTCAGATGTTGCTATAATTATGACTGACAGCAGTAAAACATGCAGATCATTACTTGAGCTTTGAAGTTCAGAGTTCACATGTGTGTCAAACTGTAGTTACAAAGAGAAAAATGTTACAGTTTGAAAGTGCAAGTTGACAAAAGGCATGAGCAATTCTATTCTCTTTGGTTACGCTCAGCCGAATAGAAAACATTTCTATTATAAGTTATACGCAAAGAACACAACAGTATGTGGAGGGAGCCGCCAGCGATCAAATTTATTACAACAGTTACAGTACAGTGATATATGCATTTAGTTACGGCGAAATATGTGCATGGTTACAGACTGTGATATACGTGTATAGTTTATAACAACAGTTAAAGTACAGAGATGTGTGTGAAAGTTAAATATAAGTGACAACGTAAATAGAGGCATCGAAAAATGAGGCAAACAAAAGCATGTAGAAATTTCAACCACACCAAACCAAAGTAAAAAAGAGACTGTACGTAAAACTATGTACTATCTCAGCAAATAAACAAGGTAAAATAGCCTCAAACTGGTCGGCGTCAAGTGGTGTGATATTCACAAGGAGTGGTTTGTAAAGAGGCTACATAACCCAGTGGGAATACATAACGATACAGGCTAATAAACAACTAAAAGAAATACATAATAGTTAACGTTACAACGTAGAAAACGATAACAAAACAAGGTAATAGTGAAACCACTGAGAAACCAACATCATATTGTTTTTTTAAGTTTCTTTATTATTATTAAGATGAAAGACAGGGAAAATGTTCATGTCTTATCTCTCCTATTCGTACCTTTTTTTTTTATACAACTTTTATTTTTTAAACACTTACAAAAAAAAAATAACAATAAAATAAAAAAAATTACAGTAGCCCCTCTAGCTACAATGCCCCTCTAGCTCTGGGAACACTGTTTGAAAAAGTAACCAAAAGGAGAAAAAGTAGCAAATCACTCCACATGAGAAGCAAAGGAAAATGGGGGTGGGGTGGGTGGGGGTCATTGGTAATGTGCAGTGGTAGTCTTTGACTGAGTGGCTGAGGGGTGGGGGGTGAGGGGTGAGGGGTCAGGGTGGGGGGTGAGTTTAACAGACGTGGATCTAGACTCTCATATACTCTCATAGACTCTCCTATATGTTGACATTTGCAACCATGTTACTCTCCAAAGTCTCACGACGTTACGGCCGTACCACGTAACTCAATTTACATACATCGTGTATGTCAATACTTTGACATTTGCAACCATGTTACTCTGCCAAAGTCCCACGAAGTTACGGCTAAATCTTCAGATGATAGGCCACCCTCTTATTTTTTCAAGTAAATAACTAGAGACTCATGCCTTAATTTTCTTGAGGGGGGTACAAGTCAAGATGTAATCCTTGCAGGTTATTTTCACGGTATCATATTGGTGCGAGCGAAAACTGAAAAAAAAAATACATAAAAATAGAAATGTCATCGTAATTGCATGCAGCAAAGGACGGAAATTTCCCCCTGTGCATCCTCGTTCAGTATAGTTCCGCTTGTAAGCACCAACATGACTACAGTGAATACCACCACTAACATGAGATTCGTTGGCTTGTGTACATTATTAAATGAATTTTTCGCGACACGTGAATTTCAAGATTTTGAAGTGTACATCGCAGCACTTTGACTTTTTCTAAAGGCTTGCACGGCAAGTCACTTAATTTAATTTTCGTGACTGAATTTTCCCGTTTTCACAAAATATGCAAAATTAGAAAGTGTCGCAAAAAATTTATAAGTTTGTTTTTCGAATTGAATTGATAACTTTATCGTCAGCTGTATTTGTTTGTGCCACTGAAGTCCCAGTACACGTTACTTCAGCTTATTTACGCACGTCCGTTAAAAATTTTAAGGACCAATCGTATCAGCGGCCAACCTCAAGCTTTACTCAGTTGGACAATTCGACCATTAAAATGCCTTAATCGGCAACGGCAAATACACTAGAGCTTATTGTCGTGAGAGTTATCTCTCAAATATAAGTAATACCTGCATATTATAGTTACTAAAAACATGTTTGTTGTTTATTTTTATGTTCCGTTTTCTATTAATGGAACTCTGATTACAAGGAAGGGAAAAACGGAAATCTGAAATTGAAAGAAATTATAAACTGAAGGCAGTGAACTTTTTTCTCTCTTTTTTCTCCGATCCTAGAGAGAATTAGAAATGAAGATTCGAAATGTAGCATGCTCAAATCCCAAAAACAAACGAGAAAAGGGAAAAATATTTTTTCCCTGCCCACCAAAAAAAAAAAAAGGGGGGGGGGGGGGGTGAAGGAAGGAAACTGCTCGCTAGTTAAAGTAACGATTCAACAAAACCAGATTCCGGTTTTTCACAAGTCACTTTGGCAAATTCATAAAAGTTAATCCAGATTATTTACAGTTACAGTTGTGTTGCAGTTTTAAGATTCCGAATTAATGTGAGAGTAGAGGGTTCATATCTCAAGAGCAGAACGTTTGTTTGTGTAATGACAATAACGACATTTGTAATTGTATCATGACAATAACGACATAATTTTTAGTAGTATTGACGCTTGCACTTAGTATCATTGACAAACCAGCCTAACAACCGGTTTTTCGAAGGCCATATGGTAAATGATTAACCAGGGAAAGTTAATCTAGTTTATTTGTATATATAAAGTTACAGTTTTGTTACAATTTGAAGAATCAAAACCAACGTGACGTCAGTTGTATGATTTAGTCGATCCAAGATCAAAGATCTTACGAGTCTCAAACAAAAAAGCAATACAATAAATGATAGCCACAGTTTGGATTACTTTTATGTGTTTGTGGAACTCAATAATGTTAAGGTGGATCGCAGATCCCCACAGCTCGCGCCACGAACAAATTAAACGTACCCTCACCCCCGAACTCGTGATTTCGTGTGAGATTGCAGGATGTTCGGTTATCACGTATATGAGAGTCTAGATCCACGTCTGTAAAACTCACCCCCACCCCCATTCCTCACCCCTCACCCCCCAGCCCTCACCCCCCCAGCCCTCACCCCCCAGCCCTAACCCCCCACCCCCACCCCTGCGGTAAAACAATGGAAACTGTTACGGAACAGCCAATCAAAAAATTTGAATTTTTTTTGGTTTCCAGAGTCTCTCCTGGCGCCCACCCACTGACCAAATAGCCTGAGGACTCTGGGTATAAGATGGCCTTTGTTACTGCAATCATTGTGAATGTGCAGCGGTTGGTGAGAACTGTGCAGAATATCATTTGTCCAATCCAACCAGTTTCATGCTAACCTCCCAAAGTTTCTTTGCGGCATCATCATCCTGAGCACCCTTGGATGGCTCTGCAATATGGCAATCTTTCAGATATTTGCCACTGACACCTTCCATCTCTTCCGAGACTGCACAATGAATAGTGGTCTGGGCACCCTGCAGAGGGGTCTTAGCAAAATACAAAAAGAGAGGGTAGAAAAATTTCCTGGAGACAATAGAGTGTCGCCCTATTTCAGTGACGACTACTCCTGGATGGACTGCATTCACAGTCACATGAGTGCCTTCCAGGCGTTTACTCAGCTCCCGAGTGAATAACAGGTTTGCAAGCTTGCTGTGAAAATAGGCCCCCCAACTGCTGTAACTTTTCTCATGGTGAATGTCATCAAACTTTATCTTTCCACTTACAAATCTGTGACCGTTAGCGGTGACATTTATGACGCGGCTCGGCTGACAACGTTTTATCCGGTCAAGGAGTAGCAAGGTTAGAAGAAAATGGCCGAGATGATTCACACCAAAGTGTATTTCAAATCCATCTTCGGTCTTCTGATACGGACAAGCCCCTACTCCTGCGTTGTTGATCAGGATGTCAAGGCGCGACTCACTGTTTAGGATTTTGTCTGCAAATGAGCGGACTGACTCCAAAGAGGCCAGGTCTAGCTTCTCAAGGAAGACGTTTTGGTTTCCACTGCGTTCTTGAATTTCCTTCATCGCTTCCTTTCCCTTTTCGAGGTTTCTGCACCCAATTATCACTCTCGCTCCGCGCGCAGCTAAATCCACCGCGGTTTCTTTGCCGATGCCAGTATTTGCGCCAGTTATCACAACTGTTTTGCCTTTCAGGCTTCTCTTGCTCTGGCATCTTGGCCCTTGAAAGTACCCTTTACCGGCATAAAGGACTGCAATCGCCGTTATAGCGATTGCAACTACAAAAGCAGCCATCCTGTTTGCATCGAGAAGCACGTCACGGAAGATCGTCACGGAATAGTAACAGACTCGCACCCAGGTCACTACGTTCCTAGCATTTTACAGTAACTATATCATCAAAACTTATTTTTCCATGCAATTCCCATTCCGCGAGCTAAATAAGCACGCCTTCATTATGCTCTTTTCGTTCGCTCAGTTATTAATGTAACCTACGAGTAGTCGCTTGTTTTTCTCTGGGATAGAAAAGGTGATGTTACATGCTCGGGGGGGGGAGGACTCTCATCAGAAAGGGGCGGGGATGCTCGTCGTCTCTCTTAGGGGCGTAAATTTCGGATTTTGGTCTCACTTAGGGTGTTATGGGCAAAACGCCATTATTTAATTTTAGCCATGAAGGTCTCCTTAAGGGTTGCATGCAGAAAGTCACTGTATTTTTTATTTGTCTGTGTTTGAAAATGGTTTCCTTCAGAGGTCAAAAAAGCTTGGGCCACGCATAGATTGGTCTCTTTTAGGGGCTTAATTCAAAATTTCCGATGATCGTCCCCGCCCCTTTCATATGGGAGTCTCCCCCCCCCCCCCCCCCCCCCCGTCAGGGTTACACGAGACAACTTTAAAGGCAATGTAGTGAGGACAACATTAATATTTTGTTGGGGGAACTTATTGTGTGGTTCAAAAAGTTGCAATGCGTTGCAGCCAAACACACAGGCCCACACTAAAATAGTCTCCTTCGAGGAAGGGACTCCTCCATGGGCCAACAATAGTGTTAACAGTTTTTATGAGACCAGCCCTATTTTGCATAAGAGATAAGGAAAGTAATGGCTTCAGTGTTCTGAGGGCACCTAACTCCCTGTTCCCTCTCCTTCCACAACAGGTTCCACCGCTTCTGCCTTTGGTACTACAACATATTGTACAGTTTTTCAGGGATGTGGCTGGTATTTGAGAAAGCAGTTCGAATTGGAATCTGGTCTTTGGTTCAATGAACTATTGCAGGTACTAAAAGCATGATCCCCTGGGAGGTGTGGGGGAAGGGTGCCCCCCAAAATATTTTTTTCAATTGAGTTTACTGCATCTTTCAATAAAATGTGGACTCTGAAGTTCAAGATTAAACCAAGCGATATATTTTTTCTGTCAATCAGCGAAGCCGACCTCTTAGAAAAAAGGAAATTTGGCTCAGCAGGGTCAAAAGGTCGTGTTGAAGTGCTGTGATTGGTTGATTTTAACCCATTTTGTTGGTATCTGTAGCTTTTAGAATCGCAGATGTTGTTATTATGACTGACAGCAGTAAAACATGCAGATCATTACTTGAGCTTTGAAGTTCAGAGTTCACATGGGCGACAAACTGTAGTTACAAAGAGAAAAATGTTACAGTTTGAAAGTGCAAGTTGACAAAAGGCATGAGCAGTTCTATTCTCTTTGGCTACGCTCAGCTGAATAGAAAACTTTCTATTATAAGTTTTACGCAAACAACACAACAGTATGTGGAGGGAGCCACCAGCAATCAAATTTATTACAACAGTTACAGTATAGTGATGTATGCGTTTAGTTACAGCGAAATATGTGCATGGTTACAGACTGTGATATACGCGTATAGTTTATAACAACAGTTAAAGTACAGAGATATGTGTGAAAGTTAAATATAAGCGACAACGTAAGTAGAGGCATCGAAAAACAAAGCAAACAAAAGCATGTAGAAATTTCAACCACACCAAACCAAAGTAAAAAAGAGACTGTACGTAAAACTATGTGCTATCTTAGCAAATAAACAAGGAAAAATAGCTTTGAGTAAACTGGTCGGCGTCACGTGGTGTGATATTCACAAGGGGTGGTTTGTAAAGAGGCTACATAGCCCAGTGGGAATACATAACAATACAGGCTAATAAACAACTAAAAGAAATACATAATAGTTAACGTCACAACGTAGAAAACGATAACAAAACAAGGTAATAGTGAAACCACTGAGAAACCAACATCATATTGTTTTTTTAAGTTTCTTTATTATTATTATTAAGATGAAAGACAGCGAAAATGTTCATGTCTCGTCTCTCCTATTCGTACCTTTTTTTTTTATACAACTTTTATTTTTTAAAACACTTACAAAAAAAAAATAATAATAAAATAAAAAAAATTACAGTAGCCCCTCTAGCTACAATGCCCCTCTAGCTCTGGGAACACTGTTTGAAAAACTAACCAAAAGGAGAAAAAGTAGCAAATCATTCCACATGAGAAGCAAAGGAGAATGGGGGTGGGGTGGGTGGGGTCATTGTGAATGTGAAGTGGTAGTCTTTGACTGAGTGGTGGATAAGGACTCTGCAGGATATCACTTGTCCAATCCAACCAGTTTAATGCTAACCTCCCACAGTTTCTTTGCGGCATCATCATCTTGAGCACCCTTGGATGGCTCTACAATATGGCAATCTTTCAGATATTTGCCACTGACACCTTCCATCTCTTCGGAGACTGCACAATGAATAGTGGTTTGGGCACCCTGCAGAGGGGTCTTAACAAAATACCAAAAGACAATGAAAATTATATTGGAGACAAGAGAGTGTCGCCCTAATTCAGTGGAGATTACTCCCGGATGGACTGCATTCACAGTCACATGAGTGCCTTCCAGGCGTTTGCACAGCTCCCGAGTGAATAACACGTTTGCAAGCTTGCTGTCATTATAGGCCTCCCATCTGTTGTAACTTTTCTCATGATGAATGTCATCGAACTTTATCTTTCCACTTCCCAATCTGTGACCGTCAGAGGAAACGTTAATGACGCGGCTTGGTTGAGAACGCTTTAACCGGTCAAGAAGTAACAAGGTTAGAAGAAAATGGCCGAGAGGATTCACACCAAACTGCATTTCAAATCCATTTTCGGTCTTCTGATAAGGAGCGGCCATCACTCCAGCGTTGTTGATCAGGATGTCAAGGCGAGGCTCACTGTTCAGGATTTTGTCCGCAAATGAGCGGACTGACTCCAAAGAGGCCAGGTCTAGCTTCTCAAGGAAGACGTTTTGGTTTCCACCGCGTTCTTGAATTTCCTTCATCGCTTCCTTTCCCTTTTCGAGATTTCTGCAGCCAATTATCACTCTCGCTCCGCGCGCAGCTAAATCCACCGCGGTTTCTTTGCCGATGCCAGTATTTGCGCCGGTTATCACAACTGTTTTGCCTTTCAGGCTTCTCTTGCTCTGACATTTTGGCCCTTTAAAGTATCTTCTACCGGCATAAAGGACTGCGATCGCCGTTGTAACGACTGCAACTACAAAAACAGCCATCTCTGTTGCACCGATCGAGAAGTTTGTGCAGTGTCACGCAATTATATCGGTACTTGTACCCAGTCCACTACGTCCCTAACATGATATTGGTCGTTTATCTGATCAAGTGCGATAAAATTAAGAGTGAAATGAAGAATTCCTAAGAGACATGAATGGACATGAATATATGTGATGATAATAAAGTATTCACACACAAAGTCATGTAAAGAGTTTGGCACGAATAGAGTCTTTCTGAGTATTTAACTCAGGGTTCAATTCCTTAATGAATAACAGATAGATAGATACTTTATTAGAATGTACACGGTAGCCATTGGCTAAATTACGTACAATAACTGTAAATACTAAGGGAGAAAAAAAGCTTTAAAATGCTAGAGATACTAAAAATATTCTATAAGATATACAATCTAATATACATTCTTATTGTTGTTAATTAAATTACACCGAAACATCTCGAAGATAAGGCAATCGAACTTTGATCTACATTTCTTTAGAACGGAGAATTGCTTGTTGAGTGAAATACTCAGAAAGACTCTATTCGCGCCAAACTCTTTACGTGTTTCTGCGTGTGAATACTTTATTATCATCACATATATTCGTGTCTCTTAGGAATTCTTTTACATTTATATTCGTTCTCATTTCACTCATTGTTGACTTGATAATGACGTTGAGCGAACGTCGAAACGTCGTCTCTTTTTAAACTTTTAACCAAGATGGTTTTAATTTTTTCAAACTTTTTCACTTTATCGCAACTTTTTATAGTTAAATTACTCAACAACTCTCGTCTTCTACGAATTCCAATTCCGCGAGCTAAAGAATCACGCCTTTATGGTACTCTTTCGCTCGTTGAATAGCTTACGAGAAGTCCCTTATTATTCTCTGGGATAGTAAAGGTGATGTTACGATTTTTAACTCTACGAAGCACGATCTCACTTGCGCCGCGCGAGCGAAATTTGTCTCTCGTCAGGAGACTCAAGCCCGCAGGCTTGCTTACTAACCCAGTCAAAAATGTCGTACGTCTTATATACATAACACGGATAACTACAACAGCAAGGCTACAATTGACTGACTAAATTTCCTCATGTTTTATTCATAAGCATTTTCTATCCAAAATCTTCTATTTCTTTGTACTTCATAGACGAAGGGACCCCTCCATGGGTCATCAACAGTGCTAGTTTCCTTGTTATAAATAAGTCTATCAAAACAGAAACTTGGGGGAGGAGTGAGTGTGGTGGGTGTTGGAAACAGCATGGTGGGTTTGATAAGCCGTATGTCATGGCGTTTTGTCTGCATCTGCGCGTCCGCTGCCATGACAAGAATATCAGTATTTCCACCAAACGAGCAGATCCGTACAAGATTTTTACAGTTTCTCAGCAAGTTAACAAAACCATTGGTGATGGGTTCACACTCACAGTCTCGATAACCAGACAGTTGCAATGCCTCTAGTTTGTGGCAGTATGATGCCAGGTAGTTGAGAATCATTTCTAACCCGAACCTGTTTGGAGGGATAGCTGCGGGGCCAGGCTGCCCATTGTAAGGAGGATCGTCCATACCCTGAGGGTAGGCAGAGATGCCAAACCTCTTTAGCTCTGTTAAACACCGCAAACACTTTTCCAAACATGACGCTGTTTTTAAGGTTATTCCCAAGAGGAAACATGAAATGTTTGGACAATTCTGCGCAATTTTACAAATCAATCTTTCGTTGGTTAAAGAGGTTACAAAACCGTCATCCAGGTTGAGAACTTGAAGGGATTTAAAACGCACCATCTCTGATAGAATCCTATATGTGACCGCCGAATTTTCACTGCAGTTGCTTAAATTAATATACTTGCAGTCAGCAAGGTTTGAAAATACGACGCTAAGACCACGGGAAGAGAGAAAATAACAACAAGAAAAGTCGACTTCTTCCAGGGAGGAATTTGTCCAATCACTTAACAGCAAGCTATCGTCCGTTACCCTAGTGTACGCTAGAGACAGCGTTTTTAACATTTTACAACTGCGCAAAAGAATTGGTAAATTATATCCTCTGATTTTGAAACATTTCGTGAGAAGAAGCGATTCCAAATTGGGACAACTATCAGCCATTATTTCCAAGTCTTTATCGGTCACTTCGACGCAACGGCACAAATCCAGTAATCGAATTTTACTCAGCTTTCGTAGAATCTTTCCATTCCAGTTGGACCCAATTGTTTCGTCCATAGCTAGGATTTCAAGATTCGGGGTGCAGCGAAGCAGACGAAGAACAAACGCCGCATTCCCTCGCAACAAGCGCGCATCCAGCGTTGTTAAATTTTTCATACCTCGTAGTCGAAATCGTCTCTTCTGACGCGCGAAGTAGCACTTCTGAAGAGTGAGCTCTTTGAGCTTTGTACATATTCCAGATAAAGTGACCATAAACTCTGGAGTCAGGCTGCACTTACTTAAGTTCATTCGAGTAAGTAGTGAACACGATCTTTTGATGATTATCTGTTTGATTTGTTTTTCATCCTTGCACTCCAGGTCAATGTGCCTCCATAGCGATCCATCGCAGCTTACTCTAAGCCATCTTTTGTTAACCTGCGCAGCTGCGCCAAGTTCGTGGTGAGGCAAAAAAGTAAAAATATGAAGAAGGACGCTGTCTGGGATATGGTGAAAGTTTGGTTCTTCGTTCATTTTTTGACGTCCCAGCCTTATGGCGAGGACCAATGTTTTTCATTAAAATCAACGTCATAAAAGCTCTCATTTGCGCGTGTTTACTACGTACTTTTACTTTGCGCGCGCGCCGTCCCGTCATGTCCATTGGAAACCATAAGCCAACTTCGTCCCCAGGAAAATCCGTGTTGTGTTTCAGCCAGTGCTCGTGGGAGCTGGTGATTTTGAGAATTCGTAATATACCCGTAGAGGTCGTAGAGGTGAAGAGATGAAAATGAATATATGAAACTGGGGATGATCTCTCATTTATTAATTCTTTTTCCGTAGTTCAAATGTAATGATTTTTTTATACGGTATTCATTTCCATATTACGACTTTCTTTACTAGTAAGATCTTTGGAATCAACTTACGAAGAGAAATTTGGGAATGTGATAGCCTTTATTTTAAAACGATGAGTTTATTTTAAAACGATGTCTGTTATACACACTACTTCCCTTCTCTAAAAAATGTCCTAAAAATAATAAATTAAAAATAAATTAACTTGCCTACTAAAAGTTGTATACAGCTATTTCAATAAACGTCGGATCAAAGCATAAAGCTATAAGACAAGACCTCAAGATTCTGTGGATTTTTTTTTTATGAATTAGTTCATCAAAATCAGCTATGCCTTGTCCGTCCATGGGGAGCCATTTGGACGAAAGAAATGTTAGGATATCAAATGGATGAGGTGGCAGCCTCTTTGAAGATGTCTTCAAGCTTTAAGCTTTGATCCGACAACGTTATTTGAAATAGCAGTATTTAAAAGTAATTATCAATAACAATCCCAGTATGTTTACCAGTCCAACCCTCTGCAAACTTTGCTAGGAAGTTTAAGAAGCTACTACTACTAACAATAGGATTTAATGAGAAAAACAAAACAAAACAAAACAAAAAAAAAAAAAAGAGCAACAGGATTTAATGGCAAAAACAAAGGCCCTGCACGTGCGTTTTAAATTTTAATACATTTCTTCGCCGTCCTCGGCCAAACAAAAACGTGAAATGACCATATCCAAGGGTTTGCAGAGGACGTGAGCACATGACGTTAAATTTTTCATTCTCTGTCTCAACTTGAACGCCGCGCCCACCTGTTCTGTTACTGGATAGTTCAGCCACATTGTACAAGTTGAACGAATTGGAATAAGCGCAAAGTAGTACAAGTAACGCGAACCTATATTTTCAAGCGACGTTTTCGTTGGCGTCGCCGCCCCTTAAAAGTCAACTAGGATTTGGTCATTCTCTTCGTTCGTAATAAACCTGTCAAGGATTTAATATACGAGAGTGAACATCTAAAGCAACAAATATTAATTTTCAACTGTAGATTGAAGATTTAAATTCAGTTATGAGATGGCCACTCTAGCTTAAGTACTCTAGGTGTGGGCCAAAAGGAGTGCTCAGTAATAAGTATTTTGCAAAAAAAAAAAAAAAATAAATAAATAAATAAAATAAAAAAATAAATAAAAAGAAAAATGGGAGTTTAAGTGTTTTAAAGCAGCTTTTGTTCACATGTGCCTTGTTGTGTATAAATGGCTGATTTGTTGTTACTTTTTTGTTCAAAGGCTAACTCCAACTTTTGAGTATTGTTAAACTGTCCGGGCACAATCGACTCTTAGTCTGATCTAGTATTACAGTTCTGTAAGCCATTTCACACAAAAGACAAAACAGCCCACAACACAAAAGAGAAAACGGCTTACAACACAATGCAGTTTGTGCGGGAAGTTGAAACAACTGAGCACTCATCTTGTCTAAGCTGATAACAGCATAACATAAGATCAATTACAGACTAGCAACAAAGACGACCTGTATTTACAAAGGCTACATTCAAACAGGTATACAGACCACATTTCGTTAAAATAAAAGAATCTTCATCACAGATATTGTAACGCAATGTTCTATTTTGATGAGAGTCATACCATCTGATAGACGCTTGTCAATCAGGCCCCAGTAGTCAAAGAGCGGATAATTTTATCCACTGGATACGTCGGATATTTTGCGGATAGAGTAGAAGCGTATGTCAAATTTAAGTGTGGGATTGTGCGGAAAACTTGCCAAAAGCGTTAGTTGAAGTACGTTTGTTCCGCTGGATAGTGACTTATCCAGTGGATAAAGTCATCCGCTCTCTGAACAAGTGGGGCCAGATATAAGATTCACAGGAACGTGTATACTATAACAATGCATTCTAAGTAGTTGAGTCTAAATGACAAGTAAAATGTTCATTGCTTTGTTTTTACTTTAACTCCAACTTTTGAGTATTGTTAAACAGTCTGGGCACAATCTCCACTTAGG
This sequence comes from Pavona decussata, assembly GCF_977016875.1. Taxonomy (NCBI): domain Eukaryota; kingdom Metazoa; phylum Cnidaria; class Anthozoa; order Scleractinia; family Agariciidae; genus Pavona; species Pavona decussata. Next base: position 2,628,613 of record NW_028145742.1, read on the forward strand.
GTCAGACCATTACTTGTTTTGAAGGTGGTGGGAGGGGGATGTGGAATAAAAAATCCTGAAAAAAAAAATTATTTGCACACAAAAAATTGTAAACAGGAAGATGCAGCTGGAAAAAATTGTTTGTCTTGAAATAAATTTCATCCCCCCAGGCCACCTCCAAAAATAATGGTCAATCCCTTACTATAGTACTACAATTCTGTAAGCCCTTTCACCAACAAGTCATCATTCTACCAGTGATGTGTAACAAGGGGCACTGACCTCTCAATAGGTCCATATGTCAGTTGTTTTGAAAAAAACAAAACAAAATTAAATGACAACTACTTTAGTTGCTAGGTTAAGAACTACTCATACAGTAACCTTAAAATATTCACACGTTTGTTATGTTCTGTAACAAGTGAACCACTGAAGTAGATAAATTTTATTTTAAAAGTTGTGGCACTTCAGCCAGAATAATTCTACACGTGATCAGTCTGGCTGTCCACATCTGACGAAGTTACCATAAACTGTAATAATTTAGGGGGTTTTCGTCAAGACTGACGTAAATGCATTTTTTGCCTTAAATTTTAAATTGCTCCAAATACAGGGACCAGTTATCATGTATTTAGAACTTTGCTATGTATTTAAAGGGAGGGGTTCACATTTCAGCGCATGTGCATGAATCTAAAAAAATGCTTTTCTCTCTTTCTTATCAAGTTCATGGCCTTAAAAATCCCACTTACATGTACTTCAGTTATCACCTTCTATAATTAGTCCAAGCAATATAACTGATGACCAAAATTCAGAAAAAATGCTAGTGGATTGTACTCATACTGTCAATTATATTGAATTTAGCGTTGACCCGTAGGATTTTTTCCAAGGTTGGTGTGTTTTACAGTTATTTGCATGCGAAATAATGCAATCATATGAAAAAATTACGACCCGAGTTACCCATTTCCTTCCGAATGGTTCATAAACAACAAATTAAATTAAACAAGCTTGGGTCATAGCGAGCAAAGGTGAAAAAGTGTTTTGTTTCATGGACATGTGCAGAACCGTGAACCCCTCCCTTTAATACTTGAGCAAAATGCCACAGGAACAAAAAAATTGCTGATAGATGTATTTTTTCAGTCAGTGACACAGACAAACTCGGAAAAAGAAAATCCAAGCTCTCAACAGGAGCCAAACCTATGACCTTCCTATTACTAGTTCAAATACTCTACAACTAAGCTACATGAGGCTCGTGGGAGCTTGGCCATTAAAATAGTTGATTACTTTTCTAGAAAATGCAAGCGACTAACAAAGAGGTGATACCGACACCAGACTGATTTCCTTTGTATGTGAGACTGAAGCACGGCAACTCAAGCAAAACTTACTTTGAGCAATTTTGATGTTAAGCCAAAAAAAATGCACTTACGCATTTCATACAGTAGTCTTCCCCCACACCCTTTGATACCTAGGTACTAATTCATATCAGATTTGGAGATTATCTGGTGCTGTTCGTATCACTGGTAAAGTTCTCTTCTTGTTTGACTTGTGAAATGAGAATTTGCATTCCATGGTGACAACAAGAAAAATTATCCATGTGACAAACAGCAGTCCCGCCAGTAGGAAGAAGTAGTATGACAAATGACCTCTAAGGTCAAAGAGATGTTTGCCCTGATTGGTCACGCCTGGAGTCCAGCTGAACAAGGAACAAAGCACAAAGAGAGCACCGCCAAGCAAGCTGCCAGCAGACTCGGCAAAAAAGAACAGACCCATCACAAAACTCTGCATGGTCTTTGGTGCTTCTTTGTAAGCAAACTCCAAGCCTGAAATGGAAGAGCATGTGAGTAAACTGATACTGAATTCACACAGACCAAAACATGTTTAGTCTGAATTCACAAACAATACTTGTACTCACATGAAGATGCACATAACGCAAATGATGATGAAAATATATTTGTTCTGAGAACAAACTACCTCAAGAGTGATTTTGATCTAAGCCAAATGAAACACATTGGTCTGATCCCACTAAATGAAACTTCAGTAGAATAATAAACACTAATGCTGTCTGACATTTTGATACTACCATCAATATCATTTATTCAAGCCACAAAGAACCCGTCACTTTGCCTTGATAATAATATTAGTATCATTGAAATGTTGGACGGCATTAGTTTAAATTATCTTAGCCTTTGACAAAATATGAAAATTATTTTCAAATGGCAATTAGTCAGGAAAAAAATTAATTAACCCTTTAACCCCTAAGGCAAAACGACATTTTCTCCAGATCCAAGACTTCAAACTCAAAGTCTATGTATGATATAACATTTTAAAGCTACTCATGAGTGTATTTCATAACTGATATAAGTATGAATGAGAAAAGTTATAGCTTTGAGATAAATGGCCTTAAAACGTAAAAGTTTAAAACTTCAAAAACGTCCCAATCCTTGTGTATATTAGTGAGAGATGTCTTAAGACCCACAACTTCTAGGGGGAAAGAGTTGAAAAGTTATGGGGGTGGTCAACCATATCATATATGGGAAGGGGTTATGGTTTTATCCTTTTAATGAGTAGATCTTCACAACACCATCTTGGTGTCAAAAATTCATAGAAATCTGTCAAATATTGAAAGAGTTATGGCATTATGTGCCATTTGGCACTCTTAGGGATTAAAGGGTTAATATTTCTTTTACTTACCAGCTACACTTGCAAACACTTCACTGATTCCAATGAGACCATATTGAGGAATTTGGTAATAGATTGACATACAAGCAGTGTAGTTTGCTCCAGCAATAGTTTGATTCACACAGTCAGAATGTAGCCTTGCAATTTCAACACCACCAGCAACTACCATTGATCCAATAGCAAACAGAAACCCTGGGATATAAACAGTAAAATAAATCAATAACAAGATGCCTGCTACACTGGCATTATGCGTGATGCTGGGGCTGATTCATTTATTCCAACTGTATGCTTTGCCGATTGATAAGACTATCCTTGCTAGTGGAATAGTTTAAGTCACGACGATTGCGTTACGTTGTTTCCTTTGTGTTACGCGACTCAGAGTATCAACGGAAATTTTAGCCTCCCACGCAGACGTTCTTAGGGCAGGAACGCGTGACGAACCCCCAAGAACGTCTGCGTGGGAGGCTACGGAAAATTTGTGAAATTCCATTACGATAACGTAAGCTCTTTTCAGTCTCGCGTCGTGGTCTAAGACTGTCAAACAAAGCACGATTCCTTCGCCAGGAACTCACCAATTTCCACCGTTTTACGTGTCGGGTGCTTCTTAGAAGTTATTCTTTCGATTTACCGCTTCAAAATGGTGAAATTTCCGTTTGAAAACGGCACACTTGAGTCCAGAACATGTTAAAACAATATGGCGCGACTATTTAATCCGTCATTAATAAATATATCAAATGATGCATTGACGTCACACAGGTAGGGGTGAGTGGGTCCCCTCCCTCACGATATAAGCGACAAGAATGGATTTTGATTGGCCTGCCTTTGTTGAAGACAATCAGAACAATACATCCCGAGTAGGAGAGGGGAGAGTTTAATGAATAAATTAATGTACCGATTTGTAGCTACTACGAAGAAAAAAAAAAAAAAAAGAAATCAACCCGTTTTAAGACACGGTATGCCCCCTCGGGGCATCCTGCGTAACTACAGTACGACTGGACGTGCAGTGATGTAGCAGATAGGGTTTGGAGGTAGGAGCCCTTAGGGCCTGTTGAAACAATTTCAACATTTGCTTCAACATGCGTTCAACACAGTTGCTGAACCAAAAGAATGTTGGGGGCAGGTTGTTCAACATTGTTGAAAGCGTAAAAAAATATGTTGAATTAAGCTTGTTGAAGGTGTGTGGAATCAAATTTAAATTGGTTTAAACTTTCATTCAACATCAACTCAACATTTTCTTTGCTCCTCAAAATGTTGAATGGCGTTGAAACCATTTGAACAGTCTGTTCATCCATCCCGTTGAACTCTGAAATATGAATGCTGGGCAAATAATAATAATAATAATAATAATAATAATAATAATAATAATAATAATAATAATGATCATTTATTCAACCTTTTTGCAGCATAAACTGAATTACAAGGCGAGTCATTGATTACGTACAAATATTTCAGAATTATGACACATAAATACAACTGTCAATGTTAATACATATCACATTTTGCTATTTATAACAAGATTCTGGTATTTTATGGTGCAAAAATCTCCAAATCTGTTAGGTCTTGCGGAGGCAGCCACAAAAACAGATTCTCCTTTTCTAAGGGCATAATGTTGAAAGTGTTTAAATGGGCCTTTATGTTGAGACGATACATTCACTTAAAGTACTTATGGAGCAAAATTGATTTTTGTGCAGTTATAAAATCTTATGCATGAAATGTATGATTTCAAAGTTTGAGTTGTATAGCGTGAAAACTGATTATTCTACAAGCACCAAAAGTTGGATTATTTTGACCTGAAAATGGGCCAGAGAGTGGGTCAAGTTTATTACAAAATTCATTCTTTTTAAGCCTGGTTTTCACTAAGACATAAGAATAAACATGTCCTAGTGAAAACCTGCCGTCAATCACTACAAGGGAAACTCTTTCATTCTAGCTCCCTCTTGTTTTCCCACTGTTTTTAAAACTTTTATTGTTAGGGGCGCTAGCAATTATATCTCCCTCCTCTAGCCTTCTCTTTCCCACTATCTGCCAATTGTACCTGACATCACATCAGTGGATGTTGCCACAAGGTATTTTGACCATGCAATTTGAACAACCATATTTCAGGTCAAAACAGTCCAACTTTTGGCACTTATAAAATAGTAAAGTTTCACCCTAGACATACCAAACTTTGGAATCTTACATTTCCAATGTTATTATAACTACTTGTTTCCACTGAACATCTTGGATAGGGGCAGATCTAGACCAAGCACCATCCCCAGGAAACCCTTGTACCTCATACCATCCTGAGATGCACAGAACATATGCGCAATGACAAAAGGAGACACTGTTCTTTAATTTTAGATAAATAACCTACCAGTAGTTTCACTGCCCTTCCAATCTTCTGACTGAGATTTGAGAGTACAGTCTTTAGTCAAATGTCCTATTAAACCACTACATCAAACACAGCTCTACAGACTATGAAGAAAGGGAATCATTGTTTGTCTACTTTTACTAACCAATGGAAATCCTGGTGAAAACACTGAGGCCCCATCCTTTCCTATCCAACCATGGATAGAGAACTCTGTCCATGATGGGAATTAACACCAGGACAAACACGACATCCACCAGCGAGAGCCAAGCAGGAACTACACCAGCGTGTTTTATGTCTTCATTTGCATCACTGGGGTCAAAAGAAAGTTTCATGTGTAGTCCTTGAAGCAAAAATGTTGAATTCATCTGAAAAGATAGAACATAAATACTTTAAATAGATCATTTGAAGAAGCATTGTTGGCTTGTTCATTATGATTTATTCCCTGAGTTCTTTAAATGGGCACCATACAGAGCAAGGATGTCACTCTTTTACCAGCCAGCCAGGCGAGGGTGCGTTCTGTGTACGGCTCATGCCAAAGATAACCTGAGAGTTTCAATGCTCCTCGCCAAGTGGCTGCAGAAGTGCCTATGCCGGTGACATGTTATGCCGACCATTTATTGGGCATTTTCTATCACCTAATTAATTTTCTTTTTTGCATTTTTCTTTATACCAACGCATATGAGGTAACCTTACACTAGGAACTACCTCTCTCTTACACAGCTTCTTGCCAAAGACCAAGAGCTCATACTAGTATGCCGACCAATTTAGAAACCCACGCCAAAGATCTTTGGCATAAGCTACAAGAAAATACGCAGCCTGCCCAAGCTGGAGTGATCATGCAATTACATGTAGTTCTGTTGATTCACACTGTTTTGTGCAACTTGTTTTACATACCACTGCAAGTCAAGATGAATGAAACAATGTGCAAAGTAACCCTATCTTTAAGATTCTATTTGCTTTGTGTTGTGACTGTTTCACCGTGTAACATGGATATGCTGGACAAGTTGATACAGTGAGAAACTAAACAAGGAAAAGCAAGAATATAGAAACTGGTGACAAGAACCTTTTATATACTGATTGAAACACATGGACATGTTAAAGTCAAATGCCTTGCCTCCTTGAATTTCTCTTAATCTGCTTACACTGTACGTCCAAAGACTGGTCAGCAACTTGGCTTGATTTTGAATTAAAGGCATCAACTGTTCTCCTAGTATGCTTGAAATAAAACCAGTGGTAAACATGTACCACTGCTAATCTATCTTCAATTTGTTTAAACATGAAGCCTAACACAGTTTTCTTTTGTTTGGCACTGACCACTGACACATCTTGAGCTTGTCTGGTATGAGCTGGTAGCAGTTCCAGACAGGCGGATTTTGGGCGTAAATCCTATTACGTTTTAGATTTTTTGTACCAAGAAATGTTGCCTCTGCTTTAACAGTTTCAGGAGATCAAATCCTTCAAAATTCAGCTTTTAGGATCCACATTTAATGCACATTTAATCCACACTACATGCTAAAACTGGGAAAGTTTTGAGTATTTTCTGACCTTTTAGGCAAACAAAGTTATTTATGCCACCTTTCAAGGAAACTCTTTAGTTGGTTTCCTTCAATTTATCCTGAAATTGTGACTGGATAGTTTTTATAAACATGGAAATCAACATACATTAAAGTGAAACAGTTGTTCTTCATACAGTAATAGAGTTATATACGAAACTTATTAACTGTACCTGAAAATAAATTGCCCAGTACGGAATGAGGATAGCGAAAATGACTAAAATCCTGCCAATTGTTTTAACTTCTTCGACATCAGTATCCAAATAACTTCCACCATACTTCATCATAGCACGATCAAGCCAGCTTTTGATAGGCATAGTCTCCTCTAACCCAGGGTAAAACTGACAACTGCTGTCCCTAAAATAAACAACAATTCACTTTCTTATGAATGCAGGCATTGTATTTCTTTTTTGTCAGAAGAAGCATCTTATATATTTACTGGTCATTTTTCACATTCAAGACAATTTTGAATGTCTAAAGGTGTTTACTTTTGATGCATACAATGTATCATAATCAGATTCCTGAGGAGATGAGGAATGTCGGAGTAACATCAAAGCACCAACAAAAAGTCATCGAGTAAACAGATCAGCAATAATCAATGAAAAATTACAGTTGTACGTATCAATGAGGCACAAAATTTTTTGCCATATATTAACCCTTTAAATCCCAGTGGTGATCAACATATCATTTCTCCTAACAATGCTGCTGCTTGAGACTATGCCAGGAGAATAAAGGAAATAATCATCAAAGATGAAATGCTTTGATTTTTAGACAAAATCTCCCGACTAGTAACATAAGAAAGGTATGGAGGACAGTTAGGAGAAAATACATGTTGATATTGACAGTGAGGAGAATATACATGTTGATATTGACAGTGAGGAGAATATACACGCTGACATTTGGGGCTGAAAGGGTTAACGATTATGGCACTAATTTGTCAAACATTGCACCAAACCAAACCTTAATAATAACAATTATTATTGTAATTCTCACATCACAGTTGACAAGTTTTAGAGAACTTTAACGAGAAGAGATGATGGATTAATAGAAAACTTCAGTAAATAATCACTGGCAGCAGGAAATATCTGACAACAGCAAATGAATAATCTGATTAGCCAGAATTTTTTGTTTGATTGGTCATTAAAAATTATGTAATGTTTAAAACACGAACAGCAGTGTTTTATCAGGATTTAAATAAAACCACGAGATGCAGCCAAGTAGTTTTAAACCACATAAAACATGTGCTGCGAGTTTTATAAACGGCTTCAAAAACATTCCTGGAAAAGTGTGTCAAGAGAGTTCATAACAATGATGCTTTTGTGAACATTGGAAATTACCATATGAGAAAAACATTAAAAAGGGCATACTAATAAGGAGGAGGTTTTATTGGACATAAAACCACTGTATGTGATGTTTTATTGACCATTTGATAGGTCAATGGGCTTGTGAATTACTAATGAGTTTTTGAATAGTCATTAATCAGTAATAAGAGGAATTAATCTCTGATTACTTATTCATTATCAGCAGCAATGAATGACTCAAAACTGATTACTAATCTCTTTGATGAGCCATTCATGTTTTGAAAATTAGATCAAATACTTTGATATCTATCTAGTTTTTTACAATAACTGTCCAAATTGCCGCCCGCTGATTGGCTCGTAGCTATTGTCTATAAGAGTACAGACAATAAAAATGACGTCAGATGTAACGCACGCGCTTTCTCAATGAAAGAAATAGCCAATTCTGCTCGTACTTTTTCTATGTTATTGTAAAAAACAAATTGACGGCAGTTTTCTATGGTCTATACTCTTATAGACCATAAAATGACGCCATGAAATGTCCAAAACTTGGCAGTGAAACCACTCGCTGCGGCTCGTGGTTCCACTTGAGTTTTGAACATTTTTTGACGTCATTTTATGGTCTATAAGAGTATAGACCATAGAAAACTGCCGTCGATTTGTTAATTGGTTTGATAGTAATTTGCATTATTAAGTGCACCATACCTTGCAGCTTCTTTTTTCTTGCGCCTTGCTTCTTTGATAATATTATACATCTTTTTCAAAATGTGCCCAGTTGGAGGCTGACTAACATAACGCGATCTACAAATACTGAAAGTTATACTGGCAAAAACAATGCAACCAAACAATATGCCAAAGCCCACTGCAAAGGTTTTTTCTTGTTCAATATAGGCAATACCACTAAATGCGACAAACGAAGCAATGTTAATGCACCAGTAGTACCAGTTAAAAAATTGCCGATACTTGGTATCATCTTGAGCTTGCAACTGGTCACCACCAAATGCAGTGACATTAGCTTTGTATGCTCCTTCCCCAATAGAGATTACCACCAAGGCTAAAAGTGTTAAAGGCTGATAGAAATGATGCCTTGTCTTGAGTGCTTGAAAGTCTACATCGTTTTCTGTAATGAGAGCTGAAGCAAAAATCATTCCAACTCCCAAGATGTAGATCATGAGACTTCCCCATACAGCATTAAAGCGACCACTGTACGAATCTGCGATAATTCCTCCTACTGTCGACATCAGCCAAGCCAAACCAGTGAAAGTGAAACCCACCCCAACTGATGCCGATTGACTGAAATCAGTCTTGTTAATAAGAAATAGAACTAAGTTGGCCAAAATACCGTAAAATGTTACTCTTTCGAGGGCAACAGTTAAAAGAATGCAGAATAACGGAAAGAACGAGCTCTGTGTTCGTGTCTGCGATGGCAAATGTCCTCTAAAAGATGACTGATGTCCGCTTGTTTGACTGCTTAACGCGGATATTGACCGCATTAGAGGCGTTCTCTCCGAAACTGACGAAGTGGAGACCATTTCTGAAGGAGGAAAAGTTCTCAAACTCATTGGTTCCGATGTTATAAACCGGATAAGTACTCCTCATCCAAATTGAAAGGATTGACGACGAACAATCCTTGTGCCATCGGTCGCATGTTAGTCATGTGATGCTCTTGTTGTGAACCTGTTTCTCCCGAATCCTCCCCCAACAAGTTCGTGTGAAACCCTTCCCTCCCTCCCCCGGCCCGCGCCAATAAAAAAGGGAGATATGAGATTGTTTGAGTCTCAGTGAAAACATGGGTGACAAAACCTTCTCGACCGTCTCGGGCCGGCCGGTCGGTCGCGATTGTTCGATCGCCGATCGCCAATCCGTTCTTCCCCACGGGGCAACGCTGCAAGCGTCAACGCCAGGCTTTTCCCGCGCTTGGTAAGTGACTTTGTTCCTGATTGGTCAAAAAGACAAAATCTTCTCCCTGATTGGTTGGTTACTTAGTACTGAGTACTGAGCAGTGCGCTTACGTGCGCTTGAACCAAAATTTTCATCGAAACTGAATGAAACAAGCTTTGGGCAAAATAACGGTGAGTGTCTTTGATATTACGGTAAAACTGACCGTGTCTTGAGAGAAGTGCTTAGTAAGCTTATTTTCAGTTTTTGAGTTTAGCTCTTTTCTCACACCCTGCGAGCAGAGCCTCCTTTGTCTTTTTCTTTACTAAGCCAAAATCGAGCAAGAAAAAGAAAGGCTCCGCTAGCAGGGTGTTTTCTCAGTGCTCTCATCTTTTAATCTTTCGTTCAGAATGATTAGATGTGATATCTTTTCTGAAAATATCCTCATACGTGGACACACATGGTCTCAGAAAAGGCAGTGAAAACTACAGTCCAACTTGTGTGCACTGCAGTGAACATGCATGCTGTCATTTAGTGTCTGTGTCAGTTCCACTCGCGCAGTTGTTCAAGGAATCCAGTGCTTAAATATAAATCGCAGTCGGGAGGCTCGAAAGGGTTTCTGAAAGCTCATAGACATGTCAAAACAAATCAACATAGAAATTTTACGCTTTAAGTCACTGAAACAAATTTTAGGTTAGCTTTTTAAAAACAGGGTTGTTAAAAGTTTTGTTTGAGACAACTTATGACGTCGTATGCATTGTCATGGTAACTATTACTCTCTGGAGACATACCCCTCAAAAGTCTTTCAAAGTTATCTTAAAAACTAACTCGGTGACCTATATTTTTTATCAGTGTTTTTGATAGTTAGCAATATTCTTTACATCCCCGGAAAAATTTGAAAAAAAATCTGTATATTTGTGGAAATCGATATACCCGCTTTTGGCAAGTTTTCCACACAATCCCGCACTTAAATTTAAGGACGGTGCCTACTATTGTTACTGCGCATACGTTCTGCGCATCTTGAGATACTCAGGTTCCCTATGGGTGGTGCCTACTAATACAGGAATATTTTTGCGCGCTTTAAAACTATGCGGAGAAAGCAGAACTTAGCAACTGATTTTGGTATCCAAAAAGAAAAGTGGGGGTAACCATGCATTTTTCAGAGATAATAAAGCTTCAATTTGGAAAAAAGCGCCATACATTGCTTTGTATTTTACTGGTTTTTTGAATTATTCTTGCTTAATTATCTCTAAAAAATGCGTGGTTACCCCCAATTTTCTTTTTGTATTTCAATAGCCGCTACTAAGATCTGCTTTTCCCGCATAGTGATAAACTGCGCAAAAATACTTCGCTATTAGTAGGCACCGTCCTTAACATACGCTTCTACTCTATCCACCAATTATAGGCCTATCGGGAAAATCTTGCGCACATTTCATCTGCTGGATACTGACCTATCTAGTGGATAAAATTATCCGCTCTTTGAACAACTGGGGCCAGGAGCACTTGCTGAGTTCTGTTTTCTCTGCATAGTTTTAAACCACGTAAAAATATCCCTGTATTAGTAGGCACCACCCGAGTATTTCGAGAAGTGCAGAGTGTATGTGCAGTAACAAAAGTAGGCACCATCTGGTTCGCTTGATTTTAGACTGTATTTCCACTTCTGGCCCCAGTTGTTCAAAGGCCGGATAACTTTATCCACTGGATGAGGCACTCTTCAGCGTCTAAAATATACTTCACGTTAAATGTTGTCCAAGGTTTTCGTACATTCCCCAACTAAGCAGTGGTTAGAGTGTGCATAGTCGCTTGTGCACGAGGAAATACTGAAATCTTTGCACAGATTTAAACTGTTGGATAGTGACTTATCCACTGGATAAAGTTATCCGGCCTTTGAACAACTGAGGCCTGGTGTTGTGTGTGCGTGACTTTTGTTGGACATTTTGCTTCATTCAGCTGACGCATACACCTTAGCTGTGGTGTGGCTGGGTTACATGTGCGCACAAGGCTAAAATCCCTTTCAAGCCTTGTTAAAATTTAGTTTGCATCTTTCAACATTTTTCTCATTCGTACTAACACAAGTAAATGTACTAAACGACACAGACAACAGCTGAAAACACTGTGATGTATAAATGGCAACAACATTTATTGTAATGTCTGAAAGCCCAGCAGAAGCTGAAACCAGTCTTAGATTCAAAAATCATATAACATGTACAACTTTTTCGTTATTTGTACCCTAAACGTTCCAGGTATTAACGGATAAATAGTACAATGCTTGGCAGATTGAATAGTGAATTGATTACTTATCAGCTACCAAATGATTTCATTCAACCTGTAAAGAGCACTTCTTTCTATACACTGCCAAGCCGTACAATTTGCATACATATAAACATGCAAAGCAAACCTGCCCGCTATCCTCGACAATGATTCTTCTTTGATAATAATTATTACAATGGCAAATTTACACGTACAGTTTTATTGGCCTGATTAGTAGGTTCAATATTTGCATGGGGCAATTTACACAAATACGATAATTGTATTTATTGGCTGATTATTTTTCCTGTTGGTGTAGCATGGGGTGAAAATTGGCTTCATTAAAAAAAATCTGTAGTACTGCCACAGATTGTTATAAATGGGGCTGATATTCAGATAATAAGAAAATGGACAAAAATTTCTTGTTCATTTTCTTTGTCAAATTGCACCAAATGAGTGCCTGTAAACTAATCCTTCTTGAAAACTTAAATTTAAAGTCAGGCAGCTACAGACAATGCTAATAGGTAATCTTGACCTTGGTTGCATACTAACTAAACAAAGTTCTACTATATATACATATAATTTTCTAGAAAAAAATCAGAAAAAAATTGGACCTTTAAGTTAACAATGCACTGACAAAAAAATGTCACCCATGGATAATTGCATGCAATTGTTATTGTATTTCTTAAAATTTACAGTTTAAACATGACAAAATTTGTCAGGCATCTTGGACTTATGCCGCATTTTGATTATTCGCCTGAACACATTTGAATACTCAACCCAATGAAAGCTTGCCCAGTTCCACAAGGAAAGTAGCCCATTATAAACGGGACAAAGTTTCACATTCTTGTCCTTTTTCTTTTCGAACTCTAAATAGTTGGCTATCTTTACTGTATGTGCTGGTTACTAATGACAGCCGTGCCTTTGCACATCCAACGAATCTCTCTCTAGGCTGACTGAATGTTTGCCTAGCAAGGATTCAATAGGTGGTGACAAATTTTGTTGGGAAAATGTGTGGTAGTTACTTGTGCCAAAGTTTGTGTTTCTTATCCTTCCAAATACTATTCAAGATATCCAAAAACATTTGTGTAGTTTGAATATCCAGGTGAGGGTAGCCCTTAATGGTAACTTAAAAGTTTAGAAAACCTGGCCATACATTGAGTCATCTAAAGATGACTCTGAAGACTTTTTAAACCTAGGTCATACATCTTAGGACTACTCTGACTTTGACAATCAACCAGGACTTCCGAGTTGAACCCATTTTTACAAATTAGATTGTTTAATAAATAACAAATATTCAAGATAATTTAAGATTCAGCAGCATACACGTCACCCCTGTCAGACCTGTGCTTCTTTCACTCTCACTGCAGTGTCCAACAAAACGACCACCGTTTCAAGTGATTCTTCTAATGGGGGACAACCAGTGTCCACTGTTCTTTGAGGCTGAGTTTTACTACTTGTATCTGTTATACTACAGTAAGTTATTGCTTTACCTTGTGATTCCAAAATTCTCTCATTGACCTGAGCACTGTGATCATGAACTTTTTTTCTGGTGTGCTGGCATGCAGTCTTACATGAATTGCGCTTTTTCCAGGGTGATTCCATTGCAGCATTATCACTGTCGTGTAGCTGTGATGAATCTATGCAATATTCATTTTCTTTATGTGTTCTGACATTTGTGGAGATATTCTCTCCACTGCTATTATGTTCAGATTGAGAGGTTCTTGAGCAAGTTCTTTCATCAAAGCCACTAATACAATCTGACTGTGGTAATGAGTGAAGTTTTAAACAATTATGGTTCATCTTATTGCTACTTCCCATTGTGTGAAGGTGCTGGTTATCAGGTCTACCACTCCTTAGAATCCTGGTGATAAAATGTATACTGTCATTTTCATTGTTAGCTGCAGTAGCAGTGTTAGTGTCCTTCGGAAACACTGTAGTCTGAACGGCGCCACTTGGCGCAGCATTGTTTTGTGTTGATTTTGATTTTAAAGCAGATACCACGCAACTGATAGTAAATGTTAAAATAGCAGTACAAAGTAGTCCCAGCAGAGTGAAAAGTGCAATTTCCAAAGTAGAAAAGTCTTCCCTGATAACCTTTTCTGAAATGGTATCCAAGGCACTGTCTTTCTGACTTGGTGGTACAACTGTTCTGTTAGTCACACTGGGAACTCTTGTTGTCAGCATTTGGTTTTCAGTGAAACGTTCTTCAGTTATCTTAATGTGAGTGTCAGTGTGAACAATTCTCCATGTGTAATAACATGAATGCTTCCTTGAGAGACGGCCAAATGAAACGTAAAACATTTCCACTTCCTCTGGACTTTTCTTGATTTTTTTGGAGATGTAAACTACAATAAAACACCTTGCTGGTTTTCCTAGTTGTTTGTAATATTCTGACAGATCTGCTGGGAACAACTCCTTCCCCTTATCGATTTGATTCAAAGTCCACCTGTTTGTTTTTGGTTGTGTTTTTGTAATGTTTGACCGCTCTCCACTCAAACTAATAGTTATGATGGTGGCATTAAAAATTTGCCTTAGCCCTGTCTGTTTCTTTGACGCAAGAGCCCGTACAATCTTGTAAGTTGATTTCATCTCCCTCAAGGGATTGGGTAACGTTCTTCTCACTTTTAATTTGAATAGAACAGAAAATCTCCTGCTGCCACCAAACACTCCAATGATGACAATTTGAGCACTGTTTATCAACTCCTTGTTTTCTGCTAAATATTGTGGAGTGCTATCAGGGCCCAAAACCTTTACTTTGTGGATATTCTTCCTTTCGTATTCCAAAACAGTCCTGTAAATGGCAGGCCCTTTCTTTGTTAAGCTGAGCAACCAGGTTGTCCTGTCCCCACTTGTCAAGTTTACGGTGATATTGACTGGAGGAACTGAAGGTATTGAAATCTTCACATCTGCACAAGTCTTAGGTAGCTTTACAGATGGGAAAATGTTTGTTAGTTCATTTTGGGCTTTACTGACAGACAGGGTCAGAGTGCTAGATGCCAAGTTCCTCCTCCCTTTAAGATGGTTATAGGCCAGAGCAATGGTATTGATGACATGGCATTTGAAAGGTGAGGGAAGTGTTGCGAAGATTTTTAAAAGCTCATTGTCAATGGTGTTGACCACCTTAAGTCTGCTACTGAGACCGCACATATCATGTTTCACTGAAAGATCAAAGGGACAGCTCACATTGACTCTGTGTTCCACCTCAGTTAAGTTGGAAAGAAGTTCAACAATATCTGACACACTGCAAAATGTTGCCTTGGAAACAGCTGTGAGGTGTTTACACGGCTCCATATTAGCCAGCGAGAAGAACAAGATTGTCATTTCTTTTCGAAACCTTGTTGTGACTATGTCACGTAAATCTGTTCCTGATCTTGTGTTGTATTTATGACTTGTTATGTCACTGGGTCTTTTCCTTTCAGATAATTCTTTAAGAAATTTGCCTGCTTTTTTGTCAGTCTTTGGGCCATGCGTGTTGCTTGCAGTTTCTTCTCCATAAGCATTTTGGGAAAACCCTTGAAAGTAAACAAAGTGCAAATGAATTTGCCTACTCTATCCGTACAGTTCTGTTTGACAATTTTCATATTTACATGAATAAATTATGCAAACCAATCATTTTTAACAGCCAACAAATTTGTCCTACCACCAAAGCTCCAATTTAAAGTTATAAAAAAAAGTGATAGATACAAACATGTTAAACATCACTACAGAATGTGACCCTAGTCCAATCCTAAGCTTTGCAGTAACATACTGTTTGATTTAAAAGCTAGAAGAGATATTCATAACCATTCTGGAGTGCTGAGCAATGTGAAGAACCTCACAAAAAAAATCAGTAATTACATTATCTGTTTCTCTGGAATTATAGACTGTACATAATTTAACACTTGTAATATTTAAATATTCAATGTTATGTCAACCGAAATTCCCTTTAATTGAAACCAATTTACAAATAAGATTAGCTCAATCTTTTTTGGTTTAGTCTGGTCTCCATTTTGCAGTATTTTTGATAAATGTGTTTGAAGCAGTTAACAAGGCTAAGGCATTCTTTTTCTAAAACAAGTAAAAAAATCATTAACATACCAATGTCAATTGTTTAATTATTTCAAAATGTAATTTTTTGTCCTGTCCTTTACTCATTTATTATTGTTAAATAACTGCTTTTACCATAGCTGCAGACAAGGCACTTAAACAGGTGGAATTGATGAAAAACAACTTCTTATAAAAACAGGGATTTGTCCGTTAATAAACAAATCTTCCCCAATAAATGTTCAGTTAGAATTAAAAACGAAAATCGTATTTGAATGTTTTACACAATTTGCTAGTTCTATGGCTTATGCTTCACAAACTGGTTTATAAAACTAGCCTTTTAAAGGTGTCAACTTGAAGCTCCATACATGTGTATTTATATATAAACACTACCCAAAGAAACAAAGTTAATCTGTTTAAAAGGTTAAATACATCATCGGCAGTCAGTAAACAACAGTACTGATTAATTTACTGCTGAGGAACAAATTATTAAAGAGCACTATACTCAGGCCTCCATGTGTCCCTCTCTTTTCAAGTCAGCTTTCTGTTGTTCAGATTGGTGAAGTGACTATTTAACGAAAACGTGAAAAATAACAGAAGTTGAACACCTGCCAATGTCAAGGACTAAAATATCGTTCAAGATAAATCGGCTTCCACTGTATCACCTTATCTGACTAACCCTTCTGAAATGATTTTATCGCAGAAAAAGGATTAAATGATCCACCGATCACGCACAACAAGTTCTGACATGAGAAAAGGTCCGAACCAATCATGGCGGTACCGTTTTGTTGTAAACGTGTTAAAAAATGTACGAAGCACGCGAAAACCAAGTTTATTGAGTCAAATAACAATGAAAAAACTAAGTAGGTGCATCAAATTGGTAAGTTTATCTGTTGGTGGGGCACAATAGCAACATTATCACACATTACTTACCTAATCTGATGAGAAACAGCAGTATTATGACGCCACGAAGATAGGAATTTTTCAACTCAAGCATAACGTTAGTCCTCCGAGTTAGCTGCAGAGAACAAAACAGCTCAGCGTTAATCTTTATTCTGGTCTTGTGCTTTTAACAAATCCGCAGTATTCAAACAAATGCTAAACCCATTAGCTAAACCTCTCTTCCTTTTACTCCGGAAAGAAGCTGAAAGTGAAAGCGAAAACACAATAGCTAATGTTGGAAGATCGCGAGCAGAAGGTTCCATAATTAAAAACAGGATCGCATCAGATGCGACTATATCAAAGAAAAGCAAGTTGTGAATGTGCAAGCTTAAATGTCGTGAAATTAATCCGAACTAGTAACCTCTTGACCTAAGGACAGTAGGACATTTTGGGACGAGAAAACAATAATTGTAATTGCGTGATGATATTAATTTTATGTTCACGGCTAACATGAAAACCTCTTTCTGCGAACACATTTAATGCTGTTTTGTTTTGAAATGCCACACGCTACTAGGATATTATTATTTAGAAACTTTCCAACAAGAAAGGCCTTGCTAGATGAAACTAGAATGCATCAAGCGAGAGGCCGCAAAAATGCATTAGGGTTTGACTAACAGTTAGGGAACGGTAAAAAGAGCCAGAAATTTTTCTTAATCACAGCCAACAACGGAGATTTTTAAATGAACGCTTGTTAATGTAATAAAACATTGACTGCTGGAAATTATGCCATAGCCGAAATGTTGGCAACTAAGAATTTTCAAAGCTCTCCCACTCAGAACTATCACAAAGAAGTTTAGGTTTAATATAGAAACCGAAGGATGCTATCAAAAGGACAAGAAATCAGCACATAGTTTACAGGCAACAAAAATCTTTTTCAAAATATTTAAGGTAAACTGAGTAAAGCGCGAGGGGTCGGGATGCTCACTGACGTTGAACAACACAAACACGCTAGGCCAGACAAGACAAGACAAAACATTCAACAGTTGTGGGATCGATCTTTCCCTCTTGTGACCCGTAAAGGCCAAAACTGTAGGTTACACTCAAAGGTACTCTTGCAGAACTCGATAATTGAATTTCAATGTTAAGTGATATACTGAGTGACTACAGATTCCAACGCACATCGCCCCATCATAAAACTAAGTTTGTTATCGCTCTGATCGTACATGCCGAGGAAAGTTTCTTCTGTGAATTTGACCCACATTTTAGATACCCCTTTGTGGCTTTTCTGTCATGTTTATCGCCCTGTGACTATAACAGACTTTGGCAGTAGCAAAGCATGAGGTTGTCTCCGTTGTATTTAAATGTCCACGGTAACTTGTAAATATGGCGGTCGCTCGCCTTCATGGCGCTCGTTTGCGAGTCTTTTTGTCGATATTATACTAACTCAGTGTTAAATCATCTACTATCCCATTGATAAAAATTAAAGCTTAGATACACATAATCACCTTGAAAGAAGCCTTTAAGAAACCCAAATTGAACGAGGGTCATGTGTTATTGAGTCCAACATATTTCTCCCGGCACACATCCATTTCAAACCTTTGGCAGCTGCCTTGATGCAAGCTTTGGCCACTTTGACGTAGACGAAATTGAAGGATAATATGATTACGTTTGATTGACAGGACCGGATAGAGTGACAGATTCTGGGTGTGTGACAAGAAACTCGTTTGTCAGAAAATCACGTCAACCTTTTTTATAACCCACATCTGATGACTGCTTCGCGTGAGTTACTGGAACAATTAGATGCTTGATCAAAGCTCTTCCTTCTTCATAAAAGGTTAAATCATTCTAGTCCTCGGTCAGCAAATCGTTTTAACAACCATTTGGAGGAGTTAATTCTGAAATTGTTGCCCATCCTTTGTTATCGTTTGGATCGGAAAGATGCGGATTACTTTGGGGAAAATTTTATCAGAGATGGATACACACATGGTGACCACTGCCCCGTTCGTTTGTTGGCGATTCAACTTACCACAAGTGATCACAAGAGGTTAGATAGCAATCAAGCTATTGAAACATTACCCTGAATTTCCTCCTCCCTTTAGGCGTTTAATAAGCAATCACGCTCGTTAACTAGTTCCATCTTCACATTTTATCAGAGTGGGTGTTTGTTTGCTGCTGTTTTCAAGTTACTTTTTGCTGTTGTAGTTTTCCTGAAAACATTGAACGAAGGGCTACGATTGGTGTTTATCTTAATTCGTTCCTTATTTGTGCATGCCATGGCCGTTTCGTTGAGTTCATCGATATTTAAAGGTGTAAGTTGACGCTCAGCTTTGTTGATAAAGTAGATTCCATGTCGCTCAGGATTTCCTTGCTTTTATCGAATCTTGGCAGTTCATTCGATGGCCCGCGTCAGGCCAAGCTCGGTTGAAAAGGTCTCCAAACTTATCTCTTCAAGAACTCGAACCGCAGCTTAAATCAAATCTTCTCAATAGTTTGCTTGTGAACAAAGCGCGGAACCGAACTCAAACTGCTTCAAACAAACCGCGATTAGATTTCTTACGGCTCCAGTAGGTCTGGTTGTCGTACGGTTTTATCTGACTCAACTTTCCGTTTTTGCCTGTTGCCGGCTTTGTGGCTGAGAAGAGGCAAGACTTATAACTCTCAGCAGATGAAAAGGTTGAACCGAAGAAATAAGAATTTAAACAGTTAATAGTTCAAACAGATCGAAAAGTCAGAAAAGAAAAAAGTACAAATAAATGCACACTTTTTTACATTTTATTTTCCTGCATTTTACCCCCTCATGCAGGGAATTCCCAATACTTTTCCTATGGCGTACAGATTTTTTGTTCAAAGTCGGCACTAGTACTTCCCTGGTTTTCCTGTTTATTATTTGAAATAGAAATGTGGTGGGTTTCGCGTACTGAAAGAACATTTAAACTACACTTACTGAAGTGTGGAGTGAAAGTTTCCAGAAAGGCGATAGCGGTATCAGGTAGATAACACGGACAATAGCTTTTGCTGACAGAAACATTCAAAATTGTACGAGTTGTTTTGAAAATTGGGCTTGTATTCTGGAAAAGAATGAAAAGCATGTTCATTTGCATGAACTCAGACAAAAGCTTCTTCCTTTTTGAAAGTAAGCATAATCTTTTAATAGTGCGCCCGTGCTGAGCTTCCGTTATCTACAAACAGCTTCCAGTGAACTCCACTCGAAGGGTCAGTCCTATCACATTTATAAAGAATCGACAGCTCCGGGAATTAGGCTACTTACCGGAAATGGAATTTTTTTAATTTTTGAAATGACGAAAGGACGCTTTGAACCCGGAAAATATGCCAAAAGCATGTTCCAAAAAAAGACGAAACGAGTGATCGTGACGGGCTAGTACTTTGGATCCACGAAGGGAATTTTGACAGGGAGCCTACGTCAGCTACGTAGCAGCACCTGTGAATTCTAACCGTTCCATTTCAAACTTCAAAACATCTTTGTAGAGAGGCAAAGCTTAGTATATAAATAATCCTTTGGTTACGGTTGGATGCTGGTCTTGCATGTCCCAGTAGTAGCTCACAGGGACAGCCCTGAAACAAGTGAAGGAGCAGCGCCTTCTTCTTAACCTTCTCACTCCTAGATATTTTCGACATGTTGTTCCTCCAGTTTCTAACAGACTACACTCACGTTGATACCATAAGTCAAATCTACCTTTCTCTTACTAGAGGACTGAGGAGGCTTGTAAAAAGAATTTGGGTGTGCCGCGGATTCGATCTCAATCATATCGGAGTGTTCCTTTTTGCCCTTACCAACTAGATAATGTACAATTGACGAGTCTAGAACATTCTGTTGCTCAAGTCAAATGTCCCTTTAGCTTTGTAGGAAGCGGTGGGGTGTGAGAGAATATGATCCCAGTGTAGGTAGAAAAGGTAATGGTTTTTTCCTGGGTTTGAATGTCTGTACCAGTGCCAGAACCACGCTAGTGCGGGAAACAAAACTATGACATTCGTCCTAAAAAGTCATATCGTCGGTTCCTTTTAGCGATACCGTTAATCAGTGTTGGAATGCAACAATGCAATACCTTGTCCTCTTTTAACTTCAGAATGTTTATAAATTGGTGTTGTTACTGAAAATAACATGAAATAACAAAAACTGGACTAAAAATTTGATGTCTGGATGGGGGCAGTTATACTAGTTACTATTTTCTCTGTTGGAGTCTAATATTACTATGTATCATAACACGATTAGCCAATGCAACATCTGAGTAGTAAAAACATAAAATTTGATTCCCTGTGGGAGGCTCTAACAACAGTGTTAGCCTGAGAAACTGAACTAAAATAATACCTGGTTCAAATCGGGCCCACTGGTGGCTCAGATGACCAGAAATTTTACTTCTTAATTGGTAACTTGTTTCTAATTTTGTTCTGCAAACTTCAGATCAGTAATATTTTTCCTATAATTTTTGCGAGCATTAAAGAAAAAAAAAAAAGCCTCACAGCTTGTTTCAGTTGGTGGTAGGGTAGTGGTATTATTGGCTCCATTGGACATGTTGGAAAATAGACTATTCACAGTCCCCTATTTTTTCCGTGGGATTTTTGAGACTCGTGGCTCTTCGATCGAACTACCGCCATTCTAGTTTGCACAGGCGAGCGCCGTTAGAAACCAAGATGGCGGGAGTTCGATCGAAGAGTACGAGTCTCGAAAATCCCACGGGAAAATAGGGCACTGTGCCACAGTCTAGATGGAAGAGCACCTAAAACATGGCCTCTTAACCTTGCGTACCTAACATTCCCTAGTGTTATAATATGTGTATAATTTTCCGTGTTTTTTTTTCTTTCCACTTTTGGAACTAATGTGATTCTTTTGAACAATTTAGAGAATGGCTTTCCTCTCAAAAGTAAACAGTAATGTTACATGCTGTCAGCCCCTCTCCTCACATTGGTTATTCTGGAACATTCATTTCCTGATGTTTTCTCTAAGTGGGAGTCCAGCCAGTATCATATCCCCAGGGATCTGAAAACCCGATCAAGTCGAACAATAGCAATATTTTATTTCGTTTGCTTTCTCACCAAAGGCTTGTTTGATTATAATGATAAATATAAGGATGATATTTCAGTTCTATTTGGTTTGGGGAGTTGATTGGGGTAAAGGAATGTACAAGAGGAAATACTTAAGGGCGCATTCTTTCGGGACAATTCTGGCGATTCATACATGTATTCTGGTTCAGGAATATTAAACAGAATAGACGAATATTAGTTCCCAAACGATCGCAGTTTCTCCTATTATCATAAACCTAAAAACCTTTCCAAAAGGACGCAGTTCCTAATGTTCCTAGTAAATCGTGTTCCGTTCATCTGTTGTCAGAGGCAGGATGAACGGACTGCTATTCTGTTCATTCCGAAAACAGAATAGTCAAACAAAGGAACATGATAGAACCGTCCATTCTGTGGATTCCTGTTCCAGAGTAGTCCCAAAAGAGCATGCCCGTAGGTGAATTTTCCGTTTTACCGATCGAGTTTCTTTTATACTCTTTCTCTCTTGTACATGATATTTTAAACCCGTTTCTTTTTTTTTTTTTTTTGTTAATTAATTAATTTTGTATGTTGTTGTTTTTGTTTCTTTAATCTGCTGATTGTTTTGACAATTAACATGGTGAACCCCAAAGGTTATTGCTAGAATGTTTTATGGGACATATCTGATTTTTTTATGAGCCCTCCTCGCATGCCAATTAATTAGAACCCGCTTGAATGATTAGACCCTGTGATTGGCACCATGGTGATCACGTGAGTGTCGTTTTCTCAGTCTCTACCTTTGCTTATGCGCATTTGTTGTAGACGCGAGAATTTAACAACCACTGCCATCCGGTATGGTTATGAAAGAGGAGCGAATATATTTTCCTGAGAAAAATTTACCCTCTAGCCACCCACGCAGTCGTTTTCACGCGAGTCGTATTACCTTCCTCTCAGCTATAGAAAAGTATTGCGTAGGAAGTTAATACCTTCCTTGTTGTCATTACCTACTCCATTCCTAATGGTTTAATTTAGCGTCATCTACTAAGTGCTGTTCTACACGTTTCAAGCCGTGTTAATTTGTCAGAAATGTGCAACCCTGAGTTACTTCCATCATTATAAACTGAGGTGTTCAGGTTGTGCGGGTAAGAAAACTGTCAAAACTAGAACCGACCTTTCATTTATTAAAAATTGGATCATTGGATTATACAAATTTCAAAGTTTTGATTGGCTTAGTGCCTATGGGATATCAGACATTATACCATGGTCGTTAGCAGGATCTGGGTGCTTTTAATTAAAACAATTATTCCACTCTCTTGTTGAGCCGCCGGATGACTGTAGCTAACTCGGCTCTTCGAACCTCGTTTGCAGTCTATGTTGCGCTCATGGAATACTTGTTAATTGTGTATCCAATTAGTTTGACTAAGTTCGCTTTCGCAGAAGTCATTTTTTTGCTGTAGTGTGTTTGATACAGGCTCAGAAAATCAAGAGTAAGAAACGTCAAATGTAACGTGCCTTTGTGCTCAACAGTGAAACCCTCAGCACTGACTACGTCAAATTCACCTCTAAACTAATTTGAGGAATAGTGTAGAGGCGTTACCAGTTTCCGACGCTTTTTTTTCCTTTTTTCATTTTTCAAAACACAGTACCTTTCACCGGAGCCAGCTGAAAGCCGTCTGTGCGGATACAGGGATACACAAAGATAGCATTGCTTAGTAATGTTTTTCACCGATCAGGATAAACAGGTCTTTGTGCACTCTGATGCAGCTGAATCCGATCCTATTTTTTTTTAGCGAGACCTGTTGCCATAGATCTGCTGTTGTGTGCATGTTTTGGTTTAGGAATCATTGCACAGCATTCAGACGGAATTCGCTGCCTACATTTTCAAACTCAGCCAGTATTGCCTAACCTAATAAGACATTATTTGAAACTGGTAGTGACAAGTCTTCACCACTTCTTGACGAGTCAGTTATGTTTGTTTCAAGTCCGTGTGTGCTTCAAGGGTCTTCAAGTTCCTGGAGCGTTCACTAAGTAAGGCACAGAAGAGGCATTGCCTTATCTTCTGCTTACTCCTGACGGTCGCTAGGGACTTTGGCATGACAATTATGAATTAGACTATCTTATTTTCTCGAATCGTGGGAGCAAAAAGGGAGACTTAAGTTCCCTTAATACGGCGTAAGCGAATGGTTTAGTAGTGCCGGCAGAGGACAAGGAAACTAATACAAGAATGTTTAGCAATTTACATGTAACAACAATAAATGCAGCAGGTTTGGTCACTTTAAGACGTATCTTTAAACGATTCATAAATTTCGGATGGGGGTGAGGTGGGGGGGATTCGAGGAAATATGGGCTCGATCTGAACATCACGAGACTGTCATGGGTGTCACACGTGACAGAGTTTTAAAGGCAAGTGCCAGATTCTATTACTAGTGGAAGTGAAGAAGGTTTTCACGTGTTACCAGTGCTTTTGATGTGGTGCATGCTAGTATGAATGAAATGCATGACAGAATGTTAGATTCCACATGCATTAACAAAGACTTGTCGTGTTTTAGTGCATCCTGTTGCACTAGGAATTGATTGATAGACAGGAGACTCAGTTGTAAAAAGACTTAACCTTTAATCAACTTTTGCCCATGGCAAATTAATTTTTTTTTTGTAAGAAATATTATTAACCATGTATTAAATCCATCCAAATAATTATTAAATAGATATCTGTTTCCCTCGAGGATTTTTTCTATATTAATAAATAACCTGTTTGACAAATGAAGGTTCTAACCGGACAGAAACGGTCCTATGTGCCTTAGGCAAATTTATGAGAAGAAAATATACTTTTGTTCTCGTACACCAAGAATAAAATAAACTAAAATCCAACCCCGTGTAAGATGACTGACATCAGAATAGATAATCAACGGGCCTAACCCGGTCACAAATGTTTGGTTTTATCAACAGATTTTGACCACCGTAAAGAGATTCGAGTGCTGACGTTTGGAGCGTTAGCCGTTCGTCAGAACGAATCCGGTAAAGATCCAAAAAAAACCAACACTGAAGTTTGATGATTATCCGTTGTGTTTTACACTCGACGCATCAAAAATGGTTCATTTCGCAAGACTTGTGCAGTTGCCCTGCACGTTTGTTATACATATTTGAGGAATTAAAATTAAAATGTAACAAATAGTACAAGACCTAGTATTTGAACTTCCTAGTTACTATCTAGCCTTCCACTACAAAACCTAACGTTGCAAACTGTCAACAGTTTTCGATCCTGGCAAAATGTGTGGAGTACAAAAATTCACAGTAATACTGTATTTATCTTTGTTTTGTTTTGTATAATTAGAAAAAAATTAATAAGTTAGACCCTCCAAAGATCTTTTTTCTAGGAAAATTGAAGTCCTTTTAAATTCCCTCAAACTGGGTACTACGATTTTCAACCACAGGAAATGTAACCTTGGTCAAAAAAATGTGCCTCACAGTAAGTTATTCGTTCCCCATTATAATCTCAGTACAATACGCGACTGGCACAGATTGATGAGGAGTGTTATTGACGGTTGACATGATAACAAGTCCCTTGATCACGCGACTAGAAAAATATCAGCTGTACACTCTTTTTCCCAATGAATTGTTTAAAATCATATTCCCGACTGCAATATTTGGCTTTCTGGAACATACTATATCCTGTTTATCCTTGTTTCAGTTCCGGTATGTTGTAGAAAAGGTCCAATGAGTTGGGATTGGCGAAAGCTCCTCTGCTTGTCACGTGCTGTCCTCCCAGAATCTTTTTCACGGCGACTTCAACTTTCTTGCCGCTTGCTGTGTAAGGTATTTCTTTTGTTTCAAGAATAACCTCTGGTACGTGTCGCGCGGACAGCCGCTGTCGAATGGTGCTTTTTAACCGGGTGAGCAGCTCCTTGTCAAAACTAAAATTAAAAACAAAGAATTAAATGAAAAAACCGAGAGTTATCGTACCTATTGTTTCCTCCGATGAAATTTACTCCACATTGTCATTGTCTCTCCCCATGTGTATAAATCATACCGGTCATTTCTTGGGATAAGTTATCAAAATGCTGGGGAATCAGTGGACTATCATCCCATCCTGGAGAAAGCAGAAATAACCTGAGTATCAGGCTTTAGAGCAGGAATATTCCTATTTACTTCATGCTATAGGAGGCGGCCAAATCACGTGCGCCTATGAATCAACTTGACCCCATTTATCTGTTGTATCGGATACAGTCTTCCTACTTTGTTGAACCCCACTATATCACTCCCCAGCTCCGTAACTGCACGATCCCCTGTCTTTTACTTATACCTCCTCACGCCCTAGTATCCAAATGGCGATTGGGCAATGATGAAACAATCTTGCTTTCCGCCGTTAACCGGCCGATGTCTTTGCTGAGATCCTCCTTTCATCCTTTCATCTGTTGTCGGGTAGATTTGCGGTTTTAATAAGAAAAATACAACAAGTAAGAGTCATTTCCAATATTTTCTTACCCAAATCCATTGGCCATTTTCAAGAAAAGTACAACTCGCTCTCCTTCGTCGGTTAGCTGCCCAACACACAAACTATCTTCCACTTCTTCGAACCTCTCCACTACACAAGAAAAAAAGAGGAAAAATAAATGTGTAATACTTTCGCTGATCACCTCGGTTCAACCAAATCGATTGCAGCTTTTATGGCAGTTAACCAATAAGAACACAGATACAAAAAAATATCAGTGTACTGAACCAGCGCCAGGTTCGGCTTTGCTCCTACTTGGTTGAAAAAGTTTGTTCTCCGTCTTAATTTTATAACTTACTGAATTTTTTTTCATCGAATCAAAGCCTTAGTAAGGAAATCCTAAAGCAAACATTGATTTCCACAGTCAGTGTGTTAAATTCCCTGTTAACGCTTCTCGGCTTACCTACGTTGTAGATTTCCGCACTCCCAAACCTGACACCAGCTGGATTCAAAGTTCCGTCACTGGTTCAATAAAGAATACACAACTTGAGTCAGTAACAATCATTGGCTCTCATAAGCCTACAAAAGAGACTCAGAATAAAATCCAGGCAAGTTTGCATTACCTCCTCCCAAGCATAAGAATGCCTCCTGTTGAAGAGTTTATTGAGCAGAAATCTCCGTGAGTCCAAACTCCTGTTATACAAAAGTATAAGACCATTAAGCAAAATTAAATAATTTAGTAATAGTTCCAGAACGTTTGTCCAGTCTTTAATTATCATCGTCCCATTAGGAAACGGCATATGCATTTCAACGACAACGGCAACACACACACACGGTGACTTAATTTCATCGGAAATGTTTCGGGCGGTGAAAGCTGATGCAAAACCAAGAATTGGAACGGAAATGCTTTAGGTCAAAAGTACAAAATTGTTGTTTTGCCTCACTTCAGGAGTTAAGAAACCATATTGTATGTTATTCGTGCAGTAACTAATTCATAGCGTTTGAGGCGCTCACCTGCAAACTTGTTAAAGTAGGCCTTTTTGTACTTGAGTCCCTGAGGATCATTCCAGAAGTAGATTGGCATACAAGGGAATGGCTTGGTGCACACCAACTCACCGCTTTGATCATACACTTCCTCACCTGTAACACATCAAGAATGGAATTAATCTGCCATTAGCACATGACGGAACCATTTAATCTAATGTGTTTGCGGGGTTTGAAAGCGCTGAAATCGTCGGGAAATGTTCAGTGAGCCAAGTATTAGAAAACCAAAACGAAAAAGGGTGTATAGCTTCCGTGCCAAAACTTTAATCGGCCGTGATCAACACTCTAAAAGTTTGGCAAAGGCTGAGTTATATACAGTGAAATTTGTTTTCTGTGGATCTGTTTTCGCGAGGTTCAGTAATGATACCAGAAAACAACGAAAATAGAACCCACACACGAAGATATAAGGAAATACAATATTACAAGACAGAATTATTGAAATCAATATGGAATTCACAGAAGACAAGTGGATCTTACTGATATTTAATGTTGACGCAATTTTAATTATCCGCATGGAAACAAATTTGTAAATTGTTAGCTTTCTGTTATCGTTATTTCCATTTTAACAATTTTAACTTTTATTGTAAATAATCTGTATTTACGCCCACAAGTTTGTCAGTAATTTTCAAGGTTACTGTTACGTGTCACCCTCTTAAACTACTTTTCACTACTCCACTCCTCTCTACTCTACAGAAAGCTCACAGTCATCTTGATTCCATTACCTTCGGTTAAAATAAAACATTCTCGCACTTTTTCTTCTGGTTTTTAAAATCCCAGCTTTAATTAACAGGGAAGTGCGGTTAGAAGGGAAGGAAACACCCGATAATCTCAGGCACGTTTCGTTGTAACGCGCGCCATCCCGTGACAAAAGGTCGTCCTTAAATAAATGGTGTCCCCGATTTCCCTCTGTGGTCACACATTTCTGTTAGCAGTCGGAAATTGTTGCAAATGGCCACTTTAGGTATCACTTTAATCCTTTGGTTTCTACCCCACAGAAAGTAGGATATGCTTTCAATCACATGAGTACCGCGTATGCATTATTTGTTGCTCCAAGCAAGTTTAACAAGAAAAGCAACATGAAATTTTAAATAAAAATACCCAGTAAGAAGAAAGCATTAAGGAACTGAATGCTGTTGCGTGGTCACGGTTTTAAAGGTTTTTTTCTTCTCTTTTGTCTTTTTCACCCGGTTTCCGTTAACCAATCAGATACTAATTGCGTATTAGTCCGTTAGAAAACAAACGGAACTCTACTTTGTAACAATTTGGCCACGTTTTCTTGGCAAAGAAAGACAGTACGTTGTTTCCCTAAATCAAAGCACATTTACATCACCAATATAAAGAACATTGGGAACCTTCATCATTCCAGCTCTCCACGGCCATTCCAAGGTTCCTCGTTTGAATCTCACCGCGATAAACCGGCACAGTTGGGTTTTGACCGGCAAAACATGATATGATGTCCGTACCACCTAGAGGTAGGAATAAAGAACGGTTATAAAATGTCCAAGAGCAAAGTTTTACAAAAATTAGTTCATTATGGGGGGGAAACTAGCAGTCCCCTTTACCCTGGGTGTGCGCAAAGGCCCTCTGCTGTCGGGTGCAGGTAGTGCCCCGCCGCCTCCCCGTTTTAACCATTTTTTACCGGTCGCTTAACGCGCACGCGCGCAGCATACTCACGTCTTGTCGCCGAGTCAACATTTATGACTGCATGGGAACAAAAAGGAGTGTAAATAAACCAAACTGATTGCAGGGCTGACACTACGGGAAAAGGCAATTTATTTGGGCCAATATTTCAACTAGTACCACTAGTCTTCTGCCGGACACGAGCTTGAAAATCCATTTGACCAAATCAAATGCCAACGACTCTCCAGCTTTCCTTGAGCGTGAAAACAGACTTGCTTCTTTCTAATATTTCTCGTCATTTTCTTCCCAGTTAATTAGATCCTTTACTGCAGGATTCGATGTTTTTATGTTGTTGGGTAGGTCCAGGGGTGGTCCTTAGAAACACAGTTACTCAGTGTTATTCTCCATATACTGAAACTTACCCGATATGGAACCAAGAAGAACATCCTCCTTGATACTGCTGTAAACGTAATCAAAACTGGCAGGTTTCAGAGGGGACCCTGTCGATAGTATCGTGTGTAGAGATGACAGGTCGTGTGTCTTGACTGGAATAACAATAAACACTGTCATTTAACGTTTATTTATTGTCTAGTGGATCTTTAACGCTTCTATTTATTTAGTTAGTGGCTATTTCAGTATTTTGGAGCGTACGTGTGCGGTTTGGGCAATCTCATAAAGGCAAGTCTGCACTTATTAGAAGAGTACTCGTTGAATATGCGATGATAACCGGCAAAGCCCATGGTGGCTAAGCCAATCAAAGCTCTGAAATTACATTATCCAATGACCCTATTTTAATAATTCCGACTGGTATAACAGTGACTATATTATTTTATGAGCTTTGAAACACAAACACCTAAGTAAAATTGTTCTTTCCTTCATAGTCATTTTATATCCTTTTCAAAGGTACATTTGTGTGAATTAACACAGTTTGATGCGGTCGGATTCTTTAGCTTAAAACTTAAATTGTCGAAAACTTTAGGGAACGGAATCTTATTCCCTGAATTTACGAGCTGCTGTTGGCTTTCCGAAAATGTTAGCTGGCCTTTATACGCACTTTTAACGATCTCTTTGCACCTTCGAAAAGAACAGAGATTGGTTTTTTAGCTTTACGAACGTTGTAGGTGACCATTCGCTGAAGAAAACGCTAGTTTTTTCATCACAATTTAATCCGAATTTCTAAGGTGAATCTGATGTCTTCAGATATTCCCGGGGGGGATACTAAAAAAAATTTAATACGGGGAGGTTCCGCCCCGAGGTCCGACCCCTTACCCTTTTATATACCATTTTTGGCAGAAAAGGTAACCCTTTCGTATTCCTTCCATTGACAAATGATACCCTTTTCGTATACATTCCATTGGAAAATAGTACCCCTTT
The DNA here is from genome assembly GCF_977016875.1 of Pavona decussata. Taxonomy (NCBI): domain Eukaryota; kingdom Metazoa; phylum Cnidaria; class Anthozoa; order Scleractinia; family Agariciidae; genus Pavona; species Pavona decussata. The sequence continues at coordinate 2,658,955 of NW_028145742.1, forward strand.
CACAAACCTACTTAAGAACACTGCTCTAAATGACAGATTTCCCTACCCTTTCATATACTTCGACGCATGAAATTCCTACCCTTTCGTATACCTGAAGCGTGAAAAAGGTAACCCTTTCGGGCGGAGCCTCCCCGTATAGGCCTTTATAGGGAGTAACCCCACCCCCTCCCCCCAAATATTCAACGGAAATGAACCATTGGGTGCCCCCGTAAAAGTTACAAACTAGACATCAGTTTGTTGGACGCATCATTAGCGCCACAATTTTACTTACTGGGGTGCACTTTCCTGTCTTCTAGAGCTGACAACCATTTGGCTCCAGTCCCAAGAATGGTTATCCTGAAAAAGAAGAACAAGTCATTCTTGGCTTGCAAGAAATAGCCTGGAACAGGCAAGTTATAGATAGAAAAAATGTTGAAACATCAAGCTTATATCAGACTGAGCAAATCCACGACCCCGCCAGTCTTGGTTACAAAGTCACAACTTTAAAGTTATAACTAGATAGACCACGAGGCTTCGAAATCTGATACTTTTTGTCAAACATGACAACCACTACGTACAGTGTATGTAAACCTCACCCTATTTGATCCACTAGGTCCCATAACACGTGTGGTGTAGGTACTAGTGGTGATCCATCGTATAACACAACAGAGGCACCAACAGCAAGTGCAGACACCAACCAGTTCCACATCATCCAACCTGTCTGTTGCCAACAAAATGCACAACAAATCTCAGAGGTACTGGTATTCTAACAGCAACATCGCTTGATTTTAGACCTTCATAAAAGATCATTTTATGTCGTTTGGGTGGTTGCCTGTGAGCCATAAGGAATTGAAAAGATTATAAATATAGTTCGATCTCTTCAGATAAGGTGGCTTACGCAACCATTGTTTTAATAAAAAAACTTTTTTTCTGGTTGAAATGGTTTGTAAAGCAAAAACTATCTGTACCCTATAAATACAGTAAAATTCTTCATAGACCCCCTAGGCTCATATTCTTTTATAGGAATTTTTCAGGGGGAGTTTCTACTTGGATTTTTTACAGCAGCATTTATTCTTGCAAGGTTTGAATATTACAAACCTGTTCTTTCATATTTGTTCAGTAGTCACTGCATGTGAACCGAGTTTGTGTGAGGGGGGGGGGGGGGGGGGGCTTGTTTAGCAGATGCTGTTTGGGAACATGAGCCCATGCTTATCTCCTGAATGGAGAAATACTAGTCCCTAGAGAGCAACTGATGTCAAGCCTTCGATAATACCTGAACAGCTGAGAAAGAATACTGTTTATTTACCGTGGTGTAATAAATGATCACATCTTGTCTGTTCATGTTACCATGAAGTACATGTTCTTTTAGATGCTGGATCAGTGTTCCCTGTAAATACATGATAAAAAAAATTCTGGCTTCATTGTACAATGCTGCAATGACTCATTCAAAGATACTTTACAGATAAACATTTTATTAATTGAGGTGGTTTAATCTGTTGTTAAAGAACAACCCAAGAAAACTAATAGCATTTCAAATATGGGTAGGAGAGGACCTAGGTTACTACAACTCTGTTGCAGTGAAATCCAGGAGGGTAAATGTCCAAATTCTGGATTTGTATCCCTGGAACACAGAGGTTTTTTAGACATTTTGGTATGTTTTAACTCACCCCAACAGAATGGACCAGGCATTTTGGTGGACCAGTTGTCCCTGATGAGTACATGATGAACAGAGGATGGTTGAAAGGAACCTGCACAAATTCAAGAACTGGATTTTCATCTGCAAACTTTGTAAACTCTGGTAACAAGATACTGCAAAAGAAAAAAGATAAATGGCCAATGTTATTAACTTCAGTTTGTCACCATAAAACATACAAATGTTGCAAAAAGAATAGTAAAATAGGATAACATTGTTACCTATTAGGGATATTACAAAGATCAATTTCATCTGCTTTTCCAACAAAAGGCATCACAATAACTTTTTCCAGTTCAGGAAGTTCTGTAAGACATTCATTCAAAAACTCATCAATAATTCATAAATCCATTGACCTATAAAATGGTTGATAATACATCACGTGTAGTGAATTTACATCAAAAACCTCCTCCTTATTAAGGTCAGTGTCTTAGCAGCTGATAAAACACTCCTCATTAGTATACGGTGTTCTTCTCGTATGCTAATTTCCAACGTTCACAAACGCTTTTCCAGGAATGTTTTTGAAGCCATTAAAAAAACTCGCTGCACGTGTTTTTATTATTGGGTGTAAAACCATTCAGCTACATCTTGTGGTTTTAAACCCGATAAAACACTCCTGTTCGTTTTTTAATCATTACATAACATACATTGTACGTGTACATTTCATAATTAAAAAATCACTGGCAGTTTATTATTAAAACAATTATTGTTTGTGTTAGTATTGACAATGGGGAGGAGGGTTGGTTGGGTGGGTGGATCTAATTTTTTTACAGTACTTTTGCAAAGCAAAATTAATTCCTGTTCTGATCCACGTCTCTTCTGGTACCCATCCCTTTGCCCCAGATTCCTATTCCCTTCCCACCCTTCCGACCCAACATTAAGTAGTAGTACACAGCAAAGTCCCTCCATGATAAAAATAACTGAGGGCCAAATACTTTTCTGTTTGTCCTAATAAGACTCAACAAACATTAATAAGCATTACATTAGTAAGCATTGGTATTATAATATTTGAAACAACTTACTTTTTACCACTTGAGTCAGTTTCTCTAAGTGGTCATGTATTTTGTTGTTGTATCTGACAGCATCCACTGAAAAAATAACCTTTGGTTTGATTTGTGTAAACCTGTCCAACACACCCTGAAAAAGAGGGGGAGACCACTGATTTAATTCTAAATACTTTTTACAATTAAACCATTTGAAGTTGTTAAGGCAAAGGAAATAATTATTATACTTGATGTGAATGAATGATAGGTAGCCTTTATTAATGTCAAGTAGTAATGATGTTAGCTATTTAATACCGTAACACCAAAATCTGGTGAGGTAGAGCTCCAAATGGCACCCAGACTGGTAGTAGCTAGCATAGCTTCAACAGCTAAGGCACAGTTGGGAACATAACCTTATCAAAAGAAAAACAAAACTTCAGTTAATTGAAGAGACCCAGGTTTTCATTAAGTTTCAGGGTAGATAGCCTGATTCTCAGATGGTCCAGGTTGCTTGCTGACACAGTGTGTGGCCACAAGCGACCTGGACTGTCTGAGAATCAGGTTACAGAGTAGATGGCTTGGATTTAGAAAAAGGCAGCTCAGCAAATGAGTGTTAATAATGGTTTATTAAACACTTAAACCTTTTCACCAAAAGATAGGCAGTCAAAATCCAAAGTATGTGGATTTTTAATCATTGCATGGCATATCTTACAGCCTAATCTGAACTTGATGACAAGGAACAATACATGAATTTCATAGCTTTTGTTCGATTGACATCTACGCCTCAAATAATAATAATAATAGTCATCATACACTCACGCACCCCATCACACTATACTCATTTTAAATACCAAGATGGCTCTTATCTGTTTTTATCTTAGCCTGCGAATACAGCCGCCTCTCATCGCTCCCGGCCCCGATGGGCGTCTCGCGAAACGCCCATCGGGGCCGGGAGCGATGAGAGGCGGCTGTATTCGCAGGCTATTTTTATCCAAGGTGAATTTTTTATGATACATACCAACAACTCTGTCTCCCTTCTTGATGCCAAGATTTTTCAAAGCAGAAGCCAGTAATGTGACATTTTTTCGAAGTTGATGGAAGGTTATGGTCTTAACTTCCTGTCCTTCTCCTAAGACAACAATAATAATAAACAGTAAATACTTCCAAACCTTAATGTAATAATAATAATAATAATAATAATAATAATAGCAAGATAGAGCAATCATTAGACTGTGAAATAAATGTTGCTAGTGCAGATATCTAAAATACGTGCCTATATGCATTTATACTTCGGGCTTTTTATGGACACTGGTTTAGCCGTCATTGGTATAATTCGATTGTACGATCTTAATATCTCTGCATGATGGAATTCTTTATTTTATAGAATTTGGAACTTTTTATTATTAATTATGTCTATTTCCTCTTCTTTTATATAAGGTTAACTTACTTCTATTTTTTAGAATTTGTGAATGAATAGTGTTTTGATGAATTGATTCGATTTTTTTGTAACAGCAGGTTGATTGTACATAGGATTTTAATAATTGAGGTTTCGTAATAAAGATCTTTTATTTAAATAATTATTGTTAAAAATAACAATAACTACATTATTATTATTATTATTATTATTATTATTATTATTATTATTATTATTATTACATTATTATTATACCTTGCCAAACAGGTGCAGCTAATGTGAGGAAAATTATGAATCAAAGAAACTGAGAATTTTATACCTGCTGTATAGAGTGCAACTTTGTCATCATCAAAGCGCAAGAGATTTTCTGCAAAATTGAGACGAGCTCCACGAAACCATTCAGGTATGTTGTCCATTGGCTGGGATTGATCTAAAACCTTGAAAAGAAATTTCACATACAAGACATGGCATGCTGATAACTGAACTAGTATCGCAAAAGTCATGGGTTTGAATCCCGTTCAAGCCTGAATTTTTTTTTATGCCTCTTTTTCATAACTGAGTTGCATACACATCTGCAACAATCTTTCGTGTTTAAAATAACTCATTTGCAGTTCATAGATATGATATTTATCCTATTCACTCTCTCTTTCATTATTAAACAGTGTTTTAGAGTAGAGATATGCATCATGTATACGATTATTAATAATACAAGCATAAACTTAGTCAAGGGTTACCCAAGGAACACTCATTGACTTGTAATTGCGCGCATTTTTCCGCCCCTGAGAGCAGCTGAACTAAAAACAGCTATAACACATGTTTTTATTGCTTAGCCTTTTTTTTTACCCCCATTGCTCTGTGAATTTTTTTAAAGAATCAGCTACCCACTTCAATTAGCTTTTGCTACTAAATGTGGGTAGTATTACGTAGTTTTTAAAACTTTCAATAACAAAATTTTTTAATTCTGTGTAATGAAAATGAAAAGTTGTCAAAGATTATTTACCTCATCATACATCTGGGAATGGATGATGTCTGCATATCTCCAAAACATCTCCCAGAAGTCTGTATAGTGTGTAACGCTCCATTTGCGCAATTCCTCATATGTTTCTGCATAATAATATATGTTGTATCAAGGCAAGTCAGGAATATTAAAAGTATTTACCAAATAAAATGCCTTTAAGAACAGTTTTTGCAGGTGTGGCGTCTAAAAAAGTTTTTCCTTCTGGTTTTCGGACAGATTATGCATCCTTGTTAGATAAAATAACTTCAAATTCCCTAATTTGTTTTTCAGCTATTTATTTGCAAAATTATAAAAAAAATATTCAAATAATTTGAATATTTTTTTTTGAATATTATTTTTTCATAATTTCAGAATTACTGACAATCAGAGCCATGATTTAAAATCAGTGCAAGTTAATATTTACATAAAACTAAGGACATTCTGCAATCTTTTCAACAAATATGGGTAAAATGATCTTTAACATGTCATCTCAGTAGATCATGCATAATGATTTTGAAGGAGCTACTGGGGGTGTGTCTGGAGGTGTGTGATAAGGGCAAAAAAAATTGATTTCAAAATATTGAAAATAAGTACACCAAACTTCCTTTTTTTTTCATTTTCAAAATCCGTTAACTAACTCGTAAATTCAAAAGGGTCAGCCTACACCTGAATGTGGTTCATATCAACGTCAACTCAGTTGCCCTTGATACCCTACTGATGGTAATACCCGAACATTATTAATTTTTAGAGTGCGTTTACATGTAAAAAAATATCAATAAAATCGTAACCTAAACATTTTCAAGACAAAGCGAAAATTATTGATATACTCACTCAAATTCAGACCAAACGCATGATTTACTAAAGACTGGAATTCGTGAATGTTGGTTGATCGATCAGGCTTTGGTTTCCACATCAACTTTGATCGTTCTTCGTTTGCCGATGCCATTTCAGAGCTTGGATGTAAACCAACAGGGAACATAAACGGCAAGAAAAAAAAAACGTTTTCAAGAACTACTGAGCGTCCTTATCAGTTAGGAAGGCTCTGTCTTCCTGAAAAGTTACTCTCCTTGAGATGTCAAGGGCAACTTTCAAGACTTTCGATAAAAATTTCAAGGTTTGTTTGAATAATTTCGCAATTTGGCGCGCCACGTCACATTGAAGGAAAGCCCCTCGGGATTCGCTGTGGCAGGCGCATTTCATAAAATTTCGAAATGCACTTCATTAAAAATTGAAGTGAACTCTTTCGCGCAAAGAGAGCTTTGCGTAGAAAGGTGGTAGCGAAAAGAATTTATGATAAAAATTTTGCTGAGCAAAGCTTCATGGTGGAGTGAGCAGAAAATTTCCCGCATGTGGTGCAAAAATAATCATTTTAGGTTTTAGGGAGGGGTAGCTTAATTCGTCTCTTCATCCTTATACATTTACGGAAGCTAATTGGGTTATTTTAAACAAAAATGTGTCTAAACAGATATAAATAATAACTAGAAAGATTTTGGGGGATTATTTTTATGATTGGAAGGAAGGACACAAATTTATTTTAAATATATTTCTTTTTACTCCTTACCCTACCAGGGCTGGTAGTGAAATTCGATACTGTGGACTTTGATCGTTCGGTCACTCAAGGTCGCCTCGACTTCCGCGATTTCCTGGGTATCCTGCAGACAACATGGCGGCTGAATTTACGAGCTTGGACAGTTGTTTAGAGAAACATCTTCCACCGAAGGAACTAGAAGAAGTAAAAAGGATTTTGTATGGCAAACCAGTCAGGTATAGATAGATACAAGCTGTACGTGGGAGTCATAACTAAAGCGCGCGCTTGTGTTACAGCTGCAGTGATTTGTTTGATTTCGACGACAATGGTGCTGAGCTGTATTGTGCAACTGAAGTTATTTCGCTTCACAAAGTCCGAGTGAGACCCGGAGGAGCCCCCTACGAGAGGTCCTCCAGCTTTACTCAATTGGCACAACTTAACAAATCTTACTTTTCCCTTCAGTAACATGCAATCTCTGAACTTCAAAGCCAATTAATAATTTGCATTGTTATTGCTGTCAATCATTATTACAATTGCAACAATTTAGCGACTGACCACAGAAATACAGGAACTGGCAAAGTGGACTGTAATCTACCAATTATTGCAGTGCGCTGAACACCTTTAGGAGATCCACTGCAATGATTGACAGCAGTGAAAAAAAATAGTTTTTGAGTCTTGAACTTCTGCCCTTGTTTCAAATAAGGAATTGAGTAATTTTAGATATTTTTAGGAAGTCTGAATATTTTACATATTTTAGGTCCAATTCTTTTTTTTTTTGTACTTTTATTTACTTATTTTATTGTTATATTGTTATAGATAGTATTATGTTTACTGTAGGGCCATATCAGCTCTATGCTGCCTCAATTTGACTTGCGTTAACAAATAAACCATGTATGTATGTATGTATGTATGTATGTATGTATGTATGTATGTATGTATGTATGTATGTAGAGTTCTCATGTTTTTGAAAGGTACAATAACACAGACAGTTAAATTAAGGTGATTCCATCGAATTGCATTGCGCATCCTTGCTTTGCATAATTTTTCGCATCATTTAGCGCTCGTACGAGCACACACACAACATTACGGGATTTCCTTGAGGTTAAGCTCGGCAGGAAAATAAATGGTCCTTTTCTTCTAAACGAGCACGGTGACCCCCATTTTTTAATGCATCAATTTAAATGTCATACGGTTGACCACTATATATAATTAAAGAAAAGTTCCATATTCTACTTTGAGATATTTTTATTGAATGCTTTAAAAAGCACGTATTTAGGTAGTGCTGCTTACGTGCACACGCAGCAAAATCTTTAATTTCTTTCATAATTTTAATTCCAGTTCAGTGAAAATAGTTTGTTGTGTAAGATTAAAGTAAATGTTGTTGAACTGCTTCGATATTTTAATGCAAGAAATTAATTTTTCTAGAAATGATAGTTCCCTATTTCTGATTACTAGCGTTCCCAATATAAACCTCGTGGGTCATCTATTTACTATAATAGCCATCCAGGTTGCACAAAAATGAGCACGGTGACCCCCATTTTTTATTGCATTTTTGTAATGCTTATAACATAGTCATGAACTGGACCAAGTCTTAGACAATTTTAAATACTCCTTCTTTTGCAGCGGAATCACCTTAAAAAGGAAATATGAAGAGCCGTGTTGATAACAAATATACTGTTTTATAAATACTATTTTTCTTCCATATCCTGAAGGTCCTCTTTCTGTAGCCCCACATTATGGTCCATCCCATTTTTCAGCCTACAGCTGTACCTCTGCCCACTTACGAGCCTCCCATGTAGACGTTTTTAAGGGAGTCATATTACCCTGAGGCTATTGATCTTTCCTTTCTCCCAGCAAATTAGAGTTACCCACAGAGGCATTGAAATTAGCAGATGAAAAAGATTTTGAACTGGCAGGATACAAGTTTGGCGTTCAGGAAGAGCAACTCCGCAAGCCTCGCATTGTAAGGATAGGAGCTGTGCAGAATAAGATTGTTTTGCCTACCTCAGCCCCAATTGCAGATCAGGTATAACTTTTCACTTTTCCTGCATGGGGTCAAAATTTGAGTGATAAAATGAGTAATAAATGGCCGAGACATTTTACGTGATTTTATCTTTATTTTATAGCTGGCTGCTCTTCATGCAAGAATAAAGGAGATTACGGATACTGCAGCTTTGTGTGGAGTGAATGTCATTTGTTTTCAAGAATGTTGGAGTGAGTCATCAGTGAATGCATGTAACTGTTAGTAATATACATAACATCTTTTGTCATCAAGAGTTGAATGAACTTTGGCAAGTGTTTGTACCCATAACTGCCGATTAGAAATGAGTTTGTTTCATAAACTTGTTTTGTGAGTCCTTGTAATAAATAATTGATCAATCTGCAGAGCCCTCTGAATGCTGTCTCATTATTTTACAGTCTTGACATATTTAATAGAGCTTTGTTCTGCTCTAGCATATAACAAAATTTATAATGCAAGTTATTTTTTCCAACAGCCATGCCCTTTGCTTTTTGTACTCGTGAAAAGCATCCTTGGACAGAGTTTGCTGAGTCAGCGGAAGACGGTCCCACCATTAAACTGTGTCAGGGGGTAAGATTACCCAGCATATTAAGATGTCAGAGATATTATGGCTATTTTTGGGTGGAATAAATGATAAGTATAGGAACACTACTGTTGTGTGTAAAGTAAAGTGAAAACTCTCTTCTTTTCATTAATCTTAGTCTATTCTAAAAGAAACAAAAGCCAAATTGAAGGAAATGTTCCTTTTATTTATGCACTACTGTACCTATATTTTGCTTATCTTTTTTTTCAATAATTTTAGATAGGATTCTTAATGTAATAATAGACTAAATGCAGTGTAATCTAAAATTATGTGATTAAACTGATTAAGCTGAAGTCGTGGGTTTAAATTAAATGGTTTATAATTTGTGGTTTAAATGTTGGGTGGATCTTAAACCTAACTTCAAGCTAAACTCATTCACCTTTTGAAGTGGAAGGCATGAAACCAAGAAATTCAAAACATCATATGCCCCTGCCTTTTGCTCGTACAGCAGCTTATCTGCCCAAATTATCTGTGTATGGAATGTTTAGCCTGCCACATGAATTCACATTGTGCAGTTCCAGAAAAAATCCATACCCACCCTATGGAAGGTCATTGGAAGTTCCTAGGGGGATGGGGGTCTTAAAAGTCAAAATTTTAGAAGCAAAGTTTGAAGTTTAACTGGAATTTCCTGGGGGGGATGAGGGTGGAAAACAAAAAACCTACTGTGGAGGGAGTGTGAATTTTTTCTGGAACTGCACATTGTATGGTTCCAGAAAATATCACCCACCCCAAGGAGGGTCATTGGAAATTCTGAGGGAGGGGTCTCAAAAGCCAACATTTTAAGGGGAAAATATGAACTCAAGGTAAACTGGAAATTCTAGTGGAAAAGGAGGGGGGAGTTCCAACCAAAATACCCTCCTTGGGGGAGGTATGGATATTATCTGGAACCACACATTCACACATTGTAGGCAGGTTTTATGCAAATTGCAAATTACATTTAATTTAAGCCATGACAGTAAGGTAATGGAAGTTAATTTTATTTACGCCATCAGCTTGCTAAGCAACATAACATGGTGATTGTTTCCCCAATTTTGGAACGAGATTCTGTTCATCAGGACAAAATCTTCAACACTACAGGTGCTCATTACTGATTTTTTTTTTTTAATTAAAATAATTATAAATAAATAGTTTTGTGCAGAAGGTGTTTATCGCTGTATTGGCCAAAATGCCAGAAAACTGCCCTTAACCTGCCCAGTTTTAGCCTGCACTGCAAACTTTGTGTGGTAAACCGTAGAAGGTATTAATTTTTTTGTACCAAGGCTAATTTACTAGGAACTTTGCCTCTGCTTTAAAAATGTAGTAGCAGTTTTTCATGTGATCAAATCCTTTTAAAATCAACCTTTAGGCAAAAAGCTAAAACTAAAACTAAAACTGGGCAATTTTAAAGTGTTTGTCCGACTTTTCAGCAAAAAAAAGTGATATACACCCATTTTGCACAAAACCCTTCCACAATATTATTAAATAGCTGCATGACGTTTAAGGTATTCTCAATTTGCATTTTCTGATTTCAAAGACATTAATTTTGTTGCATATAAACCACTGCATGGATATTCCTTATTTTCATATTTTGCAGTAATAATTTCCAACAGTGGCTCAGTCTTAGGAAAAACAAGAAAGAACCACATTCCTAGAATTGGAGATTTTAATGAGGTAAAGTGTGTTATGAATGCCTGTCCCTCTTTCTCCTTATTGGCCTATTAACTGATTGTGGTTCACCTTTTTATGCATTACCAGATCAGACTCCACACTTATCAGCAGGGTTGCCTGTAAGGGCTGCGAGCCAGGGATTTTTCCTTGCTATTTTGGTACTTATTAAGGCAACACAATGGTGACAGCAATGAAAACCTCACTTGAAAATATAACTTTATTTCAGTTTGTGCTACTTCACAATAATATTTCAACTCATTCAACTTGTACAAAAACAGCGAACTTACCCAGGAACCCAGCTGGTGTGCGTGGTATTCAAGTTAAGAAAGAGAATGAAAAATTCACCATTGTGTGCTCATGTTCTGCACAAAACTTTGAATTTGGTCATTTCATTATTTTAAAAGGCACATGCAGGGCGATTGTTTTTCTCACCAGCTACTCCCCTACAGTCCCCATATCCCAGTGGGTTGACTATTAAAAAGTCAAGGAAGGTTAATACATAACTATTTTTTATTAATACTAAAGCTGTAATTTCTACAATCAAGAGATATATTTCGTTTTTGTTTTTTTCACAGTCCACATATTATATGGAGGGTGACACGGGACATCCAGTTTTCCAGACACAATTTGGTATGGGTTACTGATTGTGGATTTGTCATGTTTTATTTTATTTTTTTTTTTTTCATTCTCTTTTAAGATCGTTCTTGATAACCTCTCGTAATTAACTTAAGTTTAGCTTGATAATGCTTTGTCATGTAATATTACTACAGTCTAGAGTGGGGCAGAGGGAGTTATATTATGACTGGAGAATAATAATTATTGGGGAAAACTGAATTCCCATACTAAGATTATTCTGCAATATTAAAAATGTTAAGATGATACATGCACAAAAAAATACACTAACCAGTAGTAATAGTACGATCTACATGTATTCTCCTCCTTCCAGCCCCAGAGTTAACATACTGGATTCTACTGCTCTGTTGTAGGTCGTATTGCAGTGAACATCTGTTATGGACGGCACCATCCACTCAACTGGCTCATGTATGCTGTGAATGGTGCTGAGATCTGCTTTAATCCCTCAGCCACTGTGGGAGCTCTTAGGTAGGAACTCTAACCTGCTTGGCTCACTTCAGTTCAGTTCATTTTCACAAATTATTACTATACTGAGGCAGTTTTGTACTCAAAGAAATTAACTTCAATAAACTTTCTGGTATTCCTGCATGGCGTCATTTGGAAATTTGATGCCAACAATTCCAGGGGTTTCATTGTGATTTTGAACAGACAGGCAAGGGATTTGCGCACCCAGGCAAGAGAGTTGACTTGGGTATGTTATTTTATGGAAAAAGTTGGTTAAGATGTAAAAGGCAACCAGGAAAAGTTGTGTTTACAGATGGTCAATTTGCCCGGTGCCTGGCCCTTAATGAAACCCCTGCAATTTTGGTGATCAATGAAACCAGTTAATTAAATCTTTAAAAACAACTTAATAACAAGTGTCTGCATTTCAGTAGCTGTAGTAGTATATGATCTCATAGTTCGAAAGAAATCAAAATTTGCATATTAATAACTCTTCAACTGTAATGATGCACTCAAGCTTTTGCCTTTGATGCCCAGAGTTGAATCGTAATTTGCAGCAAGCTTAGTTAATGCTGTAGGTTTTTTGTTTTGCAGTGAACCAATGTGGCCTATTGAAGCTCGCTGTGCCTCCATTGCCAACAACTACTTTGCTGTAGCAATTAACAGGATTGGAACTGTAAGTGAAGCTGGCTAAACCAAATTATATTAAGGTGAATGGTGGGGGGGGGGGGGGGGTGGGGACAGGGACAGTGCACTCTGTACAGTAGGTCATACAGAGAAGCTCTGTGCCTTTTTGACCCCTGTAGTATGTAAAAGGTAACAAGTAGTATTTTAAAGGGGCACAGATATACCTTGCGAACTGAAAAGTGCATGAGCAATTAAATCCAAGTATAAGAAAGGCTGTGCCCATGTGGAAGATTTTTCTTCTGTCTTTAGCTTAGATTAGTTGCATTTTACATTTTAAGAAATGGTACAATTTTTTTTGTTTTGTGTTGGTAAGGGGTTGAACTTTTAGGTGGAGCCTTCCACAGAAAACTTTTTTGACTCCCCCCCCCCCCCCCTCTTGGGACAAATAGTATAATTTTATGAAACTGTATGAATTCTGTACTGTTTGTAGCCTTGGAACTAAACTTTTTCTTTAGCAGATGAGGGATATCACAACATTATGGTGAATATTGATAACTTGTTATTAATATAAGTCTACACTGTGGACAAGGTGCGGGACCTGGGGGCCTTATCTCTACCTATCAGGCTAATCACTAGTTATGAAATGTGCATGTGGGTCACAAGCCAGTGACCTAACATTCTAGGTATGCAGCATGATAATCACAAGATTAAGGTTAGCCAATCATATGGACACAAGTTTCAAGATCTGTATATGATATTAGGCTTAGTCAACCATATTCTCATTCAATGTAAGCTGTAGCACGAACAGCATTGGGCGACAGCAACTTATATTAAGCTATAACAGTCTGCAGTTAGGCCTCAGTGGTAAAAAATTTGCCCGCCCACCCATTCCGGGGCAGCCTTGTCAGTTTTTGTTGTTGTGTTATCGTTATAGGGACTATGTTATCTTATGATCTGTTTAAAAAAAAATAATGAAATTGTTACTATGGGCTATTGTTTGTACCAGTTTATTATTTATGATCCGATCAATCTTAAGCATATGTATTATGTAACGGTTAGTTTAGGTTGTAATAAAGGCTGCCAGATCCCAATCTTGAGTGTACGTTGTGGTTTAGATCACTCACCATTGTGTGTAGAGTTGAAATTCTGAGCTGTACTTGCCTGGACAAGGGTTGTTTACTGGAATCTCCATGTTTTTCTCCCTCTCTGTAAAAACATCTAAATTCCAACTTGATCCAGAATTCACTGGTTAAAGGTTTGCCAGTCATAATATATAAGTATACATAAGTGATTAGCCCCTCATGATGGCAAAACATGTCATTAATCATTATAAAACACACGACTTGAACCCCCTTGTTGATACCAAGTGTTTCCTCTTTTACCACCCTCAGGAGACCTTTGAACATGAATTTACATCAGCGGATGGAAAACCAGGTAGCTACATAAAAATTCAGTTGTTTCAGATGTTTGCATAAAAAAGTAAGAAGATCACCCTGTCCCTAAAAAGAAATGAAGATCACTTAGTGATCTTTCTTCAATAAGCATCCCTCCTTGAGTTGCCAAATTGAAATAAACACTCGGTCTGTAACTTGGAATCATTATGGCACTGCACTTACATTAGCCTGTTTATTCATTGTAATACCGGTAATTATTATTTTCTTGAGAATGATTTATTAATCAGTCAGTGACACAGGTTACACTTGGAAAAAAAGAAATTCAAATCCTCCCAACAGGAGTCGAACTTAAGACCTTCTGATTGCCAGTTCAGAAGCCCCACCACTGGGCTACAAGGAGAGTTGTGGGAGCTAGGGTTGAAAAACGTGATTCAACATGCTGCTAGGAATTGAATGTCAATGTGTGTCATATGCACAATGGAATGAATGTGATGGTACATTTTTATCTCTTCATATCCTCTCAAGTGAGCAAAATTAACAATATTATATTTATGCCTGAAAACAGATAAAGTATTTCCGAGCACGTCTTTAACTACTCGTTTTAACTGTTTCGGTTCTACTGAAAACCAGGACAGTAATATGCATATTCCATTCTCAAAACATCCTGTTTTTGCTGTTTTTTCTCCCACAGCTCACAAGAATTTTGGCCACTTTTACGGTATGTTTCACCCATAACTTCAGCCCAACACAAATGTCAATATTTTGCTATTTTTGTTAAGTGAAAGACTACAAAAATAAAATATAACTTAGAAGATGGGTTCACGAGCCTGGGAAATTTTTCTTAATCAGTATTACGCGTTAAAGTAAAAAATGTCTGCCCCTCCCACTTGGTAAAAGAAATTAACCAAACCAATTTCCATACACGACAAGTCTGGCTTAACAAAACCTGTCAGTAGCCACTGGGCTAGTATTTGAATCCTGGTCAAATCTTGAGTAAATACTAAAGTGAGAATAACCAAATGATAGTGCTATTTAGCGTCTTTTTATCTTAAGAAAGACGAAATTCCACACTAACATTTAGTATTTTTATGTTCAGGCTCTTCGTACGTTGCTGCTCCAGATGGCAGTCGCACTCCTGTAAGTTTATCAGGTCCATTTACTTTGTTTCACACTCTACTATGTTTTTGACCAATCAAATTTAAACATGGCCCCGTCCACACATAATATAATGCGGTTTCAAAATTATTATTAGTAGAAGCGAATTTGATAATTCGTGCTCAGACTTTCTTAGGCTTCGAGGGAAAATACAAGGGTACGAGAGAATACTCGCAATATCCTGCATGGCCGGCGGGATTCGAATGCGCGCCACGACGTGCGTGGGGAGAGCGCGGGGCGCGAAGGGAGTGAGAGGGAAAGCAGCCCTTTCCTTTTCCTCCACGCTCCTTGCGCGCGCGTCCGATTCCCCTTTCCCCCACTCGCAATAAATGTTTGTCGTTTGGTTTTAATATTCGTGACAAAGTTTGTCTGTTAGTCTGCCACAGAAATTTTTAACTGAATGCCGCAATATACTCACTGTCCTTATGTTTTATTTCCTTGACATTCCTTCCACAGGGCTTGTCTAGAGTTCGTGATGGCCTCCTTGTAAGCGAGGTGGACTTGAATCAGTGTAGACAGATCAAGGACAAGTGGTGTTTTCAGGTCTGTATCACAAATAACTAACCCTGCGTTAGACAGCTCGCAGACTGTCACGTCACGCACTCCTCCCCACGCGCGGCTACACGCAGGCTTGTTCTTCCTGTGCTTGTCTCCTCCTACTTGCCAAATGTGGTCGTCGTCGCCCGTCTCGACTATCAAGAAAACGGATTGCAGCAGTCCATTTTATTTTGGAATGAGGGTGGGGATGAGTAATTAAAAAATATATATTCAAAGCTTTTACTAAAGAGAAAAAAATCGTACACAGCATCGCAAAGTAAAGAAAACACTTGTAAAAACTCTCAGTCCTTGTTGTCAGTCCTGCGCTTTACGAGATATAAATTTTTATTTTTTTTCTCAGATGACATCCCGCTTGGATATGTACGCCGAATCATTGACGGAGGCTGTGAAGCCAGACTACAAGCGACAGATAATTCACGATGAAGCTTAGAAATGAAACCCGGACAGCCAACATGAAACAAGAGCGTGATTTGCAATATAAACGGAAAAGGCTAATACAAATCAAATTTCCACAATTTAATTCTTGTATTCTAGACGATGTTAATTCTGAAAAAGAAATTACTTTGTTTTATCTGTGCGCAAGAAACTCTCAACGTAATCAATCTCCTTATTGGTTGATTGCACGTTACGTCATGGCGGCCGTATTGGTGGTTAGGAACAATAAAAAATTTCTCCTCTGGGAGTTAACCTCCATTTTTATGCAAACTATGTGAGCAAATTTTCTTTTTGTTTTGGCACCAACATGGCGGTAATGCAATCAAACTATTGGAAGATACGAACCAGAAGATGATACTAGTTCTAAAGTAAGCGTGAGCAATGTGAGAAAAACAGCCAAAAGTTTTCAAATAGAAGTTGTTCATTACTTTTCAATATTTCTGGTGTTCTTCTTTCACGTGTTCTCCTCAAACGATTTTATCATGGCGATCCCCTGGGCAACGGCAATTTACTCTCCTACTTCATCAAGAAGACATTAGCAAGAATAATCCTCTATTATCGACTGGTTATACCAACAACAACAACAATTTATTCTAAGAGAAGACACTTTTTACAATAGTAGTTACCCGCAATTAGCAAGGGCGATTCGAGGTGGGTAGCATTGATAGTTGTTTAGATGCTCAAAAGGAAAAGAAAATTAAAAACACAAAATAGATTCATTAGACAAAGAGAAAAAGGATTAAATAGGAAAATAAATAAATAAATAAATCACCTAAATGACTAATAATTATACTGAGGCGATACGCAACTTGAATCGTGGCTACTTGCAGAAAAAAAATCTGACCGAGAGATCTCAATAAAGAAATACATAATCTGAATAAGACCTTAATGAAACGTGCTTATCAATTCTTTCACGAGATTCAGCCTAATTTTTGCCACTTTGTCATGTGCACCAAAAGAAAAGGTACATTCAACCAATGTGTCATGACTCCTGACTCATCCGAACACGGATCGTGAGTACAAATGAATGTTGTGCCGCTAGCACTAAGGACACAAATGTAAAGAGTGAACCCATGAAATACCGTCTCTCATTTCCTCACTAGGGCTAACGCTCAGTTGGAAAATCATGGGTTCACTTTAGCACTTTAACATACACTAAAGAGTTAGTTTTCTGATCAGTAAAATTCAGTGATAAACTGTGTTTGCAAGGACCACCGTGACAAACTAAAAGTACCGGATCCTGTAGTGAAGGATCTAATCAGCAAAAAAATTGTAAAGCAAATAATCTAACAAAAGAGCAAGGCTGATTTCACGGTCAGGGAAGTATATTTTCCAATATTTCGAAAGGCACGGCCTTTCTTCTTCAGGGTATGTTTGAGACTGACCCTGTGGCAAGATAAGTTACAATTTAAACAGTTACAGTTTTCTGATCCATCATTTCTAGATGGGTAGGCGGGAGCGCCGCCCTCCGAGGACTTCCACTCGAGTGTATATTTTGAGCGACGTTCCTGTCCATCTTTAGAGTAATAAAGGGTCTCTAGTTGTGTCTTCTTTACATGGGAAAAAATTTAATTTACAGTACTTCAGCGAATAATGCCGTAGACTCCTTCAACGGCAAAAACCACTCCACTTCTCGTCTGTAAAATTAGCATATCATGCGCCGCGTTGTCTCATGGGATAGATATGCTGTTGTCAGGGTGAACAAAGATGGAAGGACTTGTTAAAAGTTCGAGAAGGACTCCTACGAAGTTTGATAACGGATTCGAGCCGAATTTTGACTCCGATGGAACTCCGTCCTGTCTGAGTTGGAGTATCGAAGACGTCGCTGATTGGGTTGAATTTTTAGGCTTCAAACAGTACCGGGTAAGAAGAAAATCATTGTACGTAGCCTATCAAATGTCCTCGAGAATGACGCACGTCTTTAAAGAAGTTTATGCAGGTTTTTGGTCATTATCCTTTAAATTTAAGCGTCTATAATGTATACAGCATTAGCAGCTTTAAACGAAGCTCGTTAATGTCCACAAAACAATTGCAAGAAGAGGACGAGTTCTGCTGGTTAAAACAAAAGATTGTTGCATATTGCGCAATGACACAGCTAGGGACAGATAATCAGAATTCCATGCGTTGTAGCCTTTACTTCCTTCATTGTTTACAGGCCTGCTTCAAAGATAACCTTGTAAATGGAAGGAAACTTATCAACGTGGACGCTTCGTCACTGCCAAGATTGGGTGTCAATGATTTTGAACACATCAAGGTTTGTTTACTCACTGTTGACAAGTTAATTAAAGCCCTGATTTTATGAAAAAGACGAGATGTAGTTTAAAGAAAAAACAGAAGAGATTAATAAGCTTAATGATCTTGTTGGGGAATGCACTTCCGTACTTTTGGCATAGACACCTAACTATACCACCAAGGTTAATGATAGAATTAAAATCATGTTGGAGGGCATGACTTTGCCCTCCAACATGACAGCCCAAAGTCCATTTTTTTTTTTTTTGGCTAAATGTGCTCAATTTCTTTTAAGCAATACCAAGCACATCTCAAACATTCCTTTAAGTTAATCATATATTTTTTAAAATTTAAAATTATATTAATTATTATTAATTATATTATTATTGTTAATTATTAAAAATTCATTCTGGTCATGTTAGCTTGCAATCTCATACCCAAAGTCCTCAGGCTCTTTGGCCAGCAGTTTGTCGCCAGGAGACTCTGGGGAACTGGAATTTTATTACCACAGGAATCTGCGGTTAAACAATGCAAACTGTCATGGGGCAGCCAACCAGAGTCTCTCCTGGCGCCCACCCGCTGACCAAAAAGCCTGAGGACTCTGGGTACGAGATTGGTTAGCTTGCAGAAAGTTGACAATATTTCTACATGAATGCAAATTTTCCAAGGGTAAGGCCTATTATCTAATATTTTTAACATTACCCCCCCCCCCCCCCAGTTGTTTCACATGTGAAAACGTAGAACTTTCATTTTAACAAGTGATGTTTTACAGTCAATCTAAGTCGCGTGTGACCAGAAGTTTTGAAATTTCGAGTCAGTTTTGAACATCGCCGGCAAGATTTCAGAGTTCCTGTACAAATTACATTAGTTTATTGAAGTTGAAGATATAAAGCTATGAATTTTTCTTTACATTACAACATCAAGTATTTAAAAAAGAAAACTGTTTCCCAAGTATTTTAATTTTTTTTGTTGGGTTACTGTCTTTTTTGGAAAGCATTCAAATGCTGGACATTACAAAAAGGAATTTGAATGTTCATTTCATTCTTGGAAAAACAGGTCACGCACGATGTAGACTGACTTTAAGGCTTTGCCATTCTTCAGATAATTCTTTTGAAAAATTTAACACTTAGTCCCTTCACCTTTTATCGTCAAATGTTTTACTAAGTGTTATGTGTTATGGTTGGTGCCTAGCCTGTGCACAGCATCTCCTTCAGAAATTGGAGAAGTCTGCAGGCAGGCTATCAGAGCCCAGTTACCAATACTTTGTAATTAACTCTTGCATAACAAATGTGAAACTGATCTGCGCTCCAAATACTCACCAGCTTGTAAATACACTTACAAGTAGAATCTTTTCTGTTTCTTCATTTCACCAGATCATAGCGAAAAAAGTTCGCGAAGTGTTGGGCATTGAAGAACCGTACTGGAACAGGAGCATCTCTCTTCTGCATCGTGAACCACTGGGGCTCTTTCTTGAAAGAAAGAGTAACACTGGAGTAGAGGCAGACCTACTAACGTTTGAGGATTACAAACGCCAATTAAAGAGACAAGAACAGAGCAAGCAAAACAAGAGATAGCAATGCTGATTTCGGAAAAACAAAATACTTTTAATAATAACCTTGGGATTCAGCCATGCAAGGGCAGCACAATGTTGTAAAAAGGCCATGTTTTGAATGTAAGGCATTCCACCCTCAAGAGCCAAGCTATTTTTTAATGTTTCCAGTTCCACCAGAAAGCAAGTCACACTGCCTCAATGGACAGTCTTGAGCTCACTCTGCTTCATTTTCCAAGATAGCAAAGACAAGAAAGATTGAAGACTTGTTCATTTATTTATTTTCCTTTTTGGATAAAAGCTCTACATTTGTAGCAAATTGCATTTATTGAAAGCTTGTGCTTTCAGTAAATAGTCTGGTATTAAATGAAACACGTTTATCACATCTGATCTGCTCTCTTGTCCATGATGTATTTCAATTCACATAAATATGCTTTCTCTTGATGTCTTTCCAACATCTCTACTTTTTATCAAAGGAAAACTAAGCCTAACCCCACAGAAGGTCTTTTCTTACTACCAATCAACCAAGCAGCTCTATTCGCTAGTACTTTTTCTAAATCTAGTAACAAAATTGAAAATTTACAAAGTATAGAGGAAGTTGAATATAACAATACAAGGCTGACTTTACATTCAGAGAATTCTTTCAACCTGTTGTATTGAAACTAGCAAGGTGCATTGTTCTAAGTACATAATCTATATGTCAGTATCATCATCTTCCGGAAGAGCTGTCTTTTGTGCTTCAGCAAGTTCTTTCTCATAGTGCTGCATAAGCTGTTGATCAACTGGAATTTCTGGTGGTTCAAGGGCCGGCATCTCTACAAAGTCCAGATTTGGATCACCTACAAGTTTCCTTGCTAACCACAAAAAGGGCTTCTCAAAGTTGTAGTTACTTTTGGCACTTATGTCATAGTACTGAAAAACAAATTACCAAACTGGTGTTACAGAATATAAAGACTCAGTGCACAGTCAACGTTATGTTGGTTTTGACCTACAATTACTTAATAACTTGTCAACTTAACCCATTGATCACCAACCATTCCTGGAGGTTTTCCAAACATTCACCAAATTTGCAAAATCGCGGCCGTTTTTGGCAAGCCAGGTAATCAATGGGTTAAGCCACAATGAATGGCATGACAACACATAAAACATCTTGTATATACTCGTTGTGGGGCCTTTCTGAGAAAGCGACAACTGCATACTTTACTACCCCTCTGTAACAACAGGGTGCCACATGACCAGCCACATCCAGGGTCCTTTCTCATGGGAGCAAGAGAGGGGAGCAGGGATGGCACAGTGGTGAGAGCACTTACCTCCCACCAATGTGGCCCGGGTTCGATTCCCGGACTCAGCGTCATATGTGGGTTGAGTTTGTCGTTGGTTCTCGTTCTTGCTCCGAGGGTTTTTCTGCCGTTTTCCTCCCTCCACAAAAACCAACATTTCCAAATTCCAATTCGACCTGGAACGCACAGACACCTTTCAATGAGCTTCGAGAGCTCTTTGGTGCTTCAAGGGTAAATAATTTGCATTACATTAAGAGTCGAGGGCCCTGGGAATGAAGTTGTTGACTGATCTAAGGGTTGAGGAGGGATGGCGGCTCCTAAAGGACTTCCTTCACCACATGAGTTAGCAGTCATCTTTAAACAGAGCCAAATAAGATGGTGACAGGAAGGGGTTAGCACAAGGACTTATGGGATAGACGATATTCTTTAATATGCAAATTTATGCTATTTTCTTTTAAGTCAAAGTAATATTTGAGTTAAGAGGCAACCATTCTTAAGTATAATCTGTATTTATCCATTACCTGTAAATTCTTCTTTCTGTGAAAAGTAATTGCTTTGGCCTTAACTTTACGATCTTTGACATCAACCTTATTTCCACAAAGAACAATAGGGATGCCTTCACATACACGAACAAGATCCCTGTGCCAATTATGGACATTCTTGTATGTCACTCTTGATGTCACATCAAACATAATGATGGCACACTGGCCCTGGATGTAGTAACCATCCCGCAAACCACCAAACTTCTCCTGACCAGCTGTGTCCCACACATTGAATCGAATAGGACCTCTGTTTGTATAGAAGACCAGTGGATGGACCTCAACTCCCAGAGTGGCTATGTTGAAAAACACAAATCAAAGTCAGTTGACTACTCCATTATTCTTATCATCATAACTATAACAAAATTCTCGTATTAGATTAGCTATCAGGAGCCATGATTTGAGCACTAATAGGACAGTGTATGCATTATGCCTAAGTAATTGGACAGCACACATCATTGCACACGCTGTAATAGGACAGTTGCACTTGACCGAGGTCCTTTTTTCCACGCCTATCATAAATAAAACAGTTGTTTTTAGATTCTCTGAAACAACACACCAGAACTTTGTTTATTTGTCACAGCCATTAGTTCTCAGAAATTGTAATGGTTATGATTAATTTTGGTAAGACGACTTTGTGTTGCCCAATTCAGTCTCACACTTGTGATGAAACAAATCAGACTCCCACTATGCGGTGATCTGATTTTGTTAACCACTCACATGATTGCAGACTGAATTGGACTCCACTGAGTCCTATTACCATTATTTATATCGTTTTATCATTTCATCATTTCACAGAATTTAGAAGGTAGAGTTTCATCACAATTATTACACAAGTGTGCATTGAATATCAGTTGACAGACAACCCAATAGGGACACTTGCCTACAAATCCACAATTTTAAAAAACACCCCCTTGATGTGAAAGCTTTTCACAAATGGGCATATGCCAAAGTGACCTCACAGGGACAACTTCTTTTCTTCTCATTCATTTACAAAACATTTTCATGTCATCCACTTTGGAAAATTGAGTGGAGCAAAAATCTTGACTGTGCAAATATTATTGAGGTCTTTAGTCCCTGAACTTAAAGTAGGTCTCTTTTTTCAGCAGTCATATCTAATAAGAATAGGCTATATGTCTCATGCAGTCAGTAAAATCTTAAAATCCCTGAAATTTTCTATATTGGCTGTCTAACTCCACAGCAGGACCAAACATGTTCTGGCAGACAACAGAGGAGGCTGGGCACAGAACATTATGGAGAATGTCACAGTAAAAGAGCTTTTGACTGTTGAAGAAAACGCAATCATTTGAAGACAGCAACTTCAGTGGTCACAATTCGCCAAGGTTTGCTGATGTTGGAATGAAATCAGCCGCTTTGATTGATGGTTGTCAATCAACTATACCATGTTACACCAATAATTATAAAGCCCATTTGGTAGGTGAATTGGTTTTTCAAAATTAGCAAAAATATTTTTCCATTCCAATACAAGCTTTCAAATTTAGAGAAGTGCAGATTTCAAAGTATTAAACATGGCCAGAAGAAAAAAATGTTTTCAGCTTCATACACCATCGGTTATAGCAAGATAACCAATATATAAGGGTAAGAAATAAATGACGGTACAGGCAACTAATCAGCCAAAAATAGACAGGAAATTTAGCCGAAACTAATGTAATATTCTGCGTTGATGCTACAGTAGGCAAAACCATGATTAAAATTTATCTATTGTGATCACTCGAGAATAGTGCCCTCAAAATCAATTTTACACGAAGGAACAACACATATTGGCAGATCTTTGGTAATTTTTGTACAGTATTGTACTCACCAACATATTTCTTCTCGAATTCGCCTGTCAGATGACGTTTTACGAACGTTGTCTTTCCAGTACCACCATCGCCAACAAGAACAAGCTACAGATGTACAGGCGTTTCGTTTAGTAACAGCGTTTCACATGAGAAATCATTGAAAATAAAAATTCAACGAGTGAAAGAACCCAAACTTACTTTGAATGTTGCTACTGGTTGTACTTGCGCTGCTCCTGCTTGCGACATTCTCCACGAAAATGTTATAGAATTATAAGTATCACTTCTTTTTTATTTAAATTTACCCTTTCTATCCTCAGAAACCACAGGATGATTTGAGATGGAGAGGGATGAAGATGACAAAACTTTCTCAAGATCGTAATGTTCAAATACAGCTCGGTTGCAGAGCTAACCGGTCCAAACCAGTCACGTTTGAAGTCGGCGGGAACAACTGGATTGCCCGGATGTGGAATTATCTCGGAGTGCATGATGGGATTTGCTGCAGGCTTTTCTCAGCTCTGTTGGATCTCAAACATCGTGATCTTTCAAGTAAAACTCCCTAGGGATACTTCTTGAATTTTACGGTAGTAAAGAAAAACCTACTACTGCTTCCACTTGAAAAGCATTCCAGTTTCAGTAAAAGCGACAGAAAGGGAACATGACACGGGGAAGACGAGAAAAGGAAATAACTGAATGACGTGCTCTTAGGTCTTCTTACCAAACATTCAATTTTTCCTTCCCAAGAGAAGAGAAGGGTAAAGCAATGCACAACAAAACTGAAACTCCTGTAACGTACTGCAGTACTCAAATATCTATCAAAATAATAGTTGTGCATATTGCATATTTAGCTGAGCCTAAGTTTATAGTATGGATAACACTCGGAAACAAGTGAGTCCCGGAAACCGAAATATTAAATTTCTGTCAGTCAAAAATGCTATAACTTAAAGGCACTTGAGGAACTTCCCAGTTTGTAAAATGGCGGTGGCAAGAGAAGATGTGAAAATCCCGGAACTAAACTTAATTTTAAAAAGCCTCGGAAAGAGAAGAAAGGAAGATAGCATAATTAAGGAACACAACGAGTACATTTCGAGTTACTTTTTTAGGCAGTTAACGGAATTTTGGAACCAAAGGCACGGAAACAGCATCATGTTTAGACCTTATGGAAGCTCAGCGGAAGATTTAAAGTGTGTAGAGCCTGATGATATTGGAGATGTGGACATAATGATCTTTCCGAATGCAGACAATATGATGATCCACGACGAAATAATGGAGTACTTACCTGAAAATCCACTGCACGTCAGAATCAAAGGAGTTGATCGCCCCGTGCTACAGTCCTGCCTTGTGGAAGGCACAAATTACTTAGCCACTGCAGCCCTGAAGGCCTGAAGGCCCTGCGATTTATGGCAGTTATTTACCTCATTTAGCGGCACAGTTTGTAACCCGTTCACTTCAGGTGGCATCTCGCGAAGGAATTAATGACACCATTTGGCAATTGAAGAACAGTTTACAGAGCCCAGCTGTCACCCTTAATTATGCACAGGCAAATGACCCCCTCCCCGAAAGATTGGAGAAGCAGAAAGACCCGAAAAATCTGGTTAATCTCGACTTTTCTGACTGGGAATGGATGGCACAATACCTATGTACTGAAAGAGGAATTAACTATACCAGAGAGCACGCCCAAGTAATCGATGACTACTTTCAGTATGCGAATGAGGTACAAGTTTCTCTGAATGAATGTGGATTAAGCGGTGAACCTCGGGTGTTTCCCGATGTTGTTCAAGACCTTTTGTTTAGCAACCGAGCCAAAACCCTGAGAGCCCGTTATCGAGATATCGACAGACGAACCCAGAACGAAAGGGAAAAAACAAAACATTTTTCAGAAGCAAATGTGCCTAAATGCGCACAAGGATCTTTGCCATTCAACGCCAAGAGACACTGCCAAGCAGATTGGCATGGCACGCCGCCAAATATTGATGACGGCCAGAGGCCTGCAGAAGACTTGGGATGCTCTTCACCCGAGCCAGAAACATGGGATTCTCCAGAAATGTGTCAAAGATTTCAAGAAAAAGCAAATTTAAAACAAGGAACTGAAAACAAAGATGAGGACACCATAAAAGGAAAGGAAAAGGAACCATTTGAAGATATTAACAAAAATCAAATTGGTTCAAAACCTGAACCGCACCAAGCGGGACAGAAAGGTGGAATGTTTTGGAGAAACCTTTCCAGTAATGTTGAGGAAAGAATATATGACCGCTGGTTTGATCACCTTTTCGAAAAAGAAGCCGATGCAAAAGCAGACACTCTCCCCAAAGGAGGGAAGCCCAAAGACACCGAGGAGGCACAGCCCGGCCTCAATCTAGTGGGCGGATTTGATTTTGTTCCTGCCTTGAGATCCCAAGGATGGCCACAGGTTTCACGGGATTGGATCAAGGGAGAGCGTAAATGGCCACCGCCTCACGTTGTATACAAGATTGTTCAGGAGGGGGTTCCATTTGGTTGTAAGGCCCCCAAAGAACGGCGGAAATCCCGATTGCGACTTCCGAATATCCTTTTCTCATGCAGAATATCTATCGAGCCAAGAGATGACCGACATCCAGCGCGAATTGTACCGCTGCCTAAAAAGATATCATCGAGCTTACCTGTCCATTGAACCACAAGGTTTGGTGACATTTCATCTGAAAAACATTCTTCAGCAAACGATTGAAGAAACCGGTGCCAAGATGTGGACAGAAAGCAACAGAGGCGAGTGCATGATGAAGCTCCTGGGGAACCTTCATGACGCTCTTAAAAAGAAAAATTTGACACATTTCTTTGTGAGATCATTCAACCTATTTGGTGCAGATTACATTGAAAGCCCGATTGTTCTCGATTTCTTGGCCAGGAAAGTTGAGCAGATCTTGGAAAATCCAATAAAATGTGCAACAGATTTGCTTCAGCAGCAACCACGTGCAACAATCGTTACAAAGAGGGGACGTGGTTCAAGCACCAAGCCAATTCCTGATGCAGAAACAGGACAAGGACGTCACATGGAACCAGCTCCATCCAAGCTGAAGACGGAGACGGCTGACCAAGGTAGCACAAGTCTTCGTTATCATGACCTGAAATATAATTTCTTTGCCACCACCAATGAGTTGATCGATCTCGCTTTTAATGATGCTAAAAGTGGCCAGGTTAAGGCTCTGGAACCTCTGGAAAGGTCCTTAGTGGAGGATCTCAGAAAAATGAACAGAAAGCATAACATCCCTGTAGAAGTGTTTCCTATGATGTTTGAAGGCGAATGTTGGGACATGGCCTACTGCAAGCTTTGGAGCAGCTCTGAACCGAACATGAGGCGTCGTATGCTTGATGGTATCCAGGGTGTTATTGAAACGTGGAAGTATATTTTGCAGCAGCACGATTTTGGAACAGGAAATGAAGAAGCTATACTTCAAAGAATGCTCGATCATACTTCTGAAAATCCTTTCGATTTGAGTCACGTGCTACCCGCTGGAGCAGGAACGCAGGTCTTTAACAAGATGGTAAACAGTGTGAGGCTAAGACCGTCTCACAGACAAGTGATGGACGACATTCCGCTAGACTGACTTGACTGTTGTCCCAGGAAAATAATCATTCCCAAACATTGTTTCACCCCAATACGGGGACGGGGAAGGGGAGATTTTCTGAGGATCACCTCTGTTTGGATTACATGTTCACAAAACCCTTGGTTTGTGTACCACCTTTGGACTAAAAACTGACCGACTGCGCTATTTTGCCAAAAAAATAAAACAACATTTTGGAAGTGTAAAATATATATGCCTGTACGCTGAAGAGTCAGAAAATCTTAATATTGTAATATTTAGTTTATTGTAAACTGCCGAACGTATGAAACAGTGTTTTTTAGTGTTGGAGGAGTAAAACAGTACGTGCAGCATATAAGCTCAGAGATATTGTTCCCGCAGAATCGGTAACGGACATCAGTTTGCAAACAGATTGTCTTTAATACCCGAGTACTTGACCCGAAAATCTCTGTTCTGAGCTGCCAATTTACCCGTACGCGTTGCAAAGCTTTCGAGGGGGATATGAGCACCAAATGGAACTGTAGTCCACGGTTTCGTGTCTGTTCGGGCACCTAGTGTCAGCGCTTTCTCATTTTGTTTTCGATTAGTTTATGCTAAGAGCTATGGCTCCTTGTCAAACCAAGATCATTCATCACTCAAAAACCGTGTACGAATCGACCAAATTTACTCCACGTTCAATATAGATCGTGACCAATTGAAATAAAATAATACATAGATATAGTTTATTTGCCACTTTTCTTATCATATTACTCATATTTTGGGGGTGGATCAGAATGATTATGATGATGCAAAGATAGTGAGTGTAATGTTGTGATAACTCTGGTCTTCATGTATCGATCTATAAAATACACTTCAAATTTTGTAACGTAAGAGATCTTGTAAAATAAATGTGATGTTATGTTACATTGTAAGAGACCTTGTTTTCTATTTTCGTATTTCGGTATTCCTTGTGGGAGAATGACCTCATGATCGAATTATTTGGTGCCAGATATTGGCCTGATACGGCCTCGGGAAACTCGTTCCCAGGAGATTTCTTATTCCCATCTAAAATGGGTCCTGTAGTCTCCGAGTATTTGCCGTTTTAGCCTGCAGCACATCTGAGGTGCAGAACATTACGCAGCTGTACGTAGAGTCCCTCATTCCTGACCCCAGAGCCTTACAGGGGTCAAGAATGAGAGTTCCCGTCCCCTCCCCACCCAGGGTGGTGTTTCTGTTTTAAAGAGCAAACCGCTGACCTGGCGAGCTGTATTCAATCGGGGAGGTGGTTTTCAGTTTGTACTGGATATATAGTTTGTATTTATTCGGATTGCTAAGATGAGGGACCGACTAGCAGCCTTAAAAAATTCTGTAAGAAGAAATTAATTTGCCAAAGCATCAGTTGATTTGATAGTTTTGCTGTGTTTTGATACCTTCACTGGCTTAAAAACAACCTTAGTTGTGTGTATGTGTGGATGGAGCCATCGTGACATCGGTCAACATAAGCTTAACCTATTCAAAACTTTATGATTTTGCAGGCAAATTTTGACGACGATGACACTCAAGATTACGACGAACCTTCAACTACTGTCAATGTGGAGAACACTTTTATGGATAACTTTTTTCAACATGTAAGTTCC
Source organism: Pavona decussata (assembly GCF_977016875.1). Lineage (NCBI taxonomy): Eukaryota > Metazoa > Cnidaria > Anthozoa > Scleractinia > Agariciidae > Pavona > Pavona decussata. The sequence continues at coordinate 2,687,608 of NW_028145742.1, forward strand.
GCATAGCTTAGGAACATTGTAACTGCACTTTCATTAAAAACATTTATGCAATGGAGTACAGTATGGAAGTGATTAAGCTTATTGCCCGTTTTGTCGATCTTCGTCCCTCAGGTCGCTACAATAAGAGGAAATATCGACAAAATAGCTCAAGATGTGGACCAGGTCAAGAAAATGCACAGCGCGATGCTTTCTGCTGCCGTTCAAGAACAAGGTACGAAAATAACATCTAAATCGGCTTACTATCATTCGTTTACAAGCTTATATGTTATCCTAAAGGGTAAAGATCACTTACAAGGAGGTTAAATCAGCCCACATGCACTGCTCAGAATTTCAGTTTCCATCTTAAAGTGTGAATACAGGTAAGGATTTACTCTGGAACATATCTTTCATACCAGACATTCATGCAGATCAAGGAGTTGTTGTGAATTGGAACTTAAATTAAACTTAACTATATTGAACCTTAATGATTCATTATTTTTATTTCAGTACACTAAGTATGCATCTTTAATTCTTAATGGACTTTCAACGCACCAAGTATAATTCTTTAACTGTTAAAGGAATTGTGAAAAATAGATAGTCATTTGAATGTGAATTGTTTAGAGCTATTATGAAAATGATAGCAACTCAAGATTACAATAAATTTATTTACAATTATTAATAAAGTGTCTGAGTTTACACATTGCAGCTACCCAAATACACCTGATGTGTTAAAAATTTTGATTAGGTGATGTTTGGTTTGTGAAGAGTAGGAGCAATATTTGTTTTAGTTTGAATTAAAATTATCAGGCAATCTCTAGAAAATGTTTCATTTTCCATTTCCCAGCCAGTGCAATTTGTCGAAAAGTTAAAAGGTCTCAAATTTCAATAGGCAAGCGATTTTCATATTACGCAGCATGGTTGAGCAGTTTGAGACCTTTTACCTTTTCTATTTTCATACATGCTTACATTGTAAAGCGCTTTAGAATATTTTATAAATTTAGTGCTATATAAAACTAATTCATTATTATTTATGTTATTATCATTATTGCAAAAAATACAGAGAGATTTAGGGCTCGACATTTCAGAGTCATCTTGAGTCCATGATCAAGAGAAAAAATCAGTTTGTGAACGGGGATATTTAAATAGGCCAGAGCTGAAAATTAACATATTGATAGATGGTAAAACGAATACTTTAGCGCGAATTGAATCAGTTTGCACGTTCAGTTCTGGTTTGAGTTTGCGTAACCTGTGTGATGCAGGATATGTGGGGTATACGCGTGGGCACCTGCATGAACGCTTAGACGGACATAAAAGAAAGTCGTCTTCCATTTACAAACACTACCATCTTCAACATGATGACCAGATACCACAGCATTTTTTAGAACCACCTTTGGGCCGTGAAAATGTGGTTGTAATAACGGGGTGGTTGGAATAATGGGGTTGTGAAACTAAGGAAATGACTGGACTTTCAATATGTTTGGGGCACAAAAAGTAGTCAGAATGACAAGGTGGTCATATTAACAAGTTGGTCGTAAGGCTGGGTTCCACTGTATCTTCAAGTTAATTTAGCAACATTCTTGAGGTAAAAACTAATCCACACTTGTTGCAAGACTTCCAGCACTCTAATAGGCTATTATGCTTTGGTCATGTTTTTCAGAAGTAAAAGATGAACTTGAAAGACTCATGTATGATGTGAAGAGGACAGCCAACTCAGTTAGAACAAACCTGAAAGGTCTGCAGAAAACTTCCAGATATATTTGTAATATTGGTTATAGTACTACCTGGGATTGTAGATGTCATGATAACTGTATCCTTGTGGGTGTGGAGAAGTGTTGTCAGTTCAGTCAAACAGTCAAAGCTTCTTTAATAGCTGCCCGCCGTTTGTCATGTCACTTTCTTTTCTTCAGTGAAATCACTGTATTGAAGACCTCTCCTAATAAGCCACTCACTACATGACTATATTGTCTGACATTTTGTTTGTTTGCTAAAGAGGGGCTTCATCAACTGTATGTATTGGGATACACATATTATATTGCAGTTTCTCTCTCCACCCCTTTCTGTCCTGTGACTAGTTGTTCAAGCCCGATTAAGCTAATCCTGGATTAACGTGAACTTTGCTTCCAGTTAAATTACTGATCAATAAAGATCTGCAAAACAAATTTTGTCCCACAATTTTGGCCTATGCTTTTCTTTACCATTTGCTTACAATTGACCTTTGAAAACTTTTTAATCATGGATTAGTGTTAACCAGCTTTCAAGCAACCATGCGCTGGACTATTTCCAAGAGGAGTGATTTGATATTTTTAATTATCTTCACAGAAATGGAACAGAGGATAAATCAACAGGACATGGAGTCTTCATATAATAACTATGCAGAGTCAAGGATAAGAAGATGTCAGGTTAGTTACTTAAACCTTTCTTATAAAGTTGAGATGTGTGGTCTATCCTGGTTTGGCAATCCATGATGTCCAAATGTTGGTAGAATCTGAAAACTCAATTTAAGCCACTCAGTTGGTTCACAATGCCAGCGTTAAAAAAGGGCTTTATTTAAGTGTTGGCGTTTTTGTTTACTGTTTGTTTTTTCTTTTTTTCTTTTTGCTAATTGGGGACACTATGAATCAGTGAAATATAAATATAAATTTAAGATAGAAAGTGTACTACAGTTACTCAAGTTTCACACACTAAGCGATCATCAGACTGTGCCATTGGTTTTTGTTGTAGTTTGTAGAGTTATATTTCGCTCTGCATGTTTTTGCATCGAGCACTACTGCGACTGAGTGAAGCCATCATTGTATTGTTTCTTTGTTTAAATCAGTGAAATAAATATACAAACTGAACATAACGTTAATTTTTTGTTACAAATCCCAAGTGGTGGGAGGCAAACCAGCTGGCTATTTACAAAGAGTGGCCTTGTATTTGAAATCACTGAGGGTTACTGTGAAACAAATCCAAGTGGTAAGAGTGGAACTTGAACCCTGGGGCCTCTGGATTACAAGTCCAGCACACTAACCACTAGGCAACGCTGTCTCCGGTGAAGCAACTAGAAATGTTACTACTTCCGTCTGGATGGAATGATGATCCAAATTGAAGGACTACCCCTGCTGGCCAGTAGTCTGTTAGGTTTCCTAACAGTTTGCAACTACCCATCATTATGTCACAGCTTGGTAGAGAGAGAGGCATTGTGGATGAAACAGCACCTCGCCAGTAGAAACCAATCTTTGGACCCTCAGACAGAAGGTCTGATTTACTTAAACATCAGCACCCACACCTCCATATGTTGCATGAAAAATACAAATGCTAATACCAGTGCTAAATTGCATTAATTTTTCTTATGTGCAGCATTCAACCTTAGCAAGAAAATTTGTTGAAGTCATGAGTGACTACAATACAACACAGTCAGATTACAGAGAGAAGTGCAAAGCCAGGATTCAAAGGCAGCTAGAAATAAGTATGTTCCCCTGTTGTACTCACATTGTTATTTGACTGACATATAGTAGATTCCTGTTGTGAGTAAAGGTGGTAGCTATCTTTGGGTTCTGTACTGTAAAGTGGTTTGTGCTGGATAGAAGTACAGAGTTGAGGGCCGTACATTGAGTTATTATTGTACATGATTGTACATAAAATTATTTTAACTTTAAGCCGTGCCAAAAGCCTTCATAGAAAATTAGGACATACAAGGTTCTGCATTTTTACCAGGAACAAAATGTTTCAATGTTTCATATGCTTTACATGTTGGCTTAAATGAAAGATGTTTTTTTTCAGTGAGTGACATAGGCATAAAAAAGATCCAAGTTCTTCCAACAGCAGTTGAACTGTGACTTAACCTTTTCATGATCAAACTTAGATGTTCTTTGAATATAATAATAATAATAATAATAATAATAATAATAATAATAATAATAATAATAATAATAATAATAATAATAATAATAATAGACTTTTCATTTTTATTCTGATCTTACCAGTTTAGTTATGTACTGTAAAATAACGTTTTATCTACCCAAGAAGAAGCTAATAAGAAATCCCAGGGGATTCATGTCATTTTTATCAGTCTTTTAGTCCATTACAATTCATTGATCCGTTCAATTAATTTAATTATAAAATAGCTGGTAGAACAAAGACATATGATGAAGTAGAAGAAATGTTAGAAGGTGGAGATCCAGCCATTTTTACCTCTGATGTGAGTACAAGAATTTATTTTAATTTTCATGGGCAAGTCAAATGTATAAAAAAAAAATAATCAATAGTAATCAATTACTGATTGCTGTGGGCTTACATTGTACATGTACCATCTGATCAAGACCCTGATCATGTGAATGATCATTGAAACTTGGTTTGTAGTCAGTTAAAAGTCAGAGTTGTTATTTATCTTGATGTATAACATTTCCATTATTCCCCATGTGAAGCCTAATGTCTGCTTCAGTATGTTAGACCTTTGTTGAGTTTCCTGGCCTTGGGTAAGACCTACAGTATCGTCCCATGTAAAGGAATCCAAGAGGGTCTTGGATTCCGGTTTCTGCATCATGGATTCCGGATTCCAGTGACTGGATTATTCCGGATTCCATGCCAATGGATTCCGGATTCCATAGACCATCTGGAATCTGGATTCAGGTCTAAGGTTTTAACTCTGCTTTTCATTCGTACTTCAATAGCGGATCTTGCTGTCAAAGTACAAATTTGTGTACCATAGTGTACTTTTTGATATCTAATTTACTTCTGAGTAAATACAGTAGGTGTGTTAATCATCTTCCACAATTTTTGTTACAAACTCACAAAATGACCAGCTCCCAGTTGGCTTGATAACACGGTATCTAGAGCACTGCACCAGTATCTCAAAGGTCACAGTTTTATCTCCTGTTCAAACTTGAATCTTTTTCTGGCTTTTTTTTAGATTGTAATAGAGACTCAACAAGCAAGACAAGCCCTTGGAGATATAGAAGCTAGACACAGAGATATTATGAACCTAGAAAAAAGTATTCAGGTACTGGTTTTTACTTAACTATGTCTATTGCACATGTAATGTTAGAATGTGAGAAAACAACTACTAACACTGATGGTAACTCTCACTGCTGGTTTGGTTGAGTGGAAATGGCTCCAAATCATTCATTCTCTACATGTACTCAAAAATGCGTTATTGTTCAGTTTTTTCCCTTTTTTTTTTTTGCACTGACAGTTCGTACTGCTTAGTGTACCTGTTGGTCTCAAGGTAAAAGGAATTAAACATACTCAGATGCCATTTTAGTCACCAGTAGTATAATATTAAGGTTTCTATTCTTCTTTCCAGGAACTTCATGAAATGTTTCTAGACATGGCTATGCTTGTAGAGAGCCAAGTAAGTTGGTCCCTGTTTTCAGTAAATAAGGTCAATTTGGTTAAGTCGAACTCGTTTGTAAAATGTCAAATTTAAAAACAATTAGTTTAAATCACAACATATGTATTGCTAGACATAATTTTTAAACTTAAGGTCTTTGTTTTCATTCTAGGGTCTTCGTTTTCGTATTTTGGGGTCTTTGTTTTCATGTTTTGGGGTCTTAGGTCTTCGATCTTCATTTTCAGGGTCTTCGTTAAATTCTACACTATCCTTAAGAAATATGTGCATTTGTCATGGTAGTAATGCATTTTTACTCTTCAACTTTTGTTGCCCAACATGAGATCTGGATCTTGATGTGACCTGTTGATGCAGTGATAAACCGCTTGTTCTTATTTTTCCATTAAAATTGTTGAATGTTGTCACACTGAATAGTTTAGAGCTCTCCCCTATTTAACATTGTTTAACATGTTTATGGATTTTCAACTTTCAGTATGGCATAGCCTACTGTGCAAATATGCATCCAAGCAAGCTCAAATTTGCAGGTGTACATTGCACTTGTCTTGTCTTCTTGAATGTAGCGTACTGAAATGCTGTTAGAAACCAAGACTGTTTTATATGGAACACTGTATTCAGCCGTTAAGATCTAAATCTCTGTTTAAACTTTTTGTTTGTTAGGGGGAAATGATCGACCGCATTGAATACAATGTTGAACAAGCTGTTGATTTTGTACAATCAGCTAAAAGTGATACCAAAAAAGCTGTCAAGTACCAAAGTAAAGCTCGGCGGGTGAGTTTTTGTACTGGATTTAAATGGGAAGAAGGTAAACCAAAACTACACAGTGTTTCATGGTGATTCTGTGCTTTTCTTTTCTCAACAGAAAAAAATTATAATCATCATCTGCATCATTGTTGCATTGGCCATACTTATTGGTATTCTCGTTGCAGTACTACGATAACAGGTGAGAACAACGTCACTAAATAGGTGGCTGATTTTGGTAAATATTTTAGCAATGCAGATTTTAAAAGGCATTTTTAAAAGACGGATGCAAAAAACCAACAGCAGTTATTTACTCAATCATAACTTTATCACATTTCTTAATTTGAATAGGTGGCTGTCTGCAGCTAAGCTTTGAACATCAATAGATCAGTGTATGTTGTATGCGTAGTGTAATGTAATGTACAATGTAACCAAACTATCTTGGAACTGAATTTGTAGGAAAAAAATGAAAAACTCACCATCACATGCTCTTGTTTTCCCTAAAACTTTGGATTTGGCCATTGCACATTGTTTTGTAGAGATGGCAAAAAAAATGTACCAAAATTCATAACAAACATGCAGAGAGATTATTTTGCTCATTTGATGTTGCCATCATAGATCCTGAGGTCCCTAATCACTTGAGCAAAGACATATGATTACAGACTAAATTGGATTCCCTTCAGTCCTATTACAATGACTTCTAGAATAATACCTCAATGATTGTGAGACTATTAATTTTATATTAAGTAGTATTAACAATAGCTGCAAATAAAGTTTGGTTGTTGTGGCTTCAATTCCTTCAGGAAACATTGCTCCAATGTTTTATCTGCTACTTTGTCCTTCATTTTGTGATAGAAATGGAAATCTTGCCCACAATAATGGGTTGTTATTGCAAACAAAGGGTAAAGTAACAGATAAAACATTGGAGTAATGTTTCCTGAAATTATGAATTAAAGGCCACCTGCAAAAAAAAAACCCACTGAATCTGATCCACTATAGGTCCTTCCACAATTAAACAGTATCTTTCTTTTTCTTCTTTCTCCAGAATTCATTGTCTCTTTTTGTAACATTTGTTTTTACGGACACACCCAGTTTATAATGCTGATAATTCTTAGAGATGCCCTTGGCTTCACGAAACAAGAACTGACAACTAGAACCAGGAGTTCCAAACACATATTGTACTGAACTGTAAAATAATTAATAATATTAACAAGAAAGGTTGGGTTATAATAGACAGTTACCCCTAAACTGAGGTGCCATAAGCTCTCTCAAAATTTGTCAGCAGATGACAGCATTGACACTGTAGGTAGTATCTAAGGGTTTGGTAAAAACCATGCTAAGTGGAAATTTGGCCTTAATCCAAATTGCCCCTATTTAGTCTGAGGTTGGACTACAAATTGGTTGTCCTGTAAGAAGTGCAGTTCCATTTTGTTTTGATCTTGTGGCTTAAATTCCAGAAACTAGCCTACGCCTTTCAAGGAAAGTTAAACATCTGAAAACAAGAGGATCCAATGCTTTGTTGATTCTCTGCATTTCAGTTCAAACAGATAACAAAAGAAATCGTTTATGCTTTGTTTCACTGATTTAGCATTTAGGAAAAAAATTAAACCTCAAGATCGAAAACAGACACGGAACTATGTTTCTTATCAGTATATGTTTACTTAACAAGTCTGTTATGGCCAAAGTTTTCACTGAACATATCAATAACATATCATGATGTCACAGAAGCCCTTTAATAAATTATTCACTGTTCAAATCACACTGGACTTCACCTGCAATTCCTAGCCAGCAAGGGGACCTTGCCATTGCTGTCAGCCTCATCTGTTCCCATCACATATCGGAGAAGGAAAATTTTCTCATGACTTCTTAAATTTTCACCATAAAACAAAGAGCAGTTATACGTATATTAAGCACTGATTTTTTAGTATGGGCATTTTTGTCTCCCTTAGTTGTGAACTCATGATGTATACTCCATTTATGCCAAAACTCGTTTGCACCCATGTTGCTCTGCAGGTAAAATGAATCCATTAAAGTGACAGCTACGAAGCAGTAGTTTGTTAAACTGTTCTTTGTTTTGTTTTTCATTGTGAAAGGCTGCAAATGTTGATTTTGGTTCAAAGGATGGATAGGTTCCAATTTGGCACAGTCTGGCTACTTTTTAAGGACAGTGCATTCTTTTGCTATTGCATGTACGTTCTGTGCAACTTGGGATCGTCCAAGAAACTCTGTAAACATAAGCTCAGGAACTGTGCCTTAGTACTAAGCTTGGAGGTAAAGCCCATGTATATAGGAGACTGTGCTTTATTTGGTGCACTTTCACCCTCATAAAATTACATTTTACTCAATGCCTGCACACTGCTCCAGAACACCTTCACAGCAGTCAAACACAATAAGCTGGTGTCTCTTCTTGTGTGCCACACCTTGAAAATTGTAGCATCATTTGTGCTGGTATGAAGTTTGTCAGGTAAAGTTTGAGAGAAAACAATGAAAAATGAATGCACCATGAGAAAGTGAATTTCTCTCTTTGAAATTATTATGTATGCCTAATATAAAAGGGTTGAGTTTTCAGAGCCTTAATTAGTGGCTTTAAAGTAAAGGATTCTGCATTTATCTGCATTTTGCTTTGCAAATTTATTTGTGGAGGGAAGTGTGCACACATCACATGTTTGACTGCTGTGAAATTAATAGTCATTTTCAGTTTTGTACTAAAATTCATTGTAGAGAGCATTTTTGCACAAAATGCACTTGAATTTTGTTCCAAGGACAGCAAGACATTTAATTTCTTTCCAAGTTAACTCTGTGTTACATTTCGTAAATAATGTAAGAGCTTATAAGTTCGCTCTATTTTTGTACTTAAATCCTGTTTTTTGGCCTTGAGTTTCGAGGTGTATTTTATTGGAGACCTGATAATGACTGTCAGTTAAACATTGTGGCCAAGGAAATTGTCTGAAATTTGTATATAATTTAATAGTTTTTTATAGTTTATCGTAAATTAGACCATCTAGGGTAATCATTAATTAAAAGTGTCACATGAGTGATTGTAATATTTGTACAGCCTGATAGTGGATCTTTCATGGTACTTAACTTGGCCTGAGGAAAGCTTTGGGATTGTAGTGTATAGTCTCTTATGGGGGTAGGTTAAGAGTGTCTACATGGACATATACCTGGGCAAGGAACTTTGACATTCTATACTGATATCAAATAAATATAACCTGTAGTGGTTTGACTGGGATAATTTAAGTTGCATATCTGGCAAACAAGTGGATGTTTGTATGTCACCAATGTGAAAGTTTCTGCCAGTGCTCAGATTATAGACAGGTTTTTAGTAAGATAGTTAATGCATGCAAGAGTGAAGCAAAACATGCAAGGTAGCATGAAACTTTGCTAATTTTCTGTCCCAAATTTTGTGTACTTGGTTACTGCACCTTTCAATAACATAGGGACTCTGAACTTCAACCCAGCTAACGATTTGCGAGTTTTATTACTGTCATGATCAATCGTAACTACAGCAACAACCCACTGACTGCAAAAATACAGAAACTGACAAAGCGGATCAAAATCCACCAATCACAGCGCCAAACATGACCTTTTGACCCTGTTGAGCCAAATGTTTTTGTTTTCCTAGAGGGGGTTTGTTGCACTGATTGACAGCAGTGAATAGCATATTAGTTGGTTGAATTCTGAACTTCAGAGTCTACATGGTTTTGAAAGAGGCAGTAATACCTTGTAATGTTAATTTTGCTTGCCTGCAGTTTCAATTTCCCTAGCTCACCAGTCTTAAGAGAAATTAGAAATTTATTCCTTGGTGACAATTCATTGTGGCGCTCATTAATTTTTCACAATAATTATTAATTATATTTATTTTAAGTAACTTGCAATGAGCCATTATAGTTGACAACTCTTGCCTTGCAGACACAAGTATAGCCCTTAAATGTTCATTCAAACTTCAAATGTTTCCTTTGATGACAAAAAATGGCAAGGTTGTTACCAAATGAGGTCGTGTTCCTTTGTGAACTCACATTTAGATCCAACTAGTGAGGGATGCTGTAGGTTACCGCCAATAACGGCGGCAAAGGCCGCTTAGTAAGTAAAATAATACACTCAGAAAATTCTTACGGCATTCATGGTTTCAGTTCAAACAGCAGTTGAACAAGTTGGAAATTGTGCAGTTTCAGAAAATATCCATACTCCACCTATGGAAGGTATTTTGTTTCCCCCCCCCCCCCCCCCTCACCATCCCCCCAGGAAATTCTAGTTTAGCTTCATACTTTGCTTCTAAAGTTTTGACTTTTAAGTCCCCCTCCCCATAGGAATTTCTGATTACCTTCCATGGGATGGGTGTGGATTTTTTTCTGTAACTTCACAATATGGGAAGCATATGTTTGGATTGACATAGTTACCATAATAATGATAATCCAAGGTAGATGACATAAGATTGAAACTATCAGATTGTATTATCAAGTATTTGAAGTTGTAAAATAAATTATTTTAATTATTTTATATCATTCCAGTTTCTTTGTTGTGCTCAAAATATTAATGAAAAGGAAAATGAAAGAAATGTTAAAATATACAAAACAAGTTGGTGTGTGGAAGTATGTACTGTGTTCACCTTGACCAATGATTGTGTAACTATTGCAGCAGATGTGTCAGGAAAGTTTTAAAGAAGTCATATTCAACAGAAAGACATATTCATGGTTTTTTTGTTGAATGATTTTGATCCATGATGTTTCTGGCTTGCAGAGATTCTACTTTCCCAATTTATAATTAATATTTATAATTAATAATTTGTCATTGAAGAGACAACAAAGGAAATCACTACCGTGAAGGAGGTTTAGAAATGTGATCAAATTATCATAAAATTTGGTGATCATTTCCTTTGAACTTGTTCAAGATCAGAATAATTAATGGATTGAGAAACTATCAAACACTCAACAGAATGTTTCATCTGGTTTTTAAACTCAGCTGCACTCGTCTTTTCAACCTACTTCTTGATCAGTGTTTGGAAATTATCAGATGAAACACTCTTTCTCATGCTTCAGATATAGTTACTTGATTGGTGACACTGGTGTGAAATATGATTGACTTCAGTATTACCATTAAAAAGCAACTGACATGTAGAAATAAGCAACTGTTGCAGTTTTCAACAGGGCAGCATGGTTCCATTCCAACATAATTTTGACCATTACTTTGCACTTTATACCATGTTTCATATCGTTAAATCGGGATATCATCGTAAACGAACTCCCAATTTATAAATAACTGTTGCCGGGACACAGAATGTTGATCGTTAAATAGGGAATATTGTTAGATCGACAATCTTAAAATCGGTGTTCCACCGTGTCATGTACTATCAAGGCTGTGTTGCGATGTTATAGACAGAATGTGACACTTCGTTTGCAACCTGATCAGAATAAGCAGGAGGGTGAGTAAGGGGCACAAAATTGGTGCCCTGTTAGCTACTTTGAAAGGAAAGTGGTTTGTGATAAATGTCTAGTGCAATGGCTACAGACTTTAGTTGAAAGAACATAACTTTTATATTCCACATACTGGGCAGTCTTGAAGCATTGAATCACAGAATTTGTAAATCCTAAAATAATCAAAATCTGCCATCAGTTCTTTGAAGAACGAAACTTAGTGAACATGACCATGAACCCAAACCTTTACAGTTTTTGACCAATCACAAGCCTGTATTTGAGAGTCTTGCAAAATAATGTGAGTAATCAAGAGTCAGTGAAATGCGATAGTCTGAAATTATCAAACTCAGGGGGTCCTGGTGTGGAACAAGGAGCAAGACTAAAAGGCTTATATGTGGAGAATGGCAAGAGGTGCAAAGAACCTCCACCCCACCCCCCTCCCCTTTTAAAGATACGATACGATTCGACCTTCTAGTAAGGGCCAACAACTCATAATTTATTTCTTTAATATACAATCAAACAATAGCCAAGAAAAGAGAAGTTGGGTCTGATTTTCACTCTTCATTTATTTGCCATTACAGAAATATCAAACAACTTTGTCTTGTTACATAGTTGTTCAGTACTACCTAACAAATATTTTCAATGTTTCCAAAAAATATATTCCTATCAAGTATTTGAATATAACTCCCTAGTTGAAAGAATTTTATTGAACCTTCAGGCATTGAGCTTTACCAGAAGGCCCTCAGTTTAGAATTTCATCCACTCAATTACTAAATTAAAAGTGAGAAAACCTTGTACAGCACAATAAACAGCCCCACAGAAAAGTACTGCTCAGTAGCTTTCACTTAAATAGTCACATTTTAGCATCTTATTCACAGATACAAAGGTTGGTGTCATTCTCTTTTAACTCTGGGAGCAAAATATTTTAGAGAAACGTGAGTGAAGTTTAATAGTATATTTTACAAAAAGGACTGCATTGTTGACCAGAAAAGCAAGTGACTGACAACCACACTTAATCCTTTTAAAAACATTCTATTAGAAACATAAGTGGGATAAATTAAAGAACCACTAACTATAATTTAAAAAAGAAAAACAATTATAGCAATTTTCATTTTTGAGGAAGGTATTTCTTTTCTGCCTCTTTTAATTCATCATCTTTTTGTAGCCGGAAAATCTCCTTCACTTCTGCAACCTAAAAACAAAAATAACATCAAGTAAATTCAAAAACATGCAAACATAATAAATAGTACCAATCATTAACATTGACGATCTAAGGGAGAAGCACTAGGTCCTCTTTTTATCTAAAGAAAACATTGCCTGAATGGCCAAATGTTTCCATTCTTAAACAGCTTCAGCCCCTTTCTCAGCCAACCATCTGTTGTAAAGGCATTGTGGTCTCATGCTTAGCACAGCGATGGACACTTTTGATGGACTAGCATCCTATCCAGGGGGAGTAGTAATACTCCTAGTCACTTCATGCAGGACACCTTTTGATGGACTAACATCCCATCCAGGGGGAGTAGTAATACTCCTAGCCACTTCAGGCTGGATATCCTGTGAAGGACTTGCATCCCATAGGGAGGGGGGGGGGGAGGAGGAGGAGATGCAGTGAGACTTTTAATCACCACATGTTGGGTTATTAACCTGTGTCTCCTATGATGGACTAACATCCCATCCAAGAGCTAGTGGCCTCAGCCAGAATGAACCAGGGACCATGTTTACTCCCTTGGGACCTTTCTAAGCCCCACACATGCATATAACCAAGTAACTGCCACTACGTACAGTGTGTGTTTGACAACTTACCCTGTTTTCCACATTAACTAATGACTGGTCTTTGTAGATTTGCTGTGTCACATCTTGCATGGCTGATATTGATGCCCTGAGGTTGTGATTGGCCCAGATCACCAGCGATATGCCCCACTCCCTAAACACGTCTGTCGGCACTGTGTAATATTTAGTTGGGACGATCACCACCGGACCCTGTCAATCATAATGACATCAGGTTAATAACAAGATGAGGAATACAATATCAGACAGACAATGCTACCTATTTGAAGTATGTGTATTGCATAATTACTTACAGCGTGATAGTACATTTCTTATTACTCAATATGTTTTGTAATATCACTCAGCAGTCTTAAACACAAAGGAGAATTACTTTCTACTAGTATTGTAACCTTGATATACTCTGTTGGTTTTATATATATCTTTAATAAAGTTCAGTTTAATACAAGCAATCATGAAAATGTGTCACGCATCCCATTAGATACTTATATTTTTATATCATGTACATGGGTTTGTAATATTAATTTTAACATTTACCTATTTATATATTTCTCTGTAATTAAAATACGCAATTCAGTCCAATGACTGCGATGTATTTTTGAATAAACAGTCTATTCTATTCTATTCTATTCTTATGACAATACAACAGCCACAAAATCAGAAATAAGCAGTTTACACATAACATTGAATATGTTAATGAAGGCTTATGCAGCCGCAAACACAAAGAAAGAGAGTGTGAAATAAAACAACAAAATAATATTTTAAAAAGCTCACTTGATTTTTCCAAGCTTTTACAAATGATTCAATATCTGAAGGGTCAGATTTCTTGCTGTGCATCAAAATGGCATCTGCTCCCGCATTGAGGTAAGCTTCAGACCGCTTGAGGGCCTCATCCAATCCCCACCCAGCAATAAAAGCCTCAACTCTGGCCACAATGCAAAAATCCGGGTCTGACTGTGTATCTGCTCAAGATAATAAGAGTACAATCATTTGCACATGATCTTCAAGCTGCGTTGAGCTGCTTTGTGTTTGGTTCCAGTGACTGAAATATTCCTTCCAATTTAAAAGTCATCTCCCCACCTCCCACAATAAAAAAAGCCCCCCCCCCCAAAAAAAAAAAAAAATCAGCCATTTAGAATAAAACCATATTTTTTAACCACAAATTAAAATATGCCTTCAGTAGAATATTATGTACTCCATACAAAGGGTTCTCTCATACATAAGCTATAATTTTTTGAAGGGTATGTTTTTCAAGTAGTATAGTCTGGGACAGGGTACAGAAATCAAAGAATTTTGTTCTAGAACAGGGTACTATTTTCCGGGAAACTGATCAGTTGCTTGAAGAATTTAGTCGAGACAAGGGTTCCTGGGGATTGACACTTAAATGTGTTTCAGTTATTGTTCTACGCATCTCTACGCATAGATGATTTTGTTTTTGCTGGACTGTGATACTGACCAAGTTTCTGGCAAATAGTGAGGCTGGAATAGGGTAAGGATTTTTGCTCTTAAGTTTTGTATAGGGTTGCAAAATGTAGCTCAACTTGGTCTGCCTAGTGGCACACCCCGACCCAAAAATGCAAATATTTGTACCTTTGCATGCCCTGATCTTTGCACAAAACTCGTCAATATCTGCCAAAGGCTGTGCTCT